>NC_073353.2:27902500-28234166 GCF_027580225.2 Misgurnus anguillicaudatus
GTGAGGTTGTGAATTGCAACCAACGGCTCAGTCCACTGCTCACCCCTCGCTTTTGAAACGCATAGAGAAGCTACGGTAGCCGGCACCGGAAAAACATGTTATCGTCAGAGACAACTTAGTAAAAAAGGTTTGTCCATTAAAGGATTAGTCCATTTTCTTAAAAGAAAATCCAGATAATTTACTCACCACCATGTCATCCAAAATGTTGATGTCTTTCTTTGTTCAGTCGAGAAGAAATTATGTTTTTTGAGGAAAACATTGCAGGATTTTTCTAATTTTAATGGACTTTAATAGACACCAACAATTAATACTTAACTCAACACTTAACAGTTTTTTTCAACGGAGTTTCAAAGGACTATAAACAATCCCAAACGAGGCATAAGGGTCTTATCTAGCAAAACGATTGTCATTTTTGACAAGAAAAATAACAAATATACACTTTTAAAGCACAACTTCTCATCTAGATCCAGTCCTGATGCGCCAGCGTGACCCGACGCAATACGTCACCACGTCAAGAGGTCACAGAGGACGAACGCGAAACTCCGCCCCAGTGTTTACAAGTGTGGAGAAAGAGGACCTTTCCTACATTGTTGTATGTCAACTGATACTAATTAATGTCTTTGTGTCAGTTTATTGTTTACAATGGTCCGCAAATGTGCGTTTTATATATGTAACACGTGACCTCCCTATACATCACTACGCATTTACATTAGGTCGCGCTGGACCGGACCTAGACGAAAAGTTGTAGTTTAAAAGAACATTTTTTATTTTTCTTGTCAAAAATGACAATCGTTTCGCTAGATAAGACCCATATGCCTCGTTTGGGATCGTTTATAGTCCTTTGAAACTCCGTTTAAAAAAAAACTGTTAAATGTTGAGTTAAGTATTAATTGTTGGTGTCTATTAAAGTCCATTAAAATGAGAAAAATCCTGCAATGTTTTCCTCAAAAAACATAAATTCTTCTCGACTGAACAAAGAAAGATATCAACATTTTGGATGACATGGTGGTGAGTAAATTATCTGGATTTTTCTTTTATGAAAATGGAATATTCCTTTAAGGGCTTCTGTAAAAACATGGCGGCATAAAATGGCAACTTCCACGTAAGGGGACCCTTGGTCTATGTAGATAAAAACATCTCATTCTAAGGTGATAAAAACGTAACGGTTCAAAATAAAAAGGTCTTTATACACCCCTGATAATTTAGTTTTATATATATGTTTTGCATTTCTGTCAAGAGATCCTTCTAAAAATTACACACTGCACCTTTAAGTTTAAAAGTGTTGCATTAACAGAATTTGCAAGAACCCGTGGTGTAAAAGTAATCTGTAAAACAATCCCACATATGTTTAAAATTGTTTATTTATTTAAAAGTCACTGTCCCTTCAAAATCTCTGAATATCCGAAAATAGAAATCCAGTTGTGCGTTATTCATAAGCAAAGCTTCATAAATCTAAATGAGGAGCAACAAAAACAATTCCACATACTGCCAAATAAAAAGACAAACATGTTCATCTCAGATGGTCACTTAAATAAACTTAACTCATGCTAACAATGACCAACACTCATTGCTCCTTGACAATACGTTTAAAATAAAATAAAAAACTTTGGCATAACATGTGTCACAACGAGAACTGTTATAAAAACATCTTAAAAGCACTTGATGCACACGGCAGTCAAAATTCCTCTTTGTACAAACATGCAGGACAGGCATTCTGAAATTGCCACGTGGGAGTCACCGTACGGGAACAATCTCTCCCTACACTAATATTTGCATTTGCAGGAGTGATCAATTATTGGAGTAGATAACTAGTTAAAAATAACAAGTGCGGAAAAATTGCTAACATAAAAGAAAGACCGTAGAGGTCCAAAGAAATAACTGTTTATGACTGCTGCATGGATCACTGGTGTGGAATTGAACAGGGATGAGGATGTTGCAACTGGAAATGCATCCTGAATGTCATATTGACACTTATATTTTATGTTGCTCTCTGAAATCAGTCAGCTACTGTTTCAGCACTGGGCGTAACTGGAGTGTATAACAAATGATTACGAACTAAGAGATAAGGCTTGTGACTGATAAGAGTAAACCATAATACAGAGGCTGGTTAACTAATGATCTACACATCCTGAACCTGCATGGCATCCTTGGGCCAGCTGTATGAATCCACAGTAAAAGAGTCGTAGTCGGAGTTGTAGACATGGGATAAAACAAAGGCTTCTTTATCTTTGGGTTCAGGATACCAGGAAGCAATTTCCTGCTTGTAGGCATAGTCCACGATCTGATGGAGAAACAAGAAGAGTAAATGCACACGGCTCCACACACATTATGACCTGAAAGCTCATATAAACAAATTTGCTCAGTTATTATCTCTTAATTTAGCATAGTCTCATTTCATACTTCAAATAAATGCAGATTGTGCTAAGCATATTCTTTCTATTAGTAATTATAGTTGTCTGTATATGGAAACGTTTACCTTAACAGCAATTTTGAAGGATGCCTCTCTGATGGTATTTAAAGGAGGGTACAGTCTACCCTCCGCTAGATGCTCTTCGGTAACCATTTCTGATATAGCCTAAGAGAGAAATCATCAACAGTGTTTTAATATGAGCCGTTTATTAAACATAACCATTTATACGCTAACTCTACATGCATTTTCACCTCTGCTGTTGTAAGGAAAATTTCCTCTGAGATGTGGCGCACGCCACAGGCGATGACTCCCAATGCTACACCGGGAAACACGTAAGCGTTGTTTCCTTGACCGGGGTAGAATGAGCGTCCATCTGGAAGAGTCACCTTTTTAAAGGGGCTTCCACTGGCAAATATACCCCTACCCTGTGATACACACACACACATGCCACAATGGACGTTATATTATACATCTCACTCAAGCAGCATATTATGCAAATAAAGCAAGCATATGTTACCTCAGTGAGCGTGTAGCATTGCTCTGCTGTGCACTCAGCTTTGCTTGTAGGATTGCTGAGGGCAAAAATGATTGGTCGCTCATTGTAAGCTGCCATGTTTTTGATGATTTTCTCAGTAAAGGCACCACTTATAGCAGCCACACCTGTATAAGGGATTACAGAGACCAACAATAATAATTAAAAAAAACACACTCAACGTAGTCGTTAAATATTTAAAATGATAATGCCCCCTTGTGGCTTAACTGTGTAAAGGTGGGAAAAAGGTAGAAGAAATCCTGTGCAATCATTATTTACTAAGTGTAGAAAAGTATAGATTTGTCAATCTTGCATATGCAGCCATTGTGGTTATGCAATTCATACCAATGATAGCAGTAGGCTTGATGGTTTCCACTACTTCCTCCAGAGTCTTTATGTGTGGATGGTCATGAGCAAATTCCTCCTTTTCATGATTTAGATGACTTCTACCCTAAAAGACACAGAGACACAAAGTGAGTTTGTGAAAATGTACGACTGCATTTAAAGGGGACATTTCACAAGACTTTAGGATGTAAAATAAATCTTTGGTGTCTCCAGAACATGTATGTGAAGTTTCAGCTCAAAATATCATATGGATAATTAATTATAGCATGTTAAAATTGCCACTTTGTAGGTGTGAGCAAGAATGTGCGTTTTGGGTTTGTCCTTTAAATGCAAATGAGTTGATCTCTGCACTAAATGGCAGTGTCGTGGTTGCATAATGCAGATTAGGGGGCGGTATTATCCCCTTCTGACATCACAGGGGAAGCCAAATTTAAATTACCTATTTTTTAACATACAGAGAATGGTTTACCAAAACTAAATTACATGAGTTCTTTTTCACATTTTCTAGGTTGAAAGAATCACTGGGGACCCAGTTATAGCACTTAAAGGGACACTCCACTTTTTTAAAATATGCTCATTTTCCAGCTCCCCTAGAGTTAAACATTAGATTTTTACGGTTTTTGAATCCATTCAGTCGATCTCCGCGTCTGGCGGTACCACTTTTAGCATAGCTTAGCATAATCCATTGAATCTGATACGACCATTTAGCATCGCACTCAAAAATAACCAAAGAGTTTGGATATTTTTCCCATTTAAAACTTGACTCTTCTGTAGATACATCGTTTACTAAGACTGAAAAAAAAAGTTGCGATTTTCTAGGCAGATATGGCTATGAACTATACTCTCATTCTGGCGTAATAATCAAGGACTTTGCTACCGTAGCATGGCTCCAGCAGGCGCAATAATATTACGCAGCGCCTGAAAATAATCCCCTTGGTTACGGTCCATAGCAGAGGACTATTTTCAGGTGCTGCGTAGTATCGTTGCGCCTCCTGCTGTCATGTTGCAGCAGCGGGGTCCTTGATTGTTGCGCCAGAATGAGAGTGTGGTTCCTGACCATATCGGCCTAAAAAATCGCAACTTTTAATTTTCTGTCGGTCTTAGTACACGATGTAACTACAAAAGAGTCAAGTATTAAATTGGAAAAATATTGAAACTCTTTGGTTGTTTTTTAGTGTGATGCTAATGGTTTAATCTGATTCAATGGATCATGCTAAGCTATGCTAAAAGTGGTACCGTCAGACCCGGGGATCAGCTGAATGGATTACAAAACTGTAAAAATCAAATGTTTAACTCTAGGGGAGCTGGAAAATTAGGATATTTTCAAAAAAAAAAAGTGGAGTGTCCCTACAGCTTGAAAAAAAGATTGAAAAGACTAGTTGGCTAACCTTCACAATGAGGCCTTTGGAGTCCACCATCCAAATCCTCTTAACTGCTTCAGCGTGAGACACACCCTCCTTGGCCATGGCCATGACCAGTAACTTAGCAATGCCCAAGGCAGCCTGGTCATGTGACAAAGAATAAGTAAAAAAATAACTGGTAAATGATCATACAAGCATATGTAATAGTTTTTACTTAAATACTCTTATTTATTTATGTATATGCATTTTTTCAGTATATGTTAACAGCTGAAACTGCATTACCTCTCCAGCTCCCTGAAATACGAACTTGTGGTCCGAAAGTTTGTTCTTTGTTATTTTAAGAGCAGCGAGGATCCCAGCCACAGCAACTGAAGCTGTGCCTGATGAAGATAGAGGAGGGTATGGGCTTCAGTTTAGGACTTTAAATTAACAATACAAATAATCAAAATCTTCACTACAAAATCAGGATTAAATCAAATGTGTGTGTTTGTTAAACCACAATTGCTTTTTTGTTTAAGCATTGTGCATCATGCTTACCTTGGATATCATCATTAAAGGTGCAGTAACGGTTACGGTACTTATTGAGGATGCGAAATGCATTGCTATTGGCAAAATCCTCAAACTGAATAAGACAATTCATCCCATACCTGAAACAAATGACATAAACAATCTTTTTTAAAAAAGTTTATTTTGCACGTCTTAAAGGGGACATTTCGCAAGACTTTTTTACAATAAAATAAATCTTTGGTGTCTCCAGAGTATGTATGTGAAGTTAAAGCTTAAAATATCATATAGATCATTTATTATAGCATGTTAAAATTGCCACTTTGTAGGTGTGAGCAAAAATGTGCTGTTTTGGGTGTGTCCTTTAAAATGCAAATGAGCTGATCTCTGCACTAAATGGCAGTGCCGTGGTTGGAAAGTGCAGATTAAGGGGCGGTATTATCCCCTTCTGACATCACAGGGGGAGACAAATTTCGATGACCTATTTTTTCACATGCTTGCAGAGAATGGTTTACCAAAACTAGTTATTGGGTTGATCTTTTTCACATTTTCAAGGTTGATAGAAGCACTGGGGACCCAATTAAAGGCACTTAAACATGGAAAAAGTCAGATTTTCATAATATGTCCCCTTTAATTTCACACCCCTAAACAACTTACTTGTCAGTGACGGCTTGCATGAACTCATCAATAAGATCATCGTATTCTTTGCCCCTCACTCTTTTGTGCTTCAAACCAATGTACAAGGGGTCATCCAAGAGAGTCTGAACAAAAATAAACAGAAGTGGGTTTCAAATCCAAACACATCTGTTTAATATACTACTACAAACATCAGAGTTTTACATCATGCATTTAAATGTAACAATCTGATTCTTATTGTACCTGATTATCAGTGCCCACATCTAGTAGCACAGGCAGGCATTGCTGGGGTGGCACTCCTCCGCATGCAGTATACAAAGCCAGTTTGCCAACTGGGATGCCCATTCCATAACTGCCCAGGTCTCCTAATCCTAGGATTCTCTCTCCATCAGTCACCACGATGGCCTATTAATGCACATATAATTGAATCGTCCATCTAGTAGCAGTAGTTGACAATCCTATTGTTCTGCACAAACCTTGATGTCCTCCTCCGGCCACGAGTTCAGCATGGAGGCAATATGTCCCTTGTCATGGATTGTAATAAACAGCCCTCTAGAAAAAAAAGCACACACACTCACCACGTGACCTCACCACTGTAATCATCATATTAAATCATCTAAATCAATGCATAATAAAAATCCATTATTTTTTTGACCACAGTATGCATACAATCGCATTTGGACGGTGCATGGGTGTGTCATATGAGGCCAACACTACTACAGCTATACAACATATTTTCTTTTTGCATGAAAACCAGTAGGGCTGCTTTAACTGTTTTAGGTAAAAGCACGTGATTCAGCATAGGTCTGGCTAAACTAGTCATGCGAGAATATGTAAATAAATATTCACCTTGGTCTTCTGAAAGCTAGGCCATACTGTTGACAGGCCAGGCCCACGGTAGGAGTATAGACAATAGGCATGAATTCTTCAATGTCAGAGGTCAACACACGATAAAAAAGTTTTTCATTCCTGTCCTGCAGGGTCATCAGCAATATGTATCTAAATGGTGAGAAGAGTATAAAAGTAGTGAAGTTAAAGTATTTAAATACTAAAGTATTGTTTGTCATTGTGGCTTCAGGTCAAGGTAAGTATCGCTAGGTCTGTTTACTTGTCAAGTGGGTTGCTGCGTGTCTCGTAACTCTTCATGACCCGAAGCACTTGTACATCCTGAGATAAGAAACAGGGAGGAAGCAGGCCGTGGATACCCAGCTGTAACCGTTCTTCCAGAGTGAACGCCATGCCCTGTTGTAGCACATGATTCCTTTACCAAAAACACGTGACAGCTGCACATGCCAACCAAAAATGCCTCGCTCATTTTACAGTCTGGTTTGAATACAAACGATCACCCTGCTAGCCGGACCTGCCTCTGAGCAAATTCCCAGTTTGGGGTGGTCACATCACATGCTGGATCTATTTATTTCTAACCAATGGGAAGCAGGAATGGCCACCCTCCCCTGTTAAGATTCTCCATTCATTATGTTTACGTCTTACATTTTCCATCCATTGTGGCGTCAAAGGCAAGTACTAAAGTTCTCTCATACTGCCAGTCATACTGTACTCGTTCTTCATCCCCAGCTTGCAGGTCTTTGCAAATAGGACATTGTATATGAAACCAACATTGCTCTATGTCATATCCTGCAACTTCACATGTACTAAATACGAAATCTCCAAACCCCCACATATTCAGAGGCAACTTTCACATCTCTTACAATTCAGATCCCTTATGGGGAACATACATCATTTGTTCTAACATAAGGCTATAACTTTGCATGCAATTGTCCTACTTTTTTATCTTTATATCTCTTATCAATTAATGGACTTTGGTATTAATATATGCTATAAAATGATATCAAAGCTCTAGCTGCTGACAGTGCAATACCAGTCACGTAGAATATGCCAATCTCACATCGGCTTTGTACAAAATTACATATCAAATCGCTCTCGCCATCCTCCATCCGAGTTTTGGGGCTTACCTTGTTCAGGTGGGGGTTCCTGGTGATATCATAGCCTCGCTTTTTGGTAAAGACGGTGCCCTGGGACCCCACAACTGAGTGACAGACCCTCACTGCCCCAGTGAGAGCAGCAGGAAGACACGGTGGACTGGAGAAAACCCTGCACAGGGACAGCACACTCTTACCTGAGAGAGAGTTCATGATTCCTGGTATTTGCCATCAATGTCATAAAAATTATGAAAATATTTCGTTTTAAACACCTACTGAAAAACAATACCACTACAGAAATTTTAGTGGAACCACGGCTTTGCTAATAGTAATCACCAAAAAAGCATGGTTACTACAATTTTACCACAAACAAACATGGTTAATTTTCATAAGGATAATGAATTCACAATAGTAACGCTAAGTTAGGTATTTTCGCAAAACTCGTGGTTATCATGCTGGTGTTTCGCTGTTTGTGAGAGTGTAAAGCTGCAACAAAGAAACAGATATGACTATTAATAATAGAGAACTTGCAAGTTCAGCAAGTTTGTCCCGTAAACAAGGCCTTTGGGTGGAACACAATTATCTGCAAAAAATGATTGGTGTTTAAAAATGAATTACGATGTGTAGATGTTCAATAAACTTCTTCAAACATATTTTATTTTAAGGCCGGCTGCACGTTTTGGTGGTCGATCGGCATTGTTTCTCTAGAAGACCGGTTTGTTTACGTACCTGACAACAGCCCGACTCTGTGCTGATCAGTCCACCGGCAGCCTCTGATTCACTAGGTTAATACAAACGGTATCCTGCTCCTGCCAGTCTCCCCAACGATCGTTCAGCCGCGGAGGATGATAATGTGTTGTAATCAGTTAAACAAACGATCCAGGTTTGTTTGATGTTAGGCGTGTTCTACTTTGTGCGGGTCTGCGCAGAACAA
This sequence comes from Misgurnus anguillicaudatus, assembly GCF_027580225.2. Taxonomy (NCBI): domain Eukaryota; kingdom Metazoa; phylum Chordata; class Actinopteri; order Cypriniformes; family Cobitidae; genus Misgurnus; species Misgurnus anguillicaudatus. The sequence continues at coordinate 27,911,163 of NC_073353.2, forward strand.
TCGACTTTATGACATCAAGAGACCGCGAGAGCATTCGAGAACTAACGACTAAATGTAAGCGTTTGAATTGAGCTCGCGATACTTGATGTCATACGTCGAACGGTCTGCGCAGTTTTGCGTGAAGTTGAACTCGCCTTTAAACCCGCCCCTTTTAGGCAAGACTGGCAAATAGGAGGACGCGATTCGAGTGACGGCGTTTCCTTATAAAGCGGCAATTTGTAGACCCGTCTACCCCCACACGAACGTCTTTTGTTTGTTAAAACTTTTTAGAACAGTTTCTTAATTCAATTCTTTTATGAAAGTAGTTTGGCCATACATTCTTGCAATAATAAGAGATTTATTATGATTCTTTGGAAAATATATATTTTTATACATTATTTTTATTATTGTGCTTTAATATACTTAAAATAACTATTTTATAAAACTGATTTAGTATGCATGGTAAAATTTAAAAGGCTTTGAAATAAATGTTTCACCTATTTCCATCCAGTGTCTAAAACAATTTCAGCAAGAGACATACAAAGACCAGAAAGGCATTTCTCCTTGATGCAGATACAGTACAGTTCATGGCCTACAACAATACAATAAAATAAGTCTGTTGTTTAAGAAAATGCAAAGAATAAAACTCATATGGACACAACAAATTCCTTCTCTATATAAACATGATATCTGAATAACAGTTCAGAACAAAAAGACAAAACAAATCAACATCAAGTACTACAGACAAACACCAAATATAAGTAAAAAGTAAACTTCACTGAACTACTGAACAACCTTCACTTCACTGCAATCTCTTTTAAAGTCAGCATGAAAACCCGTTTGTTTTCTTTAAAGCATGGTACTGGTCTAACTAACAAAAAATATACAGTATATGGCTCTATAAAATTACTTTTTCTGCACTACAGTTTTGCATTCAGATCTATCTCAGACCAGTACTCTTAAAAATAAAGATTCCTATAAAAGGTCTTTATCTGGCTGTATGGCTCCATAAAGAAATAACGTTCAATATCCACACAACCAATTGTTTGTAGTGGAAAAGCATTCTGTGGGTTATAAAAATGGAGAATTGAGATTTCTTTTAAGAACCTTTTTTCCTAAAAGAACCCTGTTTAAACCTTTATTTAGCTCCCTCCAGCTTTTCTCAACCAAAAAGGGGGGGAAATGAGAGTCCAGGCCTACACTTGTTGTTTTCACTTTGAAATATGTAGCATAACAGAAACCAGTTTCAACATTCAATTCCTGCTGACTGTCATCTAAAAATTGTGCTAATTAAATATACAACAAAACTTATTTTGCAGTTAATAATTAAACAAGGTATAATAAAACAGTTCCATTATCAGTATAAAACAAAGAAATGTTCAAAGGTAATCACATAATATTTCAAACTTACTTAAATACATCAGATAAAAACAAAGCTGCAGAGCCTCCAGAGGTCAAATTGAATCCATCTGTGCTCAATTGTTTTTTTGTTGCTCAATAGTGCACCATTACTCCCATGTAGTCTGTTCCAGTAGACATTCAAATGTAGTAACAAATCAGGTTGGAAATGAAGGACAAAGAAGGATGAGAATTCAGATCACGACGCTTCTACCACTGCGTGAACTCTTTTCCTGTAAGAGCGAGATAAATTAACATTGGAAAAACTATAACATTTATTCACTTTTGTTCTTTTCTGAAGTAACCAATACTTTATTATGAACTCGAAATAAACTGAAATTGAATGGAAAAAAATGTAAGTAAAAAAATAAAACAAGTGTTAACAGCATAAGGTGGAGAGAAATTAAATGATGAGAGAGTAGTTTTAAAAATATAAGGTCAAAATTTACATATCTGTCAAAACCCAGCTAAAGTCATTCCTTTGTGATTTGCTGTTTCTAAGATAAAATCATGATCCTGTATAATGTAAAGAACATTATGTGAAAACAGCATAGATAAATTTAATATTTACTGAGTAAGGTCATTTCAAAGACTGAAATTAAAGTGAAATCAATGATTGAAATCCAACTTTGAGACTTTAGTTTGGATTTCACAGACAGGTCACAATTATTTTGTCTGCTGCTCTTATACAAAAGTGTATTTAAAGACACATTTTAAAACAATTATTAAACAAAACTTTAACAAGTATAATCTGCAAGCCAGGAAATGCTACTTTAAAGCACATGGTACAAAGATGTTTTTGTGGATGTTTAAAGTTAGTTCCCCTCAAGTTCACATAGGTGTCAGAGGTACAGTTACAACCTTAAAGGTGCCAAAGAATGCATTAAAATGCATCAAATTGTTCTTTGATATCTACATAGAAGGTATGTAACTTAAAGGACAAGTTTGGTATTATAGACTTAAAGCCCTGTTTTTAGATTGTTTATGATGAAATAGAACAGTTTTGACTGAAATTTGGTCATATGATGCTGGCCCGAGACTTTTCGGGTGTTTGTTGCACCACCTCCCACCTCCACAATGGGTGCACAGGTGCACTGGAACAATCCCTCCCAAAATGCACCAAACCCTCGTCCACAAAGACGTGAAACCCACCGAGTGGCCAGGAGCGTTCACTGACATGCCCACACAAAAATCGCTGCAAAAAATACTTTCCAACAGGTTTTATCGTAGTTTTTGTCCAACTCCATTGACTTGTATTAGATGTGCTGTGAGGTACTTGCAATTGGCAAAGGCGGATTATCGCCACCAACTGGGCTGGAGTGTCTATTATTCAAGCTCTCAACGGAAGAATGTACGAGTGTGAGGCGTTTGGGAAAATAGGTCCACAGAATTGTAAAACACCTGTTGGGAAGCATCTCTTGCAGCGATTTCTGTGCGAGCACATCAGCGAACACCCCCGACCACTCGGCGAGCCCCACGTCCCTGCAAACGAAAGTTTAATGCATTTTAGGAAGGATTGTTCCAGTGCACCTATACACACATTGTAGAGGTGGGGGGTGATACAACCGAAACCGAAAACTCTCGGGCCAGCATCACATGTCCAAACCTCAGTCAAAACCGCTCCACCCCATCACAAACAATCCGAAAACAGGGCCCCAAGTGTAAAATACCAAACTTGTCCTTTAATTAAGTGCAAAAATTATCTAGAACGTTTTTACATGTCTATTTACAACCCTAGGATTTGTCCTTTGAATAAAATTGTCTATTTTTGCCCTATTTGGAAGGATCATGAATAATAATGTTGAGCTCTGTTCTGATTGCTCTGCGGCTCATGCCAGTAGCTCGCATTTGTAAACATGTTGGGGCGTACATTTTGACTGTTACATCACAGTCGGTGTTATGTTGAGATTGACCTGTTTTCCAGCAGTTTTTTTAAACTCTTAATATTCATCTATGACTTGGTAAATGCAGTTTTTTATTCTATGGCACCTTTAATAGAGTGCTGCAGGGATGACATATTTTTGTAGGCCATCCCAAAATTTTGTGGGACACTGGTTCCCTCGACAAAAAGGCCGTAAATTTTTTACAACAGACTTTTGTATTATAACAAAAAAATAAGCTTAGTGTTTAACAAACGTTTATAATGCTTACACGTTTTGTCCAACAAGGTAAGACAGTTTAAAGCTTTAAAAAGTCACGGGTGCGGGTATTACTAGTGTGTTTTATGTGGTGAAATAAAGCAAGAAAATATCTTGGGCTGATGCTAACCCAATATCTTATTTAAGGAGGTTAACTAAAACCCCATTAAAAAAAAAAAACATTTACTTCACAGAATCTATAGAACCGGAAATGCTTAAATGCTAACTCGCTTCCGGGTTTTGCCTTCAAATATATGTCATCCCTGTGTCCCTGTTAAGTGTCCAAATATTTTGTGTGGCCAATGCATATTATCACAGCCTCTTTTTGTAAACTTGTCATGGGTCTAAATTCTTACTGAGATGTGGTCGCTCCTCCTGTGGTCGCCAGACAAAATGTCAATGGTAGAGTAATCTGGAGGCTTCTCAACCAATCTCCCTTGAGATCGCTTTGCTTTTGTATAATCCTCCTCCTCAACTGAACTCCAGGAGCTCCTGCGTGGAGGCAAATAGCTCCTGTCCCTCAGATTTGCACGCTCCAACTCCTCCAGCAGCTCCGCTTTACTGCGAACGCGTGGCCGAGACTCATCTGAACCCGAACGTCCCCTGCGTCCAGAGGAACCACGACCTCCACGCCTTTCATCTAAGTCTGACTGATCACTGTAGCTGCGTGGAATCCCTCTGCGTGAAGATGCCGGTTCCCTCCAGGAGTCATCCCGATGACGGCCACTGGGGTTAGTACTACCACTGGACTGACTAGACTGCCTAGATTTCCCATGGGCACCGTCGTTGGCCCGCCGAGAGCTCGATTTTGCTCTGCCTATGATTGGAGGGAGCTGGATGACCCTGCGCTCCGCACCTTGGACACCCATGTCACCCAGGGCTGACAGCATGCTGGGTGGCCTGGCTGGATAGGATACTGCCTGGGGTATGGACTGGGAAGGTGGAGCCATATATTGAGGTTGATGGTGCTCAAGCGGGACTGCTGCGTAGTGTTGCTGAGGCTGGAACATCGTGGGTGCCATCTCCATTCCTCTTACCTGGTTCTCTAGAAAATCTAACACCTGGTTATTTCCAGGTATATTCCCTTTCATGCTGTCATTGGGATGGTATCCATGGGGCGGTATGAAGGGTGGGACAGGCTGAGGGGAAGGAATGACCATCGGGCCCATGGGATAGTTGTTTTTGGATGGAGGTTGAGAAAAAGAACCTGATGGAAGAAAGAGCTGCCTTAGTGCACTCATCTTTAAAGTGTACAAGCGAATTATTGAAAGTATTAATCCTTACCTGAATACAGTAGCGGGTTCCCTTGAGAAGATGCATTCGAGGCGATAGGAGCATAAATGGGATGGCCATTAAACCATGGCACCATTCCCTTCTGAGCATCACGAATCATTCTGTGGCGCATCACAGCTAAAACACATTGAACATTACACATATGAAAGATCTTATTATAATGGCATGATCTCTCAAGAAGTCATTTTTACAAAAAAAGCTAATGACTCATAATGTTTTTATGACAGCCTTTTTCATGACATACATTACAGTGATTATTTAAATATTTAGGTCAATTATTCTTAACCCTTAAAGTGTTACCATAGCGTAAACCGTGTTGGTCATTGTATCAGTCGAAGCAATTATATATGTCTATTTCTATCTAAAAGCATACACAAACAGATACTACTAGTTAAATACCATCTTCTGGGCAGCAGCAGGTTCGAGGACAACAGGGGCAGCGCACATAGCAGCAGCAGCTCTGAGGGCAACACTGGCAGCAGCAGACGCCAAATAATATGATCAGAAGCAAAGCTCCAAGAATCATAAGCAGCACTGTCAGCCAATCTGAAGAACAAATAGTGTGACATCATCAGCGTCTGTGAGGTTCTCTGTGGTTCAATGAGAGTTCAATACGCTAATACTTACGATACACAATGAGCCTGATTTCCTTGTCGGAGTCCCCCACAACATCACCCGGTGCGTCGACGGAGCAAAAATACATGCCGTTGTCCCACCACATGACCTCATTGATAACCAGGTCTGCATCTGTAATTCACACGCATACAAAAATGTAGCATGATCATTTAAAGTCTCCCTGTGGTGAAAATCAAGTTTTATTGTTGTTTATGCAGTACTGTGTAAAAGTCTTAGGCCACCATCACCAGCTTTGTGGTTTAGGCAAAGCTTTAAAGGATTAATACATTTTCTTAAAAATGAATCCAGATGATTTGCTCACCACCGTGTCTTCCAAAATGTTGATGTCTTTCTTTGTTCAGTCGAGAGGAAATTATGTTTTTTGAGGAAAACATTTCGGTATTTTTCTCATTTTCATGGACTTTAATGGACCCCAACACCCAACAGTTTTAATGCAGTTCAAAATTGCAGTTTCAACGCAGCTCCAGAGGACTCCAAACGATCTCAAGCGAGGCACAAGGGTCTTATCCAGCAAAACGATTGTCATTTTTAACAAGAAAAAATAAAAATGCACTTTTAAACCACAACCTCTCGTCTACGCCCCAGTGTTTACAAGTGTGGAGAAAGAGAACCGTTCTGACGTTGATGTATGTCGAATGATACTAATTAATGTCTTTGTGTCAGTTTATTGTTTAAAATAGTCGGCAAATGTGTGTTTCATATATGTAACACGTGACCTTTCGATGTCATTACACAATTATGTGAGGTCGCGCTGGCTCGTAACACAGCCTGAGGAAAGAAGAGAAGTTATGGTTTAAAAGTGCATTTTTTTTTCTTGTCAAAAATGACAATCTTTTCGCTAGATAAGAACCTTATGTCTCGGTTGGGATCGTTTAGAGTCCTTTGAAGCTGCGTTGAAACTGCAAGTTTAAACTGCATTAAATCTGTTACGTGTTGGGGTCCATTAAAGTTCATTAAAATGAGAAAAATCCTGGAATGTTTTCCTCAAAAAACATAATTTTTTCTCGACTGAACAAAGAAAGACATCAACATGGATGACATGGTGGTGAGTAAATTATCTGGATTTTTTTTTAAGAAAATGGACGTATCCTTTAACACCATTGCAGAGTATTTTCTCCATAAAATTTGAGTTTTCCAAAGATAGTCTCATTCCCGCGTTTTAAAATCGCCTCGCTTTCCTAAAAGATTTTTTTTTTAAATGGATGACTAAATGAAAGCTTAAATATTAAAAAAGCAGCCAATAAACCTGAAAAATGTATGTAGATTCCTTTAACATGGTATAAAATGCAGAGACGTCAAGACGTTATGACTTGATTTTAGGCAAAGGGTGACTACTGTAGATGATTACAGGCTGTTCAACAGTTTATTTTTATGTTATACATTTATTATGCAGATTTTCCCCAAAAATCAATACATAGAAACTCTTCTAGCAGATTTGGTTTTTGCTTACATACTGTATAACCATTGACTATACTGTAGATAAAATATCAGTTTCAATGTTTGTGGCAGTGGTTTCATACTCACTGTTTTGTATGGTGATCTTGCGATTTCGATACTCAGGCCCGAGTGTCGCTTCATTCATTCCCCTCTTCTGAATCACTATGCGGACAGTTCGCTTACTGTCTGGACAGTCATTGGCTGGGTCCTGCTTCATTGCCAGAGCTGCTTGATACGCTGAAGGAACAAAGAAACGAAAATGGTCACATTGATCATTATGTCATATTTATTTAGACTATTAAAGCTTTGCCAGCTATACATTTCTATATAGGCATTCTATATTCAGTACTCTTGTAACTTTACCAGTTGAGTAATATTCCAGCACTGGATCCAAACAGAAGGACTTGTATCGCCACGTGACCAAAACATCCTGTGAACTGGCAGAGGTGGAGTAATCACAGCGCAGAATAACTGAAGCAAACAAAGTTGTGCGTCTTTCTGTTTCAGTTACTGTGACCTGGATAGACAACAACTCTGAGAAAAGAGAGAGAGACTGCAGTTAACACACTGTTTGAATCAATGTTCCCACACCTTTTTATTTATTCAATGACTTTTCTTATCATTTGTGATGATAAGAAATATTTGTAGTAATTTGATTACACTCACAAATAACAAATTCTAGCTAATAAAACATTTTAGAGCTAGAAAAAATCATATTTTTGTATGACTTCAAGATTTCATTCAACAACAAATTATTTGTTTGTATAAAATGTTGCTCACTAAATGTTTGCACAACACTTCATTAGTCTTGTACATTTGTAAATAAATATATGGTCACGTGATCTGTGTATTGAGCTCTCGTGCACCTGTTACTTAAAAATGTACAGAAAATATTGCTAAACAACCTGCAATGTTTCAGTTCAAGTCTTTAGGGGTTATTTTAGATGGCAACTTACCTATAGGAAATACGAAGAGCACGATCACTATAACACCGAGCTTCGGCATATTACTTGTTTACGCGGAAGTTTTTTCCCCGTCTAATTCTCACCAAAACGCAACAAAATCCGAAATCTGATTCAAATGGTTCATCAAAAAAGTCACCGTAAGATCACCGTCATGCCATCGTTAACGATCTGGTTCGAATCCGTCCAATGAAATTTTTTACTTATCTATACGTAAAAGTCTGTGTAAATACACCTTTGCTCTTTAGAAGTCCAAGTCCCTTCCCCCATACCGCGATGACGTCAACTAGCTCAACCCTAAACAGGTGCATCGCGCACAAAAGGTATCAAACAAAAGTACCGCGAGAGCAAATCGAGAGCACAGCTTTTGTTCTCCGTTCTCGCGGTACTCTGATGTCATACGCCGCTTGATTTAACGCACAACACTGCATCAATTCAAACACACATATTTTAAGAACAGTCATATTGCTTATTGCTCAGAATCAATATTATTTTTTCGCATATGTTTTATTGCAAATCAGTTTTTATCGTTCAGGACGAACGGAATTTAATATTATTTATTTTGTAGCAAAATATTTTTCATTCAACCACCAGGGGGCGACATATGCAAGAACAAAAACCACTACTCTCAAATAAAATCAAAACATTTAAGGCACCTGTACTAATGTTTTATTTATACAGCCAAAATATTTTTTTTCAAATGTGTCTTGTCATGTACAGTTCCCAACGTTGTGATGACTAAACATTATGAAAATGCTGTTTTTCAATTCTTAAAAACTGTTCCAACTCCAGATTGTAATTGTTTTATCTGAGGTTGAAGCTGTTGCACATTTCCATTCTATAGGAACTAAAATAAGAACCAATTTGATGTATTACACATTAACATTAAACACCTACAGTTAAACTAATGACCTTTATTACTTGGCATAACAATGGTTTTTTATTTTGAAATATTTACATTTATGCATTTGGTAGACGCTTTCAACTCACAAAGCATTACAAGGTATACATTTTATCAGTGTGTTTGTTCCCTGGTTCAAACGCATGGCCTTTTGTGCTGCTAATGCAACGCCCTTCCACTGAGCTATACAGGAATTCATGAGTATTGTTAATAACAATTGTGCACTTTAAATGATCAACTACAAATTGAGCGCGTATGAATAAAAAGAAAAATGAAAAGAAAAATGCAACACTGACAGCGAAACACGGTTTGATCACTAAACACCTGTGAGGCCTTTCCTGGTATTGTAATCTCTTCCTGGCAAGACGCATCCTTTACTTTACTGTGTCCTGTCCAGTTTCCTGCTTGGTCTGGGGCCTGTAATGCTAAAAAATGTCTTATTTGTTGTTCTTATGTATGTTGAAGCAAGTGCATCTGTAGTTTGCACTGATACAGTACAGGTGATAAGGAACACAGGAATGTTATCATGAATACACAGAGGGTATCAGAGGTACTAAAGAAAATATGTAGACGAGCGTTTGTATCAAAATCATTATTTTAAAACCATGGAATACAAATACAAATGGCACATATTCCCATGAAAACCAACTGATAAAAGCTGACACACACATTTACAGTACAGTGCAAACAAACATATAAAAACATAGGGAAATATTATAAACATTGTCCATTTACAGTACTTAAGGCATCCAAAAAACAAGGAATGTTTTAACAAAATTGAAAACATTTTTGACTGCATAAAATGTGGTTCACAAAATTCTAGTGCACTGGTAGTCTAAAGTAGACTAATAATAATATAGGAGATATTCAATATAGTAACACACAAACATGATCATACATCCTCAATAATCCTTCAGTAAGCCCCTCCCCTTGACTCTTCCTGTCTGTGTGATCCTGCATAATGTGTCCTGATTGATATCGGGTGCATTTCTCTTCATCTTGATGATGATGATGTTAATAGTATGATGTCAGCACAGTCTGATGATGTCACACAATTAGAGAGTCTCTGCTTAGGTGAGTGGTCTGTTAAAAAACATTAAGAGCCACACATTAGACATCCATTAGCATGATGTGTTATCTTGATGTGTTGTTAGTGCGGCAGTCAGGTGCAGTAATGCAAGCACGTTAGAGTTAGTATGTCATTTTAGGAAAGTTAACACAGAAAGCATGCTTAGGAATTTAACACCCGATTTGATCATGCAATTTGGACTTTGATTTCCATACATTTCCATACAAAAATAACATTTTGATTTCATAATACAAAATAGATATACAATTAATACATACGTTTTTTCTTCTCACACATACAAATATGTACAAAAAATAGGCTTGGAAGCAGATATCCAATCACATACAGAAATATACAGAGATTTCTATTTATAAAATAAATTGACTAATTTAGCTTTCAAAATTTCAAGCTGTAATTTTATTTTGTGCTTTTTCGTCATTTAAATTTGTGGAAATAGGATTGAGAATTTGCATCATCTGCATGAGGACCACAGTAGTACCAGAGTACATCCAAGTTAGTGCTACTCAGTCTCTAATCTCTGATCTTTTAGGGCATGAATGTAGTTTGCACTCTTTGGTCCACCCTTAAATGTATAGAGTATGGCTCCAGGGCAGACGTTTATAGGTAACTCACCAGTTTCCTGGGTTTGTCCCTTTCCTCTCTGCGCTCCTGCAATGTATGGGATGGCCCGTTGGCTGGACGTGTGTAAGAAAAAGGGCGCATGGCAGGATCAGCTGTCCTGTACCGTTCATTTCTAAACCTCTCTGCCTCCCTTTCAGAGTACGGAGGTAATTGCTCATCCTCCTCGGGTCGGTTGCTAGGTGACCTGCTTTGGTAACAGTCATTGCTCTTCCTGGAACTGCCTTTTGAGGGCGTGTCACTGTCATCGTCACCCCTCCCACCTCGTTCTCCGTGCCCCCTGGCCTTGCGCTCCAGCAGACTGTTTAGGTATGTGTCGTCATACGACCTCTGACGGGGAGCGTAACGTTCGCTGTCACCAGTGGCACGCCTTTTAGGTGGGGAAGGTGGTGAGGCTCGGCGATGCCAGTCATCGTCATCGTCGTCCCGCGAGCAACGAGGGCCGTTTCGATACGACGTGTGATGGTCCCGTGACCTTTGGGCCATTTCAATGTCTCGCTGAGGTCCTCGAAAGTCTCGCTGAGGTCCTTCACCTTTCCGACGTCCATGTGGGCCATATGACATAGCGAACTCTTCCAGCTCATCTAGCGAGCCTGTACGCCCCCTAGAGTCAAAGGCTTTGCGAGGCAAGTACTCAGAGCGACAGTTCCACCTGCAAACACAGAAATTAATATTACTACTCAAAGATAGGCTATTTGCTCTCATCATTTCGGTTAATATTTTATTTTTAATATTTCAGCACACTCAAATTGTACCTGCTGTCATGCTCGTCCAGAGAAGGATTGCTTTGGTAATGTGAGGGCCGGAGTCCTTGTCTGGTCGATGATGTTCGGAGGCGTGGGTCTTCGCTGTGGTCGCTGATTGGCGTAAGTGCCTTCCTCTGGATTTGCCGATAGGTATGCCTGAAGTCTACATCAGCATCATGCAGAGAGCTCAGTTCTGATAGGCTGCCAGCTGCTGAAACAATGACATCATTATAGACACATGCTGTTCTGCAATTCTGGTACAATAACACCCACGTGAATAACACAAACTCAGTCTGACTCTCAATAGCCAGAGTGTCACGGCATTATTTAGGGCACAATATCTTTTAAAGTTTGTTTGTGGAGGAGCTACATACTTTCCTGAAACAAGGAAGCCTATAACACCTGTAAAAAAGCTAATTCGCATGGGAAGTATGTGTGTTTCTCCAAAGGCTTACAAAAGTTTGCCATAATAAACCATGTAAGTAATCACTCATCACAAAGCTGATTGGCTGATGGCATCTCATGAACATAATCTTGACTAATGTTTTTGGTGACATGGTTACATAGCATCCCACTAACTAACTTTTCACACACACAAACACACCGAAACGTGCTGGTTGCTTACAGGCTTACATGAATGACTGGCCCCCTTGGTAGGGTTGAAGTGTGCCAGGTCCCTCTCTATGTAGTACACAACCTTCATAGCGTCCTGACCCTGACTGGCTTGGAGTAGTCGATAGCCACTGCGCACTGTGGACACACACACATGATCTGTGTGTTGTAGCTGTGTCCATTCACACATCATTCAAGGTTAATATATGCTGTACATTCAGGACAACCACAAAACATACACGTAAGACTTACACAGTATTCAGTTGCATGTATGTGCAAACAATACTGCCAATAATGATGAAAGTCATCAGTTTACCAGTGAAGAACTACACTACCCATAATCCCAATGAGAGCTTTACTTAATCACTGTACATAAAAACTTTAACAAAGGCTGAGGAGAAGTCACCACCTCAAATATACTGTATGGTATTTCAATAGGTTTATGAGCTAATAAGGTTGTACCACCCAACTATAATTTAAACTAAAAAGACCTTGAAGATAAAAGCTGAATGTCAATGTTAGTACACCTTGATATGAGTTTATATGAGTTAAAAGTACTTTTATATTTATGTTTTATATTAAGGTGCATCAAAGAGAAGTTTAGATACAAAAACCGCTAAACTTCACCTCTTTTAAAAAATGAGATAATGATATTAACTCTGCTCTTGGTATGTATTATATGTTCATCATCAAATACATTCACTTCAAATCTGCCTAATTCTGGCCAGGAAATAGTGCAGGAAAGATGAAATGGATAAAAGACAGCACTCAAAACAAACGTGGATCACATTCAAACTTGTGTCCGTTATGAGTACTTTTAAAATTATCAAGATGCATCACTGCTATTGCTATGGTTTGCCTTTCAGTAAAAAAAAACAATCGTCAACCATTAAAGGGACACTCCACTTTTTTGAAAATATGCTAATTTTCCAGCTCCCCTAGAGTTAAACATTTGATGTTTACTGTTTTGGAATCCATTCAGCTGATCTCCGGGTCTGGCGGTACCACTTTTAGCATAGCTTAGCACAATCCATTGAATCTGATTAGACCATTAGCATTGCGCTTAACAATAACCAGAGTTTCAATATTTTTCCTATTTAAAACTTGACTTTGCTGTCGTACCATGGTTGCAGCAGGCGCAATCATATTACGCAGCGCCTGGAAGTAGTCCCCTTGGTAACTTTCAATAGCAGGGGACTATTTTTGGGCACTGCGTAATATCATTGTGCCTGCTGCACCCATGGTTCTGCAGCATAGTCCTTGATTATTACACTAGAATGAGAGTATAGTTCTTGGCCGTTTCTGCCTAGAAAATCCCACCTTTTAATTTTCCATCAGTCTTAGTACACAATGTAACTACAGAAGAGTTACGTTTTATAAGTTTTAAATGGTATCGAATAATATAAATAATATCGAAACGCTTTTGTTATTTTTGAGCAAGACGCTAATGATCTAATTAGATTCAATGGATTATGCCAAGCCATGCCAAAAGTGGCACCGCCAGATCAAGAGACCAGCTGAATGGACTCCAAAACAGCAAAAATCAAATGCTTAACTCCAGGAGAGCTGGAAAATTAGCATACCTTCAAAAAAATTGGAGTGTCCCCTTAAAGAATGACATTCTGGGGCAGGGGCTCTGTTACCATTCAAATATCTGTAGTACTTCACAACATTAAACTTTGCTCATGCGCAGTATCGGAAACAGCCCGGGCCGTCCAGACAGAAAAATACAGCTAGCTGCTGACGTTTTTGAAAAGAAATTAAAAAGAATTAAAAAAACATCCGCTGCCGTAAACACTTTGGTGTGCACGCTATCTTGGGTCTTAGCTGTATCCCATCTAACCAGAAAGGCTGTTTTCATCCTAATCCTAAACCCAACATCTGGTGAGAATTAGGCCATAGCTGTATCCCATCTAGCCAAAACTGACCTGGAGGCATTGCAAACATGGCAGCGCAGTCATAGATATGTATATAAAGGCTAGATGGCTCAAGGCGGAGTCCCTAACAGCATCACCTGGCGGCCATCCCACGACAGGGCGCCCGCTCACTCGTAGCATTGAGTTTAATGGTGCAGGTACTTTTAAATGACCATAACTTGCTCAATTTTCTACAGATTTTCAAACGGTTTGGGTTTTTACAAACGGTATTAACGTGGCTATAATTCTGGATGCTTTAACATGTTTAATGAATTTATTTTTTATTTTTAGTATATGTATGCAGTGTCATAGGTACATCTTTGACGTTTATAACAAACCAAACCGTTTGAAAATCGGTAAAAAATTAAGCAAGTTATGGTCATTTAAAAGTACCTGCATCATTAAAACTCAATGCTACGAGTGAGCGAGCGCCCTGTCGTAAGATGGCCGCCAAAATGCGGACGTTGCACTCAATTGGCCAGCAGCGCGGACGAGCCATCTAGCCTTTATATACATATTCAATTCAGTTCAGTTTTGTTTATGTGGCGCTTTTCACGGGTGTTAGTTGTTGCAGGGCAGCTTTGCATGGGGGGATGTAGAGGAGAACACAGAAAATCAATAGATAATATAAGAAGTAGAGAAAGCGGTTAAACCGTACAAGCGAGCATATTAATAATGTAACGTATACTGTAAAGTGCTAAGTTAAGCCAAAGTTGGCTGACTCTCCCTGGGATTAAAAACCCTCTAGGAAAAAAAACCCAATGGGAAAAAGTCCTAGAAGGACAAAAACCCTTGGGAGGAATTAATATATATTTATATATATATAGAAACGGTAGGGATAGGAGGCGGGTAAGCGAATTAAACTGGTTTAGCCGGTGGTCGTTGGTCGGGCATCGGCTGGTCATCACGTTGAAGGACATATCTATGAGCGCAGTGACCTGACTTTCTTCAAAAAGACTTTGATACATGTATCACAGCGCCCCCTAATGCGTGGTTCAGTTTCTCCAATTTTTACTTCATAAGTTGTTTCTAGTTGCATCTTTAGTGAAAGTTTACTGAAAATTTGTGAGGAAGTGTCATTAATTCTCATTTTCCAACTCCCCTAGATTTAAATATTTGATTACCGTTTTGGAATCCATTCAGCAGATCTTCGTGTCTGGCGCTACCACTTTTAGCATAGCTTAACACAATGCATTGAATCCGACTAGACCATTTAGCATCGCGCTCAAAAATAACCAAAGAGTTTTGATATTTTTCCTATTTAAAACTTGACTCTTCTGTAGTAACATTGTGTACTGCGACTGACAAAAAAATGCTAATTTACAAGAAAACTTGTTAGATGAACAGGTTTTGCTATTGATCTCCTGAAATGCAGATGTGCTTTTTTACACTGGACAGCTGGTCAAAAAATAAGGCATACAAATATTTAGCATTTTATATTATATGTTGCCACCTAAAAGAACAGAAACATGGCCAAATGTTAAAATATCTATTATTGTCACTCACCTCCAGTTATATTGTTGTCTACTGAAGACGGCACAACAGTTAACTTGGGGTCAATGAGAGACGGTGCAACTGAAGAAACCACAGGAACACCAGGAACGTAATAAGGTTGATACATGGCGATCTGAGGAGCTGGAGTGCTCTTTGCCATCTTCCCTGCTTCATATACTAAAAAAGACAAAAACGATTAAGTTGGTCAGGTCGTAGGTGATACTATTTTGAGCAATGTGTGTATGTGTGTGTCTTGAGGAAAACTGCTCTGGTATAGCTCAGAGCCACTTAAATAATGCTTCATTTAATCTAATCATTGGGAAACTCTTGATATACTACAGACATTTCATTTGTGGTGTATATTTTTAGTATATTTGTGTAGACATGTATACTTACAGTGTTTTGGACAACAGCATGTATCAGGACAGCAGCAGCATCGTACATAACAACAACAGGAATGAGGGCAACACTGACACCAGCAGATCCCAACCAGCAACAGAAAAAGGATGCTACCGATGACAACAGCTCCAACAAACACCCATTCTAAAAGAGAAACATGAAAGACAGAGGTTCGTGTACAAACACTGGCTGGTAAAATAATACATCACATCCATCCAGACATGAATGTTGTGACTCCCATGAGGACGAAACGTAACAAGCAAGGATGTGATCTACGTAAGCATGATAAATGACACATAAAACGCATCAGGAAACTTGGTTTTCCTAGCAACAATGAAAAGCAGATCCTAAAGGAAATGATGTCCTGAAATCATTTTTGCCCACAGGATGTAGCCCTCTGATCGTGACCAACCGCAAGGGAATGTGTGTATGATTCAAATCTTCTTATCTAGACTCTCAACAGACCTAATGAGAAACTTCCTCCGGGTGTGGTCTTAAAATTCCTACGGCATACACTGTAAATTTCCTTAGTAGGTATAGACACATTTGTAATTCACAAAAATGCTCATATTTACACGTCTTTAAGTGCTTATGAAAAATTGAATGGGTTTATTATTTACTGTTCATTACAAATGTGTGTACACATTTCGAGCAAGCCCTGTTGTGTATAAATAATGTCCTAAAAACAGTATTATAATTTTGTAGATTTTCTGAGGGAATACTTTAGATTTGTGTTAGATTGGAGCAGAGGATGAAGCAGATGAGTAAAAGGGGACCCATGTGAAATTCCCCCCGAAAAAAGGACAGCAGAGAAAAGAGGACAGCAGTGGTATGGCAGGCGTACCTGGCATAATCTCCAAATCAAATTCAGGCAGGATGTCATCCAGCACACCTGTCCTACCTGGAGAAGGGAAAAGATCAGACATAAACAGAAGCAGTAGACAGAAAGTGGAAGATTAAAGTATAGAGCTGTGGGCCAAAAGCACATGTGTTGTGTTGTTATGGAAAAGTTGCTCTGTTAGTGCGGCAAGTGATTTCTCAAAAGTGAAAGCCAATTTAAAAATGTGCGTGATTTGTGGTTAAAGCTCAAATAGCACACGCTGTTTCTGCTTCTCTAATGTTAATCTTGAGTACCTATAGAGTAGTATTACATGTCTCATATATCCCAAAAGTATTTGAAGAGTTTGGTTCCAAAACGCGATAAACAGCATTTAAAAAATTTTGTTACCGTCAAAATCAGTATTGTATCAGGTATGTAAAAAGTTAACGCAAAATCCAATATTTGCCATGTTATTCTGTCATCTTTTCCCCCTTTTTCCCAAAAGGTGATAAATGCCAGTCCTCCTTCTCTGCAGAATGCAAAAATCCGCTCAACAAATCACAGCGCACCACTGTAAACAAACAATGGTGACGCATTGAATGCACACGGAATCCTAGTTTTCCTCATCTACTTTGTACTTTGTGATCAACAAACAAACACAAAATAATACTGTGATGTCATTGATAAACTTGTGGTGGTTTTCTGTGGCAAAACGTAAGCCATCAAAATCGAATAATTTACTCGAGAGGCACCCGGGAGACGGAAAAATGCCGGCTGTTGCTTGTTATCACACGACAGCATTAAGCTTCTGTCATGCTAACACATTGACCCCAGGGGATCTTATGAAAAACTTTTCATTATTTTACTCAAATTCAATGAAAATCGAGCAGGATAAAAACATTTTACATCTGATCGCTGTCTAAAAATATCAGCGATAACGTCCCAAGGATGACAGCAGTAATGACAGTGTTCTTTTTTTTTTTTACACTTATTCTCTTTATTTCCAATTAGAAAAGTAATAAATACATTTATTTTTAATAAAATTTATAAAAAAAAAAATGACAGTGTTCTTAATATGAAGTAAGTGTTTGATTAATGCCATTAATGTTTAGGCCTATTTTTTTAATCAGTGTATATCACTAGTCAACTAAATGAATATAACATGGCAAAAATGAATGCACATTTATATATTGATTCAATATTTATAGCTTTAAAAAAAACTTCATGGATTTATTGCATTTTGCGGAAAAAATAATTCCTTTTTATAATAAATCTTTGAAAATCAAATTATGGATTTGAATTTTTAATGTTATTATAACCTAAAGTCACTTTCTTGGTATAGAAAACACGTTTAAACGAAATCAGCCAAAATGGATTTATTGCGTTTTGGAACCAAACTCTTCATTTAGTTTTATCAGATTTATAAAAGCTTTACAGATTCTTTCCGAATAAACCCGACCCCCTCAAGGCGTCACAAGTGAGTCACAAGCAAACAACACACACAAAACATTATCCCACTATCTCTGGGAAACTTATGATTCTCTACATGTTCGTGTCATTTGCATTACATGCACTTACGCCCCAACTGCCCACAAAACACAGATATTTGAATCAGTTTTACTTTCCGCCTGCGATTCATGAACCCGTTGGAACCACTGATCTATATAAATGACTGGATTGCACATGACGTCACAACTGTGAAGCCACCGCGCCGCCATGTTGGTATACTCAAACATTCTATTAAATCAATGGACGCGATCAGATTTTAATGATAAAACATCACTTTACTAGTCGTTTTTATATCTGAAGTTACCCTGTACATTATTACAACACAAACGTCCTAAGCATGTACATAGTTTTTACTGAAAGTTGTACATTTTAGTTTATAATCAGTTATTATACATTCATCTTCATTACAGTATCAGATTAGCAGACAGACCGCAGCATATTTAGTATTAATGACAAACGTGTCATTAATACTAAATAATAATTTGCTGGTTTTATGTTATCTACACTTACAAGTTACCTAAACTTATTTAGAGAAATAACGCTGACCGTGTAGCTGAATGCCAAATTTTTTTTTATTTATGCCCGTGTCATTAACAGAATGCAGCAGACACACTCACCTTAATGGTTTTTTATAAATTCATTTTCCTGTCCGATTAAAACATAAACATTGCAAATAACACCAGAATTAACAGTTAATTTACGTACACCTATCCTAAAAATAATCTTGTGTTACTGATACGCTGTAAAGCGGGTGAATTTAAAACATGATTTTAAATCGAAGTCAATGACGCCCTTTGCCGGCTGGGTATACCAAGATGGCGGCTCGAACTCTGCGCTGGCTTCACCTCACGCTGTTACGTTAAGCGTTCTATGCGCAATCCAGTCATATATAGATCAGTGGTTGGGACCTCCCTATTTTAATGAAATTCAGTGTTAAACAAACACACAACTCCACTGCTACCCTGGATAAATAAACTATATCTATTGCTTCCAAAATGCTGGGTTCATTGGGAAGATATACAAGCTTAAATTTCCCTCACAAACAACAACACACTTCTCTGCTGACGTTGATTTCGTGTCAGCTCTTTGTTGGTTTGTGCGTGCACTATTCCGGTTAAAGTGCCCATATAAGGACTTCCACTGTACTTCCTGCACTGAAATTGCTCATAATAGAAATAGAGCAAGATTGTTACATATGAATCTTTCATTTTTTAAAAAACTTTCAGAACTAGTTCGAACCCTGGCGAAGTGCATTCGGCACAGAAATACTCTGCTTTTTTGACATTTTCCCCTAATAATGATGCCTCCACCTTAATGATGCGACGGCAGCCATATTGCACAAGTAATGAGAAATCCAACTCTTTAACTGTGTTAATAAGTCAGAATGCATGAAATAGCTTTAAACCCCACCCCTTAATAATCTGCCTTTTTTCATGCTTAGAATAAATCATGTACAATCTCTGTTAATGCCATTCAGGAATGTTACCGTATAAACAAAGCCTTCAGATACACACAAACCAGTCAAAATACTGGATGCACTTGATTGTGAAGTAAAGTTTTTTTTTTTTTTTTTTTAATATATTTATTTTGTATCTCAGTCTACTTACTATTGAAAGTTGTTCTTTAAAATAATGAGATGTCCTTCATTTTTTTTTGTATGATTTCAGTATACTGTTCAATAGCTGACACTGATAATATTCTGACATGTACGTTCGCAGTGTATATGCTTATGTTAGTGTGTGCATTCGTACTGTATTTATATCTCCGTCTGAGCAACAGATCAGGTTCTCCTATCCAAACGGAGGAATTGAGACACAGGGGGCTTCAGTGGGGAGACAGTTGAGAAATATGGGATACTAATTAATCACATGGCTTCATTAGCTATACAAAAAGGGGGGCAGCGGTTCACCATCACCACGGAAACAGTGTTGGCAAATTAAACGGTGTTCTGGAAAACTATCCAATCATCTTCCATTAAAGATCCTCCCGGAGAGAAATGAAAGGGTGTCCTTAGACGTACAGTCTATTTTATAGAGTACACTTTGTCAATGCCTGAAACAGTGCCAAAAGTAAAGAGCATTCTCACCATCTACTTGACCTTCATTTTAGTATAAAGCCTGAAGCTCTATGCAAGTATGCAGGCGAATGCTTCTAGTTTATTACATTCCAAAAGGTGTCCAAAAAATGTAACATAACATAAGTAGCACACTTCTTTAACAGAAACGGGACCACAAAAAAGTCTTTAAACATGTCTTTCGCTGAAAAAAAATATGACCACTGTCCCAGCAGAATTATCCTTAAATGACAGGAAGTGCTGAGCAGGCAGACGGGAAGAGGAAAAATAGTAACCACCTCCCTCTGCTGTGTATGCACTGCCATCAGCTTCTCGACTCTGCTGTTATCCTCATTAGACCAAATGTAACCTGAGAGTACAGGGAACCTCATACTGATTCTGAGAGGTAGGAACTGTGTGAACTGAGGAAAAGACAGATATATGTAATCCCAGGGGTGAAGATATAGAAACTAAATGTTTACAATTTATTTTCTAAATTAAAAATATTCTGAAAAAGTGCACATTGTACACATGTATCTAAAACCCACTGTTATACTGCTTTGGTGTTGTGGGAGGTAACAGAGGGCTATAAGTGGTTTGTTAGGTGGATAATTATAAGTCAAAAAAACTCACCTCCAATGTAATTTAGTCTATTTATATCCATCTTGTTTTCTGCCAGCTGAAAATCATAAGTCTAATCGATTATAAAAGTAACAGTAAAGCTGTTTTCAACACGCCATGTGATATAAGGTGATGTTTACGTCCAGTGCATGACATGAATAAATTGTCTTTCTCACTAAGTGTTTTATGTAATTGTGTCATATAGGCTAAATCAAAGCATCAATTAGCTTAACAAAACAGATATTTTGAATATCAAAACTGAATATTGCACATAAAATCTGTAAACTCAGTCTTGCGTTTAGCACACAACCAAGAAAGCAAACAAACTAAATGATTTGTTCACGTTAAGCCTTCATCTAGATCTACGATAATAAACACTGAAATAATTACATGCACCACCATAAGCAAATTATACAGATGCATGCACTTATATATCAGGTTTAAAGGGACATGCTTGTTCTTTATTTGTTTATTTTTAACTAGCGCTAGTTTTAAAGTAAACTTAAAAAAAAAGACCAAGACAGCAAGTGGGAATTTCCCAGCAAGCAATTTTACATTTAAAAGACCAATAATATGCATCCAAACACAGCCCACGTCTGGGCTAAAACAAGGCAAATTTGGGCAGTGAAAATGTAATAGACGTTTAACGATAGTCCAAAAATAAACAAAATACTATAAATAAAAAATTAAACCAAACACCTTGTAATCACTGTTGACTTTGCTTATATGAGGGAAAATCATACATTGTGCAATTTATATTGGCAAAAACGACATAACTAAATTTAAGTTTATTTTGGCTAGAAGTGGGTTACTCATAGTTCAGTTCAGTTCAGTATTTATTTATCCCCGTAGGGAAATTTGGGTTGCAGCGAAACACTCACTCAGACATTTGTCGATTTTCACATTGGCATACGTATGTACAGATATACATGTATACGCACAAATACACATATATAAAAAAAATAAAGAATAATAATAAATAGTAAAAACCTAATTATAGCATGTAGTCTGGGGACTATTTATCAACTTCCACTAGGAGGAGAGGAATTTAAAAACTTAATTGCTTGGGGTATAAAAGAGAATTTAAACCTGTTTTTTGAGCATTTGGGAACACAATATCGTCGACCTGATGGTAGCAGTTTAAAAGAATCGGATAGAGGGTGCCTCTTATCATTCACAATGACAATTGCCTTATTTAACACTCTTCCTTTATATATACTATCTATACTCTCTAACTTTATTCCTAATAATTTACTTGCAGTAACTACCACCTTCCCCAATAATCTTTTCTGGGCCTCAGAGGCGTTACCATACCAGCAGATAACACAGAATGACACAATACTTTCAATAAAAGCTTCATAAAACATCAACAGTATTCTATTATTGACATTAAAAATCAATAATTTCTTTAAGAAGTACATTCTCTGTTGTAGCTTTTTACTTACACAGTCTGACCATGCATCCCACTTTAATTTACTGTCAAGCATTACACCAAGGTATTTATAATTTGTTACTAACTCTATCTGCTCCCCATTAATTAGTGTAGGATGAATTTCAGTTAACTGTTTCTCTCTAAAATCGATAACCATTTCCTTAGTTTTTAAAATATTTAGAAAGAGATTTGAATTTTCACACCAGTTTATAAAGAAGTCAAGAACAGGCCCATGTTCATCCTCCCCATCATTTAAAAGACTCACTAAAGCGGTGTCATCTGCATACTTTACAATGTGTCTGTTTTTAAAAGAACTCACACAAGAGTTTGTATATAAAATAAATAATAAGGGAGATAAAACGCATCCCTGGGGAGCTCCTACTGAAGTAGTCAATCTGTCAGAGATAGACCCTCCTATTTTAACCTGCTGAATTCTGGAGCTAAGAAAGTTTGTCACCCAAGCAAGCGTCCTACTATCTATTAAGAATTCTTTAGTCAGAGTAGCAGCTAGTATATTTGGTAAAATGCAATTAAAAGCAGAAGAGAAATCCACGAACAAAATTTTTACATGTGTTTTTGGTTTCTCTAAGTGAGAATGCAACAAATGCAGTACAGTTGTAATTGCGTCCTCAACCCCTCTAGAGGCTTGATATGCAAACTGCAGAGGGTCTATGAGATGTTGAGTTACAGATACAATGTATTTCTTTACTAAATGCTCAAAACTCTTCATCACAAGTGATGTGAGTGCTATAGGACGATAATCATTTAATTCCGAGGGCTTAGGGACTTTTGCCACTGGGATTATTGTAGATGTTTTCCATAAAACAGGGACGATACCACAATTAAAGGATACTCTAAAAATTTCTGTAAAAACTGGCGCAAGCTGAAATGCACAATGTTTCAAGACATTTCCACATATCTTATCTGGGCCTGGACTTTTTCGGGGATTACATTTTCTAAAGATTTGACTAACCTCCATTTCAGTAATGTGGAAACCTACAGAAGAATTAGCATCAGGTGGTACTGAACACTCTGGAATTTCATCACTAACTCTGCTGTCAAAACGACAATAATATGAGTTGAGCTGATTTGCCATCTCCAGCTCCTCATATCCTTGAAGCACAGGGAGTTGTTTACATCTTCCCCTGTGAGATATATTTGTCATATTTTTAATCCCCTGCCAAGCGTATCGTGGATTACCTTGTATCAAAGATTCCTCTAGTTTTTGTTTATATGTGTATTTATCTATTTGTATTTGTCTTTTAATTTGCCTCTGGGTATCTCTAAGGCCAGCCACATCCTGGTTTCTGTGTGCTTTCCTTTTCTCATTTATAAGGGTCTTCAGATTTTTTGATACCCAGGGTTTATCATTTGGGTATACCTTAAATGTCTTTGTGGGAATAACAGAGTCTATGCAAAAATTCACATAATCAGTAACTGTTTCAACTTGTTCATTGATGTCATCTGTACTGAAAATCTCCCACTGGGTACATTCAAAGCACCCCTGCAAAGTCATTATACTGTCATTGTCCCATACTTTGACAGACTTTTCTTGAGGCTTTTCTCTTTTAAGTAATCTCAGGTAGACAGGCCGGAGATAAACCACACTGTGATCAGACGCTCCCAATGGAGGGAGAACTGTTGAAATATAGGCATTTTTAACAGTTCCATAACACATATCTAGAGTCTTTTCCTTCCTTGTGGGAGAGTCAACATATTGGTAATATGTGCTCAAGCTCTTCTTAGCATTACAGTGATTAAAATCGCCCATAATAAACTTGGGTGCGTCTGGGGAAATTGTCTCAAGTCTCTGAGATAAATTGTAAATAATCTCTTGGGCGTTCTTAACATTTGCTTTAGGATGAATATATACCACAGTAATGAAAATTTGGGGAAACTCCCTTGGTAAATAGAACGGCCGGAGAGAAACACATAACAATTCAATGTCAGCAGTACACAAGCTTTCTCTAACCTTGACCGCTCGACACCAGTCATCTCGAACAAGAACACATACCCCACCTCCTCGAGTCTTCCCGGTGATGTCAGGATCTCTATCGGTCCTAAACGATGAAAAACCGACAGGTTCCACCTCGTTGTTAGCAACATTGCTGTCCAGCCACGTCTCGGTGATTGCCAAAACACTGGAATTCCGGTACTCGTGTAGGTAGCGCATATTTGCTGATAGTTCATCCATTTTTGCCCGTAAGGACTGTGCGTTAATTAGAAGGGTAGTAGGCAAGCAAAGTTTATTTTTCTCTTTCAGCCGCTTCAATCGGCGACGGAGGCCTGCTCTGCATCCGCGTTTGCGCTTGGTATGCTCTTTAACTCCCTTCTCGTTTATTTTAATGGAGTTCGGAATCTTATCAACTGCTGTAGAGCGCTCCACTAAAACAGAGTCGCGAAGCAATAATAAAAACTCCCGATCATATCGGATTTCATTTGTGGCAATGCCACCCGCGATATAGTCCAAGTTCAATCCACAGGAAAGATAAATATTAAGAAATGTCAACAACAGTCCGATCCCACTCCATGTTGCGAAATCCATGATTAATTATCTCCAGAAAAAAAAGCATCCACATTCGTTAGAAACCCCAAGCTTACTTAATTAATTAAAAACCAAAGATTGCCAAAGTGAAAACGCCAACGGTAGAGCGAGAGACGCCACGGGGCAGCCACAGAGCAGCGCCACCGGAAGTTAGCCCTGAGAAGTTAGCCCAGTATAGCGGGACTATACTGGGTATATTGTTAACACAGACGGTGAAAAGACAGTTATTGGATGCTGGGTTGTATCTCTAGTAATATTTAAAGGTTTACTTTATGTAAATGATATTATGAAGATGTAATGTATTAATATTAATTTTAAAGTGTATAATATTTAAAGGGACACTTCAGCGATTTGCATTAAGCTTTGTATCGTTAGAACCAAGTCATATTTTTGAATGGTTGTGCATCATTCCCTCAGTTTCCCCTGAGACGGGAGAAATAAAGATTTCAGTGTTGCACTTCCTTCTTTCAATGATGCAAAAATGGTCATTTTGCGTCATTGAAAGAAGGAACTGCTTAATCTTTGTCGAGGGTCTAAGACTACAAACACCCATTTCTCATTTTTCCAAGGTGGGGGCTATGGGTGGGACCCACTCATGCTACAGAACTATTACAGATCAGTGGGTGAGACTAAGGAAAATATACACACAGACGAAAAAAATTATCAGCCGCCATCTTTATGCTAAGCTAAGCTTACAGATGTTGTGAAGCGAGCCAGATTTCATGTTACAATAATAGCGGAAGGTAATCGATATGATATGGAAGAGGGTGATTTCGCAATCGTGATGCTGTGACCTTTATGAGCAAAGAGCTGGGGCAGATGGAGAAACAGAAGCCCGAGGAGTAGGCCGGAGCTTGGGATTCGGCTACGTAGAGGAGCCCGGGGAAGATGACGCGACCCTTGGCCTCTGCTGTGTAGAGAAGCCCGGACGGGCTCGAGCTTGGATGGACTAGTAGTGCCTGTACTCGCGCTGTGTGCTTTCTGTATAACATTTCTGCATCGGATCAGGATACGGACAATTGTTTGGTGAATGGTCCTGGGCAAGAGAGGTACTTTGCGCGTGTTTATTCTACAGATATGTTTCGGCTTACGAGCACATCTGCATCTGTGTTGTATATATATTGTGCGGTGGACGCGTTTGTCTGCAGGATGCAGCATTTTCTTCTTTGGTAATATACATGTTTGGCCAAGCACTTTCAAAAATAAATCAGAAACTGAATAAAGCTTGATCCTACCCAAGCTTCGTACTGTATATGGACAGCGGTGTCCTGGATACATATTTTAGAATCCTAAACTGGAAGTGACAGTCAAAGCCGGCAGGAATAAACGGACGTCTGACTATAAAGTGAGTCTTTCTATTTTTTCGTTATACTAACGTGGCATTTATGTACACAATAGCATATCTGAGCGGTGTTCCAATTAATGGGAGCGGCTTGCAGAGCTGTGCATTGTGGTGCATTGTGGGAGTTGTAGTTTTCCATACAAATGCACCCTAAAGTCACGTTCTGTCTTTTCTCTGTCAAATAGGCACAAAATTCTAAATTTATGTTAAATTTCGACTACAAATATGACCCACTTTAAATAAAGATTAATGTTCCTACCGGTGAAATGGACCTTTAAATATTTAACCACAGGATCTATATGCAACCACAGAAGTCTGGGCAAAGCCCTGAATCTCCACTGACCCTGATTTTTCATCCCCTGGAGAGTCTGCCACCTTTGGCTTAACTTACTACTTCACTGTATACGTTACATTATTACTATGCTCGTTTTTTTATGCTTTTCATACATCTATTAAAGGTGCAATTTGTCAGATATTTGCAGTAAAATGTCCAAAAACCACTAGGCCAGTGTTATATATTTTGTCCAGCTGATTACTATCAATATCTGTAATGTTTTCAACTACTTGTAAATCGTGAGAACATTTCCATTCAAAACATTGACACGGGGCATGTCAATGACGTTAATATCCATGTGACCCTTTGTCACCGCCTTTACTGACGTAACCCACATGACAACAGTGGTCGAGTTCGAAAAAATAAAATGGCGGCCAAGGAAGCGACTGGAGCACAAATTTAGTGTAAATAAAAGTATATTTTCACTTTTTACACATTTTAATTGCATTTCTAGCGAGAAATTAGTATTGTAGTTTTCAAATATGTGATTAGTTATCACAAAGGCGCTCTCTGTTTATATTTCAAACACGCTGCCTTTGAAGTGCATCGGAAAGCCTTTCTCTGAGCTGCCTTCAGGCCTCCGAGTCCGAAGTCATGTCCTCATGAGGCAGCGAGGCAACAAGTCCTCACAGCCTTGAGTTTTCGGACGCAGCCAGTGTCATGGACAAATGCAGAACTATGCGCTTGCTTATGGACTTATGGATAACTCTTTACCGTCTGCCGCTGGTTGTGTCAGCTCCTGTTAGCGTACGGGCCAATCAAACGACCCAAGAAGAGTTTGTAACAAAACGAGAGAGGATCAATTTGTTGTTGCATAATCTGGATGGAGAGAGCTTCATGACAACATTTAACTAGACCGAGATTCTGATCCTGCTTGTGTTTTACGCGATGGGTGAGTTGTTTTGATTCGTAAACCTTCAAAAAACGTATGCTATTATATTGATGACAACATTAGTGTGTCGATTGTAATCAGCGCGTCTTCCCGCGGACGATATGCACATCAAAGGTATTGTACAGCAATATAAATGGTCATTTTAAGACACTTCACAATAAGATTTGTACTGTCAATACATTATGTTAAAAATCATTGTAGATTGTAAGTTGAAAACTTAATTCTGTGCTGTGTTAACCATCGAATTTGGACTAATACTGTAATATCTATGACTGAAAATTTCGTTTTAAACATGATCACATATAAACTTACATAATGAAATAAACGATGTCATCAAACGCAACATTTATACGACTTGATTACCTTATCCATCAACGTGATTTCTCGTTCTCGTCTGATTGATGGCCATCAGCGGTTGAGTTAAAGACTACAAATCCCATAATTCCACTCTGCTTCAGAGCGTCTGTAAACAACATCATTGTTGTTGTTTGATTTGGCGCCATCCAGCAGCGCAAATAATACAAACTGCATCTTTAATGTAAAGCTGCTTTGAAACAATTAACTATTGTGAAAAGCGCTATATAAGTAAAATTGAATTGAATTGAATATTAAACGTGTTCTCGGTTTATCACACAAGAGAAAAATGTGATATTAACCACCCAGACAAATTTTAATGATTCAAAAAAATGCACTGAAACCATGCCCACTTGCAGAGTCTTATCGGTTGAGCTTCTAAATGATTCACTAACACATGTGTTAGCGAATCATTCAGAAGGTCAACAGAAAAGGAAACTGATAAGAGCCAAACTGAAACCAAATGCAAACAGAAAATATGACAGATCGTATAAGGAGTGTCTCTTGTAAAGTCCAATAACAATATACCAGACAATACACCAGATTTGATATCACAGGTCAGAATCCATTGATATTCCCTCCAATTCATGAACCAATTAAATCTTGATTACTCAGGAGGACAAGAGTGGCTTGCCGCACTTCTAAGTATATTCAAAACACTCTTGGTGAACCTGTGATCTAAAATTACCTCTCTCTCTCTCTCTCTCTCTCTGTCTGTTCGCTACACCACACAGGGTTGTTCTGGAGGCCCCGGCATCTTCTGGCCCCTGAAAACCCCTTTGCTCCCATGGTAACGGCTTAAGACGTGGCTTACATTGCTCACGTCAATAACTGCCAGTTATTTACTCTTTGTCTGGCATGAGGCGTCTGTCTTTCCTTTGTCTAGCTGACACAGAAATAACTTAAGCAGTTTGGGTCAGTCACACGGCAAAAACACACTGTTTCACTCTCCAGTGGTCCTGTCCTGCATGTGTTGAATGTGTGAAGTTGCCCTGATCTACCGGGGCTCATAATGAACAATGGAGCCTCTTATTTAGGATCCGAGCCCTGTTGAGGGGTATGCGCCGTTTATTCGTTACCATGGTAGCGGTTATAAGTGCACTTGGAATTCGCATTACAATCATTCAGACACAATAACTGAGCGAACACACACAAACAAACATGTTTGGAGTCCAAAAAAGCTCTTAAATGCTTCTTTTAATAGAAAACTCTAAAATAATCACAAAAATGTTCCAATTTTAGTTTTGTTTTATTGTTGCATAAAGAATCTTAAACATCTACAGAACCCTTTATGTCGCACTAAATGTATATTGAGGAAAAGTAACCTTTGACTTAAAGGGACACTCCACTTTTTTGAAAATATGCCAATTTTCCAGCTCCCCTAGAGTTAAACATTTGATTTTTACCTTTTTGCAATTCATTCAGCCGATCTCCAGGTCTGGCGGTACCACTTTTAGCATAGCTTAGCATAATCCATTTAATCTGATTAGACCATTAGCATCGCGCCAAAAAACAACCAAAGAGTTTGGATATTTTTCCTATTTAAAACTAGACTTTTCTGTAGTTACATTGTGACCTAAAAAGGACGAAAAAATAAAAGTTGCGATTTTCTAGGCAGATATGGCTAGGAACTATACTCTCATTCTGGCGTAATAATCAAGGACTTTGCTGCTGTAACATGGCTGCTGGAGGCGCAATGATATAACACAGCAGCTGAAAATAGTCCCTTTAGTAACTTCAATGGCAGGGAACTATTTTCGGGCAGTGCGTATACCATGTTACAGCAGCAAAGTCCATGGTTATTACACTAGAATGAGAGTATAGATCCTAGCCATATCTGCCTAGAAAATCGCAACTTTTAATTTTCCATCGGTCTTAGTACACATTGTAACTACAGAAGAGTCAAGTTTTAAATAGGAAAATATTGAAACTCTTTGGTTACTTCTCAGCACGATGCCAATGGTCCAACCAGATTCAATATACCGTGCCAAGCCATGCCAAAAGTGGTAGCACCAGACCCGGAGATCAGCCGAATGGATTCCAAAATGATAAAAATCAAATGTTCAACTCCAGGGGGAGCTGGAAAATGCGCATATTTTCAAAAAAGTGTGTCCCTTTAAAAGGGTTCACTTTAAAACATTTGCAACATTTTTGTCAAATCAACACATATTTTTATGTTACCTTAACTTAAAAAAATAAGGTATACAATTTAAACTTGAATTTATAAGTTATACCAACTTTTTAAGCCAAAACTTTAAGTAGTAGGTTAAATTGACTTTCAAAACCAAGTTGTTTTAACTTCGTGTTGCATTTTTCAGTGTTCTTTTTGGATAACCAAAAATGGTTCTATAGAAAGAATAAATATATTTTTGTGTACAAAGATTATTTAAAACACATGTTACACAGGCACCCAAAACATTTTTGTGTTGTTGAAAGACTGACCTTGAACCAGCAGCTCAACCTGGTCTTCATTTACCCCTTCCAGGTCATCAGAAATGATCACTTTACAGGAGTAAACCCCGCTGTCGCCCCACTGTAGCTGGCCAATGCGCAAATCTGCTTCTGAACAACCAGGACATAATTTGTTAATTTCAAATGATTATTTTGGTCTTATTAGCAGATTTGGTGGATTGTTACTCCAAAATAAAATCAAGCATGTATTTATTTATTTTGCTTATCAATGAAACACCACACAATCTGTTCACTTTGTATCTCTAAACTATACCTTTAACATCAAGCACTGGTTTTAGTTACAATTGCAGCAATCACTTTTGGCACTTAACATTATTTTGGCAGGAGCAACCTATCATTCTTACTTGATATCGGTAATAATTTATCTCAACATAGTCTTTGTTAGAGATGTGACTGGAGGAGGGTGAATTCTGTTAACTAATGTCAGAGGAGAGAGTGTTTGTGTTTGATAAGGAAAGCTGTGGGGGTGTTTTGTGAGACCTTTATGAGGTCCAGCCCTCTGACCATTGTGCGACCTAGAAAAAAAGCCCTATTTAGGGAACAGGAAGACACAGCACAATCGGCTGGGCTTCCTATGGGGGACATAGATTATGCACAAGAGTGCGGATTTGCGTTTAGAAGAGGTTTAAAGTTTGAAAATAATCAATTTTCTTAAAATCAATTCAGCCACACTTAAAAATGTCTGTTGTTGCATTTGAAAGCAAATGCTAATTTTTATGATTTTACAATTATTGTCCTTTTAAAAACAAATTTTCTTCGGATGTTATTGAACTGTCAACTGGTTGACCTTTGTGTTTGAGACCTGTTGAATCGACTAGTTAATAAATGACTTTGGAAGCTCCCCAGAGTCATTAAGTTTGGCATTCAACTTTACGAATGACTAACACGGTTTAAAATCTTGCTTTATAAATCCTCTTAAGATTCACAAAGATTATAATTAGGATGTTTTCCCTATAGGAAATATTGTATTCTCCACTCCATCTAAACTTCCTCCACCTAAAGAAGAAATGGTAAAATAAAGCAGAGAAACATTACTGTTAATGATGGAGATGTCTCTTTCCTTGTAGTATTCTGCTAGGGTCACAGAAGATCCTTGTGCAGAGGCCACTACACGGACAGTGCGGCTTTTGTCCGAACAGTCCAGATAGGACGTGACTCCCAGATCAGAGACATGAACCCCCAGGGTCTCTGAATAGGTGAAGGAATCCCGAGTGCGGTCTCTACAGTAGGACTTATACCACCATTGCACCACTGCAGTTTGGGTGGAATGGGTGGTGTAATGACACGGAAGAACGACGGAAGAGAAAAGCATGGAAAACTTCTTCTCATCTTTCACGGTCACTTGTACACCAGCAACACTTTGCACTGTGAAAAAGAGATGAACACATACAGTTTATTATTTACTTGGTTGAACCAGACAGGATGTTTAGCAGAGTTTGAAAAAAGCTATTCCAGCCTAATCTCACGGGAATTTGTACAGATTGGCTAATTCGTATGAGTTTGTACAAAGTGGATCGTGCAAAAATAAACAATAATCATAAAAAACTGTAATGAAACCTCACTTCTAACCCCAACGTCACAGCGGCAAAGAAAATCGTGAATGGCTGCGTACAAATTAGCCATCCAATAAAATACGTATGAATTGCCATGAGATTGTGTTTCAAATTCACTATCAATGTCAAGACCTATAAGCTGGGACAGTCCAAAATTATCCATTTAAGGGTGGGATGAGATATGTGTTTAAAACCAGTTTCTTTTCATGCTAGGGTTTTAATATTAGACAAACTATTATCTTATTTAAGATAGGACACGTCATGCAGAATCCCAACAGGGTGATATCAAGGCTGTAGATTATCTCATTTATTACATGGCTATTTGATATACGAGTAAATATATAGACACATTTTTATTTGATATGTTTTACAAGCAAAAGTAAGAAAAGTAAACTTTCTACGAGGGAAACCTGTTTCTTAGCTGTAAGCAAAGAGAAGCGTTAAAACAAGTTCAAAGTCCATGAACATTCAGTTTATTAATTTCCAAATAACATGTCATATATTTTTATTCATTATGCATATTTGTACTGTATTCATTCATAGGTATTAAACTGTGCCTGGTAAGATGGCGCGTACTACACTGATGAGTTACTGTTTGCTTTTACTCCAAAACATTATAACAAAAAAACTTAAAGGCACTACTTTTATTGTAGTCATAATGCAGTAAAGTTTGTTTTGTCCATCAAAAGAATAACTAAATTTAGTAACGACTCATAAATGCATAAATGGTAACGCAACAACAGATGTATGACGTGTCTTGTGGTAAAATTGCGGACCAATCAAAATGCAGTGGGAAGTTATCGCGCTCCGCCCCTTGAATCTGAATCCAAACTGCCCCTTAAATGTCATGATCTGCAGTAAAACGCTACTGCATTTTTTTTAATAATGCAGTATTTAATATGCGATAAAAAATGCTTCAAGTTTGTAAAATCCATATAAACTCTACTAAAACATATTTAAAAATGTTAAATTACTGTAAGAATTAATAAATTTTAAATTACTGTAAGAATTAATTAGCTGTTTCACAAACCCAACATCTCTATTTTATATATTCCAGTAAAAACAGTTGTTTTTAAAGGGACACTCCACTTTTTTTTGGAAAATATTTGTAGCTTCCCTAGAGTTAAATATTTGATTTTTTTTACCGTTTTGGAATCCATTTAGTCGATCTCCAGGTCTGATGGTACCACTTTTAGCATAGCTTAGCACAATCCATTGAATTTGATTAGACCATTAGCATCAGGCTAAAAAATAACAAAAGAGTTTCGATATGTTTCCTATTTAAAACTTGACTCTTCTGTAGTTACCTTATGAACTAAGGCCGATGGAAAATTAAAAGTTATGATTTTTTCTAGGCAGATATGGCTAGGAACTATCCTCTCATTCTGGTGTAACAATCAGTAACTTTGCTGATGTAACATGGATGCAGCAGGGAAATGATATAACGCAGCAGCTGAAAATAGTCCCCTTGATTACTGTCAATAGCAGGGGACTATTTTCGGGCACTGCGTAATATTGCACCTCCTGCAGCCACGTTACAGCAGCAAAGTAAAATCGCAACTTTTAATTTTCCGTCGGTCTTAGTACAGAAGAGTCAAGTTATAAATAGGAGACATATCAAAACTCTTTGGTTATTTTTTAGCGCAATGCTAATGGTCTAATCAGATTCAATAGATTATGCTAAGCTATGCTAAAAGTGGTACCACCAGACCCGAAGATCAGCTGAATGGATTCCAAAATGATAAAAATCAAATGTTTAACTCTAGGGTAGCTGGAAAATAAGCATATTTTCAAAAAAAAAAAGTGGAGTGTCCCTTTAATCGTACATATTCCTCGTTTTCTGATTTCTCAATATGATTAAGCAATAATAACTTTTATATGTCCTAACTTGCAAATTACAAGATTATTATGTAACTTCTCTTTGGCTTATACTGAGCCCTGATGTAAATGGTCCAGGTCTGGTCCACATCTACTGCACTTCTTTGTTTATATTAACAGAGGGATGAGTATAATTTATATCAGACACCTGCATGAATATAATGTCCTCTTTTTACCTCTATATATTGTGAAACTTTATCAATAAACCTTTGACTATGATTAGAACGGAACTTGGTGTCTGTGTCTTTCATAGCCCCATAGGCTCAGACCTCCAATCTGCAAAACATATCTTTAGACCTGATCAGAAAATACAATTTAACAATTACATAACCATTACATGCATGTTTCAGGTTCTTTCTGATCATTGATCATCTTTCACACGTCAGAGCATGCGTATATACTCATACACACCCAGGCACTAACATCTGTGTGCCAGTCTCTCTGCTATACCTCGGCCCAAAACATTGACTATACATAACTTTGACATAATAGAAACTTTTAGTTGCACACCATTCTGTGATATATGCAAGTGCGATATTTTGCTGATATCAACATATTTTACAGCCCTGTCCCATGCAATAAAAAAGTATTTGCACCTTTTTCACGTAAAATGTTCTACATCAGCAAACACACCCAACAGTACAGAGAGTGTCATCATTGGCTGTTTAAGCGCTATAATGACTACTGACCTGTTCATGATTAGTATTATGGTGTTTGAGAGCCGTGAGTGTAATGGTACAGACAGACATGCGCTCATTACCCAAAGCCCTTTCTCAGACAAAGCTTGACCAACCACTGGATCAAACAAAACCTTAAATTTCCACAGTGCCTGTCTTTGAGAACGCTTAGTCATACCATTCCAAAGGCTATTTGCTTTATCAGCTAGAGATTACGGGGAAAGAGGATTGAATGGCTGAAAACATCTGGATCTAGTCAGTTTGAGCATTTGAGTGTGTGCATAACCATGAAAGAGTGTGTTTGTCCAGCCGTGTGTGGGAGATCATGGAACAACAAGATGAACAAAATCAGAGAAGTATTCGAGAAGAGAGAGGGAGAGGTGTGAGGTGGGGTGGGTGAGTTTAAAGTAGAGAAAAGTTAAATTCCAAGCTACGTGGGGTGCATTAGGGTGGGGGCTGTCAGTTTAGATGAAACATCACAGCTTGTATCTACAGTCTCGTACTGTTTGATAGGGATGGGGTTGTGCAACCTAAAAATTTTGTTGAAAATGAAGAAAGAGATGTTTAGTCCAAGTAGGGCGGAGGCCTCTCCCATAACAGAAAGGGTTTGTGACACCCAACTTCTCATCAAAGGGTGGAGCACACCGTGTAAAAATATACAACTGCATGTAATCACAGATGCCTATGAGATCTGTGGTCATGCATTGTTGCCATTAGAGGAAACAGAGCAACTTCCTGAGCATTTTCCTGGTGTAGCTTTGGAGTGATGCTGATATTAGTAAGGGGAATAAATGTGAAAATCTGCTTTACATTCTTTAATACTCTGTTCAGCGTATTTGGGGTCCTCCTTTTGTCCTTTCTGTTGCCTGTCTGAATCATTGTTTGGCTTTATAGACCCCCACTCACAAGGACCCAGTGCAGGAGGGGGAAGCTGAGGTCCCACCAATAAGATACACTCATGACTCAGTCATCCATGAACACCCAATTAGGTTGAAGGGATTTAAACCAAGCCGCTACTTGAACTACACTTTACTTTGTGTTAATAAATAGCTGAAGCATTTAACTTAAACTAAATTAAGTAAATAGTTAATATCCTGTGTTTATTAATAATTATAGGGGTTTAATAGATAGTAAGCTATATTGCTGCACTAAGTTAAAATTTATTTTCCCTACAACATGCAAATGTAAACAATGTAACGGTCAAGAGTTATTTATAGGTTTATTACTTGCTTTTAACTTGTCTACCCAACTGAGCTTAAATGTTACTAATGAAATTGCTACATAATACCAAAATATGTTATATCTGCTGAATGAACTTTCATAAACTGGTACAAGCTGATACAAAGCAGCTTGTCTGGACTAAACACATTCCCACAATTCTTTTCCACAACCAATCTTTCCATACCGTATGAAAATTTGGGTTGGGAATTCTCTGTTACATATGCAGAAAATTAACTAACAATAATCAAGTATTATTGTTGAGCAAAATCACACATTGACTTCCTTTTGAGTCTACTATTAACCCTTACGAAAATGACCCATAGTTTAACTAGAGTATTTGTAGTAAACCTATAGTAACCACAAACTTACAATTAAAAGGAACTGTAGGTTATACCATGATATTTGTAGTAGGCTTACAACTATGATAAATCAAATGGTCATTAACATGCCTACTAACGTTACTCTTTTATGTAATAAAAATACTAAAATGTAATAAAAAAATGCTTAATTTTCATAATGGACGTATATTATTATTATGTTATTAACTGTGCTATTTGTTTTAACAATAAAAAGAACCCAACAAAACAATTATAATTAAAACCATTTTTTATTATTTTAAAACAAAGTATTTAAAATTATATGTAACATCGCGGATTTAACTTAAAAGTAATGTGTAATTTCCAAATGAGTCCCATGTAAATGTTTTATCGACAGAAGCGTCGCGCGACCTGTTATGAATCTATAAATAAAGCCTGAGGGCTTTCAAAACGGCCAACCTGTTGCAGTTTGCTATAATTGTCTGTCCCAACTCTAATCTATATAGCAATAACATGTAAAGCAGATTATAACTCACGTGAAAACAGTACAAACAGAATCCAGCAATCGTGTAGCAAAATCATGATCCAGTTTGTAGCGGTTCAGTTTGTGCAGGTATTCAGTCCATCTTCAGCCCGAACTGTTACTGGCTTGCTTCATCTCTGCGCTGCCCTGCAGGCGCTGCTCAAAATCACTGGACTGTACCACATTTAATACGGGTGGACACCACTGTATAAACCACTACTAAAACCCTCACAAGTTAATCTACCAAACGGCTTGCTAAGCTAAACATAAAAATCGATTAAATGTTTTTTACGCAATAAAACTGATGTCCAGGGAGACATCAGAAATTACGTAACTTATCATTCAGCAGAAACTCTTCACCCATCTTCATAAGTGGATGCATCTATCAGGGAAAGCGCTGCAATGTATTGCTATCGTACAAAAAACTGAGGAAATCTTAGAAAACACGTGTAAAGTGTGCCTTTATGATGTGATGACTTAAATTTACTAAACTCTAAAAATAGCTGGGCTATTTTTGACCCATAATGGGCAAATGTCGGACAGAACACACTGCTCATGTAAAATTGACCCAATGCTGGGTTGTTCCAACTCAACTGCTGGGTTATTATACCCCATGGTTGCATTAAAACAACCCAACATTGGCCAATCTTTAACCAAGCATGGGGTCATTTTGTCCAACATTTTCCCATCATGAGTCAAAAACAACCCAGCAATTCCTAAAGTGTACTCAACAAATTATAAACACTTTTATTTAAAACAAAAACAGAAAAAAGAAACATGGTTAGAGTCTTGATGAAAACAATGCTTTAAAATAATTTTAATTATTTTATATATGGAATGTAATTTATCATATGCATTTGTTAATCATTTTATTACAATTTGTCTCAATACGCTTTAAAGCAACTGTAAAATTTGTAACATATAAAAAATATACAGGCTAAAAATATTTTTAAAAACAAATTGTCAAAGTACACAAAATTGTGAGGTTTAACTGTTGAACACAAATTGCTTAACCAGCCTCATGAACCAAATCAGAAGATATTTACAATCATTTAAGAATATAATTAAACTATTTCACCTAATAGGCCTAACTAACAAGCCTTATGATTCATACAACAACACAGTTTACTATCTAGCAAAACAGTAGATCATAATAAAAGATTAGTCACCAGAATAAATGATTCCATGGTTACAGTTCATTACCAAATTACTAACTTGGAAAGTTACTTGTAGAGATCTCTTCGATCATAACGATCACTGAGGTCATCACGGCTACCCTTACGTTCATCATACCGATCTCTGAGGTCATCACGGCTACCCTTACGTTCATCATACCGATCTCTGAGGTCATCACGGCTACCCTTACGTTCATCATACCGATCTCTGAGGTCATCACGGCTACCCTTACGTTCATCATAACGATTTCTGTGGTCATCATAGCGATCTCTGAGGTCATCACGGCTACCTTTACGGTAATCATAGGAATCTCTGAGGTCATCACGACTACCTTTACGGTAATCATAGGAATCTCTGAGGTCATCACGACTACCTTTACGGTAATCATAGGAATCTTTGAGATGATCACGACTACCTCTGCGTTCATCATACTGATCTCTGAGGTTATCACGACTTCCCTTGCGGTCATCGTAGTGATTGCTGAGGTCATCGCGACTTCCCTTGCGGTCATCATGGTGATTTCTAAGCTCATCGTCAGTATAAACTTTGGGCAAAATCCTCTCATCAGTGTTCTCATTTGTTTTATCTTCATACTCTTCTTCAACTAAAGCTAGTTGTGGTACGTCATGGAATTCCACTTCTGGAGTTCTGGGACAATAAATAAACATTTAAACATATGTATTTGCAGATGCTACATTAAATATAAACAAATAAAATCATCTTGTAGGTTAAATGGATGTTTTCAATCACTCAAAGACCAAGAATCACTTCATGAATTTCTTTCTTAGAATCAATGGAGACTTACCCCATATTCATCTCCTTTTGCTTCTGTTTACGTTTGCGACAACAGCAACAGATGACTATTATAAGTAGTACAATTCCAGCAACACAACCACCTATGATGCCTATTGTGGAAGCAAGATTCATAGAGGCTGCAAAAAAATAAACAAATAATAAGAAAGTAGATCAAGTCACTTACATTTATGGATTTGGCAGACACTTGAATCCAAAGACACTTTAAAAGTGCATTCAATCTAGCTTATATATCTATATTTTGTATCAGTATGTGTGTTCTCTAGGCATTGAACCTAATGCAATGTTTTACCAAAAACATGGTAAAATAACAGCATAAATCTAAGAGATAAACAACCATATTATTCTAAACAGAAAGTAATAGTAGGCAAAAGTGTCAATACTCACGAGGCACTACGGATAAGGTGAGGTTACATTTGGCTGATCCAACATTATTGCTTGACAAACAGACATAAAACCCTGACATCTCCATGGATGCATTGAACAGAGACAGAACGCCATCCTCTGTGACACACAATCATGTGTAAATTATAGACATATAACGACAGATAAAGTAATTAGCCTAAAGAAGAAAAGACATACTTTCAGTGGTTTTAGGAGGAAAGGGTCGAAGGGCATTTTTGACATCGTATCTCTCCCATTTATACGTAGGTGCTGGAGAGCCCTCCTCAGAGAAACAGGTTAAGCTGATATTTTGTCCATATTCTGGTGTGCCTCCTATCTTACAGATGGGTTGTGATGGTGGAACTGTAAGACAATGTAGTATTTTTAAGACTGTGGTTTTACTCTTCATAAAAATTGACTTTTA
This sequence comes from Misgurnus anguillicaudatus, assembly GCF_027580225.2. Classification (NCBI taxonomy): domain Eukaryota; kingdom Metazoa; phylum Chordata; class Actinopteri; order Cypriniformes; family Cobitidae; genus Misgurnus; species Misgurnus anguillicaudatus. The sequence goes on from NC_073353.2 coordinate 27,950,122, forward strand.
ATACTATTGATAAAAACTAAAACTCTCACCCTTAACCAAAAGAAAAGTTGAGTCAGATGTCTGACCCTCGATGTCCTCAGGAATCTGAACATAACATCTGATTGGTCTGCTTTCCTTGATTGAAACTTGTTTTAGTTTCAGCATTGACTGTTGAGTGTTAAGGTTGGTCTCTATGGAAGCTTTACCTTCATACTCTTTTCCGATGTCTGCTAAGGGCTTATAAGAGTAATGGGTCCCAATAACAACCTGTTAGGACGTTATGATAGAAAAATAGTAATCAAAGACACTTATCACACAGTTCTGTTTTATGAAAGTAAGAGCACCCAAATATATTTATTTTACCTTCTTTAAAGTCCCATAATCATCTCCCATCCATGTGATGATAATAAGTTCATTTTCTGGATTTTTCGGTTTAAATTTACATGTAAGGGTGACATCATCACCCCGGGCAACCTCAAGGGATGCTTGACTCATCTTCACTTCCAATCCAAAAGCAGCAGACATCACTGTAAGGCAAAGAGAGACAACTCTGTTTTATCTTATAATAAAATGAATAACGCAGAAACTACAAAAAGTACCAAACACCTGAGGCAGGTATTAGAATTTTGTATTAGTATACGAATTAGTATTAAATAAAGTATTAGAAAACTGACAATTTACAGAAGTGACCTGATAATATTTAATACAGCTTATAGGGGCGGTTTCCCGGACAGGGATTAAAATAGTCCTAGACTAAAATAAATGTAAGAGCTGTCCAAACTAAAAACAGCTTGCACTGACACATCTTAAAATACATCAATGTCCTTTGTTTTGCCTCAAATGCACACAAGTAATGTTTTTAGTAAGGTATGTTTGTTAAAACTAGTTATATTTCCTAATTAAACTAAGGCATAGTCCTGGCTTAAGCTAATTCCTGTCCAGTAAACCACCCGATAGAGTCCAAATACTTTTTTATTTACAGTAGTAAAAAAATCTGCACTATGCCTTAATAAATAATAATAAATACCCAACTTTCATTATTTATCTGTTAAACTTACATTAATTCCTACTGATCATGATCAGTGTTTGTTAATTAAAGTATTTAAGAAAACATCAATCTACATTATTTGTCAAATGGCCGCAGAGTTAATGCCATTGTGAAATGACTACCCAGGTGAAAAAGAAGTACACTTCCATAAAGTTATTTTTGCACACTAATTTTGTACTTAAAAATTCATCTTTAGTACTTACTTCACTGTGCCATTCTGAGACACCACAAATATGAACCAAAATGTGCTAAAAATGTAATCCAAAAATGTATTTAGGTACCACTTATAGTAAATTTGAACCCATTTTTGTATGAAAATTTGAGTTCAAGTTTAATACAGGTGTTTACTAAATACTTTTAAATACAGAGATAGTATGTTAAAAGTGAATTTTAGTTCATATTCATGGTCTCAAAAATAGCACAGTGAAGTACACTTGGATAATCTTAAGAACATCTTAAGAAGTACTAAAGATAAATTTTTAGTATTTTAAGTACATAATTAGTGTGCGAAAATAAAGCACTTTAAGTACACTAAGGAAGTGTACTACTTTTTCACCTGGGTAAATAAATATGCCTATAGTTGAAAGAAATATACCATGAGAAATAACCCCCCAAAATTCTACTTTTAACATAGTATCATATCTTAAACATTTAAAATGAAAAAAAAAATCACCTTTGTGACCCACATTATGTTATCTTACATAAAATGTATTTGACTTAATCTTGCCTACTGCACACAGTGTGAACATCAGAAAAACAATCTTACCTGATATTAAATGTAGGCTGCAAAAAATCAGTTTCCACTTGGTCATCTTATCGTTGTTCAATCACAATATAATAGAGAGCGGATTTTTACATATATATATATATAGCTTTATCTTCTGGTTTCCTGTGTGCTCAACGAGACACATGTATCTACCACACCTTTGTGTGCCCTTTGGACCCTTCATCCAGCGTTTCCTCTTTTCGATGCTTTCCAAGTAAGGTTGTAATAAAATGTCAAGTGTGATGAGATCATAATGCACAGGGAGGTTATTTATAAAGAAAATGTTTAAAAGCAAGTTATACTGCAAATTATATTGGAACATCCCTGTCTCTTATCATTGGGTAAAACATCCCTCACGAGAATTAACAATGGTTTTACTGAAGTTAGAACAAAAAAAAACATGGTTACTGTAGTAAACCATGGTTACCACAAAAAAAACATGATTTCAAAAACCATAGTTAAAGGTGCAGTGTGTAAATTTAGCGGCATCTAGTGGTGAGGTTGCGAATTACAATCAACGGCTCAGTCCACTTCTCACCTCTCGTTTTTGAAACACATAAAGAAGCCGCCATCGGACAACCATGTCATCATCGGAGACAACTTAGTAAAAAAGTTTGGGCTTCTGTAGAAACATGGTGGCACAAAATGGCGACTTCCATGTAAGGGGACCCTCATGTATGTAGATAAATACGTCTCATTCTAAGGTAATAAACACATAACGGTTCATTATGAAAGGTCTTTATACACCCCTGATAATATAGTTTTGTCTGTTTTTTGCATTTCTGTCAAGAGATTCTTCTAAAAATTACACACTGCACCTTTAAACCATGGTTACTGTAGTAAAACCATGGTTTTGGTCATAGTAATCAATACATCAAAAACCATGGTTACTACTTACTACATTAAAAAAACATGGTTAATTTTCATAAAGGATTTAATTTCAGTGGGTTTGATGTAAAACTGTGACTGACTGACTACTGTATATTTATTGGTCAAGTATTTACATACTAATTAAATATTTATTTCCTACAACTAAATCTAACTGGAATCTTGAAAGAATTTATGCCTTTAAAACAAGCACAAAGTAATGGAGCAATAACTATAAAAATCATATCCAGCACACAGCTGTGATGTATTACCACATTTGACCAGCAGGTGGTGGTCTTGTCTAGAAGACATATTGAAACTACAGGCGCTTTGTGAACAGGTCCTTTTTCAATTTGTTGAACACTTAAACAGACAGTTATTAAAAAGAATATGTTTGTATTACCTGCAGTATCCAGTCTTTTTCCTTGTGACATTTTTATTGTGAGATTTGTATTCTCCCGGAGAAGTTCCAGAAGCCTATAATGACGTGAGACAATCAAATATTTTACAACATTCATGCAATTGCATTTCCTGTTTTTAATCAGATTTCATACAATAAACATTATTCCAAGCATAAAATGTGTGGGCTTCCTGCTCGCTTGTTTAACCCTGACAATAACAGGATTCTGGATTGTCTGCAAAATACATCAATACGCCATTGAACGGTTAAAATCAGCCTGCATAAAACAAACTAATTTAATATATGGTAATAATTAAAGTCGAAATGTTCATCAATGTCTTTAAATTGTTTGATGTGAGCTTTAGGTACTGTGATGTTTGGGGATAGGTTTTTGATAAGCCTAGGGCTTCTACCTATCCCTTTTCGAATGAGGTGAGCTAATGTAAATTACTTTTTGTTGTAATTTATTTTTCTCAATTCGAAATAAATAAATAAATAAATAAAATAAATAAGAAATGTCAATCTTTCTTTTTAAACTTTTTTACAAATATGTTTTCTTTCTTTCGATCCTTTTCATGCAATGCCCACAAATGTCCAAACTGTCTTTAAAAGTTTAATGCTTCTATGCATCCCAATCTATTCTTTGGATGTAATTGTAATGCACTACTGTGAACTCTCAGATCTGCCATGCTGTTGCCGTGGGTGCATCGGGAAGCCGCTGTGTTGTGTTTTAGTATTAAGGTTTGAGGATTTGGGCTTAAATATTCAAAATGGCGGACGGAGGAGCAGCGAGTCAAGATGAGAGTTCAGGACCAGGTAATCATTACTGCATTTTACATATTCATATTCATATTCAAACACTCTTTCTCATGCCAGAAAAGCGCAGAGGGAAAGCGTAAACAAAACGCCCGGGCCTGATGTTGCAATCATACGCGTTCCTTTTAATAAACGTATCGGTCAATTATTCTCAGTCTGTGCGACGGTGAAACTGGCGATGCGGTGCGACGGCAAATTAAAGGAAAAATGCCTTCTTTGTGCGATTAAAGCAGCCGCGTTACATATTCATATACAGCTGCTGAGCAAACGCCGCTTAGCATATTTTAGTAATCATATTTGGCGACTTCATGTGTGGGTTTGCATTGTCCTCAGTTAGAGGCTGTAGGAAATTTACAGTTAATCATAACTAAAGGCTACTGTGTGCATGCTAGGCGGCTAATGCTACTCCGGCGGCTTTTTGTTTCTGTATTGTGCCATGAACCAATCCCACATATAAAGGTTTGAATATTCATTCCCTCGCAATCAGCCGGCGTCTGCGCAACGTGTTTACGGTCAAAATATGAAACGACAGGGCATCCCGGTTGCCAGATTTACAGTTAGGACACGGGGTTTTAGCGCAGCGGGATTTTTTTAATGCCTATTCTCCTGTCTTTTGTGCCCGTTGCAGGCGTGTAGCCCTGTTGTGTTATTCATGTGGGCCTTCCAGAGCACAGAATGCGCTGTTCAGCATATTCCATCAGAATGAATCCGTTTCATTGTCAAACGATGACGGAACGCGGGGTTCTGTTAAAATAGCTACAATGCATCCAGTTTAAAATGAAATACTTGATACATTGTAACGATTGGGCTTTCGTTTACCCTGCGCACATCGTGTGTTACTGTAATGTATATCGGTTTGGACTGCTTAAAGAGATGTTATGCAGGCATTATGCCAGGTTTATTTGCTAGTCTAATAGGCGCTGTCTGGGCGGTAATCCTTGTATATAGAGCTCATCTTCACTATTGTCCAAGGAGCCGCTGTATGCGTGTGTATTTAGTCATTTTACGCTTAACTGGATTTCATTATCCGTGAACAGCCGAATAAAGAAACTCTTAATTTCTATGTCTTTGGTTTGAATTATGACAACAAGCCGCAGTCATAATTTAGTAGTCAGTTTGCTTAAGAGCATTTCTTTTAAATCTCTTAGTTGTCTTGTTAAAAAAAGCAGCTTAAAGAAACTGTGTATATTATGTTTACTTTGGTCAATGAATTGCATTTCCACTACTAGTGAGTAAAGCTTTGTGGGATCTGGTTAATGCTTTGAAATCCTTATTTTATTCAGTGAATTCCTGGCTGACTACATTATTTACAGATAAATTAGCATATATTAGTTTTTGGATAAATTTTTTTTTACAATATGGTTGTATTTGTTAAAATTAGTGGGATAAATGTATAACCTAACATGGACTTACAATAAACAATACTATTTATAAATCCTTGTAAATGTTTGTTAATGCCAATACAGTTGTTTATGTTAGGTCATGGTGCATTAACTAATGTTAACAGATGCAAATTTAGATTTTAAAATGTATTAGTAAATAATTAAAATAACACTAAGATTAATAAATGGTGTAGAAGTACTGTTTGTTGTAAGTTCACGTTAGCTAATGCATTGACTAATACAACCTTATTGTGAATTGTTGCCGCTTTTTCAATCAGATAAGATTTTTACTCTCCGGCGCAATGTGTTGGGTTTAGAGAAGCAATGGCATGCCGTGACACGTTTCTTTCCTCCGTTCACAGCTCATACCTATAGTTTAAATTACCTGAATGAATTCTTACTTTTATTTTTGCAATAGTCGACACTTTAAAACGAAGGTCTATGTGTAAAGTGTTAAAACATCAATTTGCTTTGGGTCTGATAGTTTTTTTTTTCTGTCACACTTTTCTTGCTCCAATGTTAGTATGTCTACAGGTTAGCCTGTTATAATTTAATTGATTGTTGATTTAAAATCAAGCGCCCTTACAGAGATTTATTTTGTACGCCTTTTGAAGAAATGGTAAAACAATTCTATTGGTTTATAAACATAAATAACACCCTTTTGGCTGCATTCAAATTGTTGCCCTGTTACATTTTTGTCACATTATAAGCAAATATATAGCTTAGATAGGCATAGTTCACCCAAAAATGAAAATTTTTGTTACAAACCTGTATAAATGTCTTTGTTCTAATGAACACGAAGGAAGATATTTTGAGAAATGTTTGTAACCAAAACGATCATGAGCCCCATTCGCTCCATAGCGGATAAAGGAATACTATGAAAGTGAATGGTGCTCGTGAATGGTTTGGTTAAAAAATGTCTTAGAACAAATTAATGTATACAAGTTTGTAACAATATAAGTGTAAGTAAATGATGACAGAATTTTCATTTTTGGGTGAACAGTCCCTTTAAATTGTGGCATGAATATTCTTTTCTCTATATACTAAACACAGCTTTAATGTTTTCTAAAAGCCTCTCTTAAACATTTAAATGTGTAATGTCACTCATAATGAAAATGAAATGAAAATGTATTTCTGCTTATTTGAATATTGCTCTCCGGGTAATTAGCGACGTATACTGATAAATGCACTGTAGGTTGCTCGGATTAAAGCATCTGCTAAAATGCATAAATGTAAATTGCTTCATAAATATTCCTTTGAATAAGTAAAATAAAGTGGATTTTTCTAGTCTGTTTATTAATAAAATCTTTGTGATTTTTAGTTTGAATACCTTTACTATGTGTGTAAAAAGTTGATAACTCTTAAATGTCATCAAAAGTTTTTTTTAGGATAAGCTGATTACTTCATGCATACTTTGTTAGATCTTGGTTCTAATATGTAAATCCCTGATGTTATTAGCCTGAGCTTTGAATATATCAGTTAATGAGGTGCACATTAATCTGGATATGCAAAGCAGACTTCATGTTCTTAGGAAACAATACGTCTTCAGAAGTCACAGAATTTGATCAGTGAAGTGTTTGGGCCACGGGGGTGTTGTAAATAGGATGGAGTAGAATAGCAAATAATTCACTTTCCAGATCGCTCTATCCACAACTTCTTGAATCTCGCTCTTTTGATCCTATTGAGGAAAGCTCACCTGTTTTACCAAACTCTGCAAGTAATTGGGTTTGTGCTGTGACTCTAGTTTAGTACAACACTGTAAAGCATTCTCCCCACATTTTTTCTTTTCCCTCCAAAGCGATCCAATTAATATGCTAATGAGATGATAAATATTTATGAACATTTAAATTGGGGGGAAAAAAGCTCTCAGAGCGCAGTGTGAAATGAATTGCTCGCAGGACTTCAAAGCGTTGCTAGGCTAATGAATCGAGGGAGATTTGCATACGGCTTTAATAAGCTGCATACTGATTACGCTTCATTACGAGCGCTGTCAGCCGCTCGGCTTCTGTTCCATTATGTAATGAAAACGAACTTCTTTGCACTCTAGTTGTTATGAAAATCATGGCACGGATAGAGTGAGTGAGTGAGAGAGAAAGAAAGAAAGAGAAACAGCAACCGCGGCAAAGAGATTTTGAGAGGAGCGACCACAGTGTCAGCGAGCTCAGCTGTGCTCTGCACATGTGCCGTGCCTGTGTGTTGACTTGCTGCAAACCGTTTAGTCAAACATCTTTGCTTTGAGTGCTTTGTGTACCAAGCTTGTTGTGATGCTCGTGGATACGCTTGAGAAAGCAGGTGCAACAGCTGCTGGTGAGTGATCTTTTGCAGTTAGTTTGCCTGTATGGTGATGTTACAGTATGTAGTATGTTAACTAGTGCGCTTGTTTGCCTAGCACCATGTGAAACTTTTCTGATGTTCAGTGGGTCGTTTAACAAATTCATACTTGGCGTTATGAATGTTTTCTGCGATTTTGAAAGGTATATTTGAGAAACTTAAAGTCAGATCTTTCTCTATGAATTCCAGATTCTAGAATGAGTAATCCATCAGAAACGAGTAAATGTGCAATGGAGAGCGGGGACGAAAACACTGGTGAGTGTCATGATTTCTGAACTATCTGGCTTGCATAGAGACTTTACTGCATTTGAATTGAATCGAGTCTGCAGAGACCTTTCTACCTGATCTTTCCAACACGCGGCTTTCTTTTGCATTTTGATAAGCGAGTGAATAACCAGCGTTTCGCGTGTACTTAAGGGTCACTGGCTGAGTTTAAACAAGCAGGACAATACGTCTCTCAATATGTATTGCAGAAAGTTTTTCTTTTTTTTTTAGAAAATAAGAAAGGCCACCGAGCGGAGTAAGTTCTTTGAAAAGACCTTTTGTGTGGTTCTGATCTATTATGGGATTGACTGCTTTTCTTCTTCCAGGTGCCCAAACAAATGGACTGGACTTTCAGAGACAGACTGTGCAAACAACGAGCGCAATCACCAATGCACACGCACAGGCTTTCCTCCAACAGGTATATTCTTTCTGTCTGAATTACACACACACACTTGTGGTCTGTGTCATGACACACAGACATGTTGGATAAAAGAGCTTTAGGAATTTAAAGATGTCCCCAGGGTCATGGTTCTCTTCAGTCTGAGTAACTGCTACTGTCTTGACCTACATGTGTGATTATCAGCTCCGAGTGACTCTCGCCAGATGTTATGGTGAATGCAGGATAATTTTCATTTGTATTTGATTATAATGCTCGAGATCTGTCGTAACACAGAAGATTAGAAACAAAAGGGTGTGTAAAAACAGCCCATCTCCTAGTTACAGGGGAAATTATTGGGCCCCATATGCTAATTAGCTGCTCTGCAGTTGCTCGGAAACAGATGGCTGAGAATATGCAAATCTATGCAGAATTTACATGTACTGCATAACCGTTTCGTTAATTAGCATACTAGCTCTCCTCTCTGCTTGAAGCCTAAAATGCTGCAGCATTTTATCATTACAATTCACCACTGATACTAATCCTATTTGCATTTTGTAAAGGAAATACAAGTTTTAAAATATGTTTGGTTGTGTTCTAGCTTTTTTCCTTTGCCCTCAACTCTTATTTTGCTTGGCTACCAAACATTTTAATGCGGAGAATATTAAATGGTTGCTTTATCGAAAGCCAGTTACAACCGAGCTACAGGAACACAATAAATGTTTTTTTCCAGCTCCCCTAGAGTTAAACATTTGATTCTTGCCATTTTGGAGTCCATTCTGCTGATCGCCGGGTCTGGCGCTTACACTTTAGCATAGCTTAGCATAATCCATTGAATCTGATTGGACCATTGGCATCGCGCTTAAAAAAAGAGTTTTGATATTTTTCATATTTAAACTTGACTCTTCTGTAGTTGCATCGTGTACTAGGACAGACGGAAATTGAAAAGTTGCGATTTTTTTTTAACTCCTTGATTATTATGCCAGAATGACAGTATAGTTCCTAGCCATATCTACCTAGAAAATCGCAGGTTTAAATTTTCTGTCGGTTTTAATACACAATGCTATTTTTAAGTGCTATAATTGGGTCCCCAGTGCTTAGTTTAAAAAACGTTTTGGTAAACCAATCTCTGCAAGCATGTGACAAAAAATAGGTCATTAACATTTGGCTCCCCTGGTGATGTCAAAAGAGAATCTTATAATACCACTTGTTAATCTGCTTTATTCAATTACGGCACTGCTATTTAGTGCACAGAGAGAGAGAAATAATTGACAGCACAATTGAGTTTCAATTTCAACAAACCACCATTATGGTGATCAGTGTTTGCATTTCATCAGCCTATTTGCATTTAAAGCTCCCATAACACAAGCCGTTTCTGCGTATCTGATGGTAATCTGGAGTACCTATAGAGTAGTATTAAGTCCTTCATATCTCCGAAGAGTCTTTTAATTTTATCAGATTTATTAAAGACAGATCAGCTTTACCAATTCTTTCCGATAACATACAAAAAAGTGAATTCGGAACTAGGGATGGGCATTCGATTAAGTTTTCTTTGTCGATCGTCGGGAGAATTAACGATCGACTATCGATTAATCATTAATATTTTTATAAAAAAATAGTTATTTAACTTTTATACTTAAAAAATGCAATGAATACAAATATATAGCGTGTGTTTCCTCGATGAGACCTTTATTACAAGATCAACTTGTGGCAGACAGTTAAACTATGTCTCAAACATAGATGTGCATGCATGTGCGGTGTTCTAAAGCAGCGGAACCTGCAGCTGCGAGCCACCGTTCTTAAACAGAGACCTCATTATTAGTTCCAAAATAAAAAATAACAGATTCATGTTTAACATTAAATAAAACAAAAAACATAATACTTAGATCTGAAAGGTTTTGTCAAAATGTAACTCAAAATTATTCAAGCCAGAAGAAAGTGCAAGATATTAGCCTTCCTAACATTAGGCTATAACAAATTAAGCATTAAAGCCTCGTGAAAAATAACTAACTTTAGTAACTCGCATAAAACTTCTGCACCAGTCTACTGATTTTTTTTTTGAGAAATAAAAGCATGTTTTGGGGTCAGACGCGACCGCAACCCATGGTGACCGTCAGTCCAGCCGCCGCCGAAAAAAGCCGCTCTGAGGAGACTGACCGGGATGCACAGGCAGGGGCGATTCTAGGATTTTCATTTTAGGGGGGCTCAGCCCCCAGTAAGGGTATGATTAAAAAAAATATTATTTAACTATTAGGTTGTATACTACTAACCTTATTGCAATCCACTATTCCATTGTATTCCCTGTGTGTCATATATGGGACTAGAAAATGTTCATTTGGGAATGGAGATTTTTTTACAATGAAGACTTCCTGATTCATTATTTACTGTGCAAATACACATACACATTTCCAGTACAAACACATCATTTTACTCTTTGCATTTCTATGCTCACATAGAAACCTTAGCCAAGGATTTTTTTGACAAAATAAACTTTTAACCAGAAAATAAGATAAATGTGTGTGTTAACATAAATTTAAACATAAACCGGATTTGCTAATCTTATAGGTTAATATTATTAGTTGCTAGCCACTGTGTTAATCTGGGAATTATACAGATCTAAAATATAGAAAAGGGGAATGACAAACAAGTGATCTACCTTAATACTGAGTTGTCAAGATGCAGTATGATGTTGTTTTCAGGGCAGGGTTTAGATTAAGCCAGGACAAGGCCTTAGTTATATTAGGATGTTTATGTAGTTTTTACAAGCATACCTTATAAAAATATTACAGGTGTGCATCTTGAGACAAAACAATGTGACTGATGTATTTTAAGATATGTTAGGGCAAGCTACTTTTAGTTAAGAACTAAAACTCAAACAGGCATTTTAGTCTTGAACTAGACTTAAGCCCTGTTTGGGAAACAGCCCCTATGTCTATACTGTAGGTCTCCAACCTTTTTATAAGCAAGGGCTACCACAATAGATAAAACTATCTGGATGGGTACTTACTACTTTCTGATATAGTTTAATCAAAACTTTTTTCTTTTACTTGTTGTTTTATTTTCTTTTACTTGTTGATACGTTTTAGTATTGTTTAAAATGTTAAGATAGGTAAAGCAAGCCAAGCTAATATTAAAAATACCACATTGAACCCTCCAAAAACTTACTAGGAATACACAATGCCAAAGACAAATACACAGGTGCCTTACACTTTTTAAAAGGAAGGAGTTCAAATGTTGAAATATTAATATTTTAAATGAAATGAAACAAACATATTTAATAAGCCATACTTTACTTATATTGTTAGATTTTTAAAAAGTTATTTTACTGCAAATATAAGGTGAATTGCCCATTAAAAGCTCGATTTGCACGTTTGATCCAGTTTTTCCACAAAAAAAAACTAGTTTTATTAAAGGATACACTTCACAATAACCTGGTATTTCGCTGCATGAAATGATCTGCCTGATGCGTTCAGTACAACAACTGTAAAGCAATGCATCACGACAGCACCTGACTTAAAAACCTGTAACGTTAATAAGCAATATAGATGCGTGCTTTTACTGGTAATTTGACTGACCTGCTCCCTTCTTGGCGAATATTTCTGTGATTGATTTTGCAGCATCTCGCTGCGTCTTTCTCTCTCTGCGTCTCCTTTGCGCTGCATATTTGTTAGATAAAGCCAAAAAGCAGTGGGTTGCCGCCGTTTGGTCATGTGGTGGCATTTTCTCACCGCGATTGACTGACTCGTAGATTTTAAGAGGTCCGTCATTCATTCATATCATATTATTTCACATGTCAACCTGAGCTGACTGCACGGCAGGTTAGAACAGCCGCCAGGTCAAGATGGCCAGTCCGCCCTGTACTACTGATGTTCGCTCTGCTCGGCCCCCCTGCGGATTGAAAAACGCGCTAAATCCATGCTGACTCAGATCAGGGGAGGAGCCGAACTTGACGCAGCATGCCGCCTTTTCTAAAGAGTTTTTATAGGGGACTGAAGCGATCACAAATTAATATTCAAATATTTTTTTAGGGGGGCTGGACAGAAATTTAGGGGGGCTGAAGCCCCCCTAAAATGAGCCTAGTGACGCCCCTGTGCACAGGTACAGCGCTAACTTATTCCGCACACAGAGTATGTGTGAAACAGCGTGCGTTTTGTGAGCCCCATTTACCATTGTATAATTATACTAACATAGTCTTTTAGTTTTTATTTGTTGTAAAACAACAGTAGACATTTACTATGGTCTCCAACTCCACAATATAACCATGGTATTTGTAGTAAACTTGCGGAAATACAAATCGTTTTTAATCTGCAAAAAAAAAAACATTTTCACAATGATAAAATCATGGCTAATTTTCCTAAGTTAGTAATTACAAAATTATATATGTTTGAAAGACGGAGATGCGCACCTGTCAATCTATTACATAACAGAGCGAGGCCAGAGACAAACGTGCTCATAAACGGGAGTAATATGGAATAATGTGTGCATCTTTGAATAACTGTAATTTTAAATATATTTTTGTCATATAAAGTTTTGAGACATGGCCTAATAATGCTTTTTTTCACTTTTATTGCTCATTTAGACTTATTGTGCGGCTAACAGCGTTTTTGACGCATTTACCTCAGAGATTATTTTAGCAATATTGCTTTTTCCGGTAATAATAATACAATTTATATTTATTTGCCATATGAAACGTGCCGTTATATGAATACTTTTGTATACTATTCAAATTATATGTGGAATAATGTGTGCATCTTTGAATAACTGTAGAAATACAGTTGCTTATTTTTGTCATAAAGTTTTGAGAAATAATAATATTGTGAGGATTTATTTCCATATGAGACGCTTTTTGTCGTTGAATACTCTCGTTTATTATTTGGAAATCATATACATACATAGTAGGAAATATATAATGTGAAAGGGTAGACTTGCAAAGTTACTCTGCTTATTTTTATTTATGATATATGTGGAGATAAATAAACCATTGCAAAACTGCTGATTTGATCCATTCAGATCCTGACCACCAGGCTAGAGATTTTAAACATCCTTAATACACACCTACTAGTCTGTCAAATAATATCTAAAATATATTGTTTTGTAAAAAAAAAATGATGCTTTGTTCTATTGAAAATGTCAATCACATGAATGTTTCATATGCAGAATAAGCGTTCAGCAGCGCACTGCAACGAGTGCTTGACGGATTCGCCGCACACATACGCAAACGCACTGCATACGGAGTATTTGTGAAACAGGAGTAAAATAAAAAAAATCCATTTGATTAATTGATAACAAATTACGAAATCGACGAAATTCTTAACAATCAATTATCGATCGTCGATTAATTATGCCCATCCCTATTCGGAACAGTTCGGAAGGAGGAGTTACGAACTGCGGGAGGAGCAAGTGATGAGTCAACACTTTATACAACACTGACTGGATAACTTATGATTCACTACATGTTCGTGTTGTATAATATGCACTTGCGTGCCTATATAACACCACGAACCACTCGGTGAGTAGCACAGTTTTGAAAATGAACGTTAAATGTTGTTTTTAAATACATGTTTGTGCATGGCCCTTGACTTCCATTCTGAAGCTGTCAAGAGACGCTTCTAAACGAGTCAAAAAGTCAAGACACGACCCGTTGTCAAAATTTCAGTGTCCATCACTGTAGTTTATCCAAAACAAACCAGAAATGAGTCTCAAGGTGTTAAATACGGGAATTATCCTTTAAGGAATTCATGTTTTTTTTTCATGCAGATAGGTAAATCAACATGTATAAATTGCTATTAGTTAATTAATGGGGAGATAATCGAATCAAAATCTAATCGGACTGATAAAAGGAATCTTTAGATCAGGGATGGGCAACTGTCGGCCCGAGGGCCGCACACGGCCCGGGAGAATTTTAATACAGCCCGCTGGACCATATTATACTTATTCAAATACTTTTAAAATAAAGTAATTTGTGTATTAGGACGTAAATACTCCCAACCAGGAGGGGGCGCTAGGTCCCGTGGATCCTCACAGTAAGCATAGTCCCATGTTTGGGCTTATGTGAAGAAGAGGTTTTCACAGAGTCCGAAAACCTGAGGTCCGACCCGATCAGGTTCGGGTCTAAAAGTTTCATGCGTGCCTCGGACACGGGTCGTGTACAATAATCGGGTCTCGGGTTATTTAAAATGAATGCATTTTTGCCGAACGGACCCGAGAAGCCCTGAACTCTCACATGTGTGTGTCAATGTCCTTTTCAAACCTCTCCTCTGTTTGCTCTAAGATTTGAAAGATAAAATACATTGTTATAAACTTTTTTATATATATATATATATATATATATATATATATATATTGTTTTTAATTTATGTATCATTTATTTCAAATAATTTTGTTCTCTAAGGGCGGGATGAGAAACTCCTCTATACTAATTTAAAAGTGCCTTGCTTGTTACAGATGTTAAAGCAAAGCAGTTAAGACGTTTTATCTGAAATGCTTGTCCACTGAAAATAAAGTTATGATTTAGAATTAGCATAATGGCTAAGTTTTATAGTTAAAATCTTTAAAGACAGGTTAATTGTAATAAAGGAAATTAAGAATGATGTAAATTGTGCTTGTGGTTCTGGCCCCCTTGGTATAAAGAAGAAAAATGCGGGCCCTCATCATTATCAAAGTTGCCCATCCCTGCTTTAGATCAATCGATGCATCGAAAAAATAATCGCTAGATTAATCGTTTAAAATAATTGTTTATCCCAGCCCTAGGCGTGGTTTTCCAGGGGAAGTGTCCATAAAAAGAAGTGATGCGTATGGCTTACACCTGAAACGTCAGCTGGACCTGTATTGAAAAAAAACTTGTACGAACCCTGGCGAAGTGCATTCGGCACAGAAATACTCTGTAACAGGTCCAACTGCTTTTTCAACACTTTGCCTTTGTTTCATGTTTAGCATGAGGAAACCAACTCTTAAACTGTGTTAAGTCAGAATGCATGAAATTCCATTCACACCCCCCCCCCCAAACGGATACACTCAAAAATGGCACATTTTTGCTCATACCTACAAAGTGGCAAATTTAACATGTCATATTAAATTATCTATATGGTATTTTGGTATGGGATTTATTTTACATCTTAAAGTTCAGAAATTTCCTCTTTAAATGTCATTCAGGCACGTTTGGGTCATTTTTAATGGTTAAGGTATCCGTATGGTTATTACGTATATGAGCATGGATAACTTGCCATTGTGTGACAGAGTTGAAATGCGACTTCCCACACTGAATCTGTTATGATTGTGGTGGGAAAATCAAGAGGAATAAATTAAATATTTTAAGTTATATTATAATTTTGTGTAGGCCACCTTATCATCAGATGTGGACAACAAAGACTGACTGACTTTTTGTTTCTCTCTGTTTTTTTCCAGTTGACTTTGACTCCAGCGCAGCAGCAGTTATTGCTGCAGCAGGCCCAGGCTCAGCTGTTAGCCGCAGCTGTGCAGCATTCGGCCGGCCAGCAGAGCAGCACTACAGGAGCCAACATCTCCGCCTCCGCTGCCACACCCATCACACAGATCCCCCTCTCCCAACCCATCCAGATCACACCTGTAAGAGAGCTGTGTCTCCGCTACCCCGTTCCTATTCATCCACATATAGTAAAATTAAATTGTTCCTATAGTAACAATTGTAACTTTTTTATCAGTATTATCCAGTGGTTTGTTTAGTGCAATGCCTGGGGCTGAACTTTCAAATGCAGCTCTTTCAAATAGGAAACTTTTATTTCAATATAATGTAGTCATTTGAATAAATGTCATTAGAGGAAAGCCACCACTTCACAAATGGACTACAGACATAAATCAGTGCTAAACAAAATCGAACGGTTTTAATGCGTGTATGGTTATAAGGAGCAGTTGTTCACCCTAAAGCTAGTTTCCAGCTATGTTCCACACCCATTTAAGTTTTCTTTTGATGAACACGAAACAAGAAAATGTGGATTGTTTGACACTTTTTATGTGTTTTTTTCTTCTGTCATTTCATAACCCTAAAGTTGTGTATTAAAGTCATTGCTATAGATGGTTTTAGCAGTACCAACATAAACAAGCGGCTTTCGTGGTCAACACGTAACTTCCGGTAAACTCCCCTAAGAATAAATAACAACAGGGTCCTTTTTAAAGTACTTTATTTTTTATAACAAGCAAAATATACAACACGTAGAGTACCGTTTGAGAGTTCAGTTTAGCAACTAGTCAGACCATTAAAAAAAAATTAAATCGGAAGTAAAGTTCTGACTAGGCGCTTAAAGGACAAGTTCGGTATTTTACACTCAAAGCCCTGCTTTCAGATTGTTTATGATGAAATAGAACGGTTTTGACAGAAATTTGGACATATGATGCTGGCCCGAGAATTTTCGGGCGTTTATTGTATCACCTCCCACCTCTACAATGGCTGCAATGGTGCACTGGAACAATCCTTCCTAAAATGCATTAAACTTTCATTTACAAAGACGTGAAACTCATCGAGTGGTCAGGGGTGTTCACTGATATGCTCACATAAACATCGCTGCAAAAGATGCTTTCCAACAGCTGTTTTAGCATTCGTTGTAAACTTGTGGGCCTATTTTTCCAAACGCCTCACACCCGTACATTTAATTCTTCCGTTGAGAGCTTGAATAATAGACACTCCAGCCCAGTTGGTGGTGATAATCCGTCTTTGCTAATTGCAAGAATACAAACAAAGTTCCCGGCGCGGAGTAATACCGTACCTCACAGCACATCTAGTACAAGTCAATGGAGTTGGACAAAAACTACGATAAAATCTGTTGGAAAGCATCTTTTGCAGTGCTTTTTGTGTGAGCATCTCAGTGAACCTCCCTGACCACTCGGTGAGTTTCATGTCTTTGTAAACAAAAGTTTAATGCATTTTAGGAAGGATTGTTCCAGTGCACCTATACAGCCATTGTAGAGGTGGGGGCTGATACAACAAACACCCGAAAATTCTCGGGCCAGCATCATATGTCCAAATTTCTGTCAAAACCGTTCTATGTCATCATAAACAATCTGAAAATGGGGGTTTAAGTGTAAAATACCCAACTTGTCCTTTAACCGCCACAACGCATGTGTGTTCGATGAAACCATCTATACCGTCTTGTTTTCGGTACTGTTTATTAACATTTCTCTCACTGTCTGGGCCATTTGTAGCAGTTACAGCAGCTGCAACAGCAGCAGAACCTCAACCTGCAGCAGTTTGTGCTGGTCCAGCCGGGCCACCACATCGCAACCCAATTGCAGCCTGCGCAGTTCATCATCTCCCAGACACCACAGGGCCAGCAGAGTAAGTCTTGTGTCATGTCTGTCAATCTTTCTGTGCTCTTAAATCTTTCTGTTCTCTAAATCTCTCCATGCTGTCTGTCTCTGTGCTTCCCATCTTTCTGTCTCTGTTTCCCCTGCATTCTCTCCATACTTTTTGTCTGTCTTCCTCTCTCTTCATGCCCTCCACTGTTTCATGCATGCTGTCCATCTCTATGTGCTCCTTGTGATTGACTTGTTGTTCTACTTGCACTAAATAGGTCTCCTGCAAGCCCAGAACCTTCTAACTCAACTACCTCAAAGCCAAGCCAACCTCCTGCAGACCCAGCCAAGCATCACACTTACCACACAGGTCAGTGGCATAAATACATACAAATAACTTTAATATAGGGTAAATGACATGACATGCATACTGTCAGGGCGCATAGTTTACTATAAAAATAACTTGATACATTTTCACTCTTTATTTTTAAAGTCTATAAAACATTTAGTTTACATACACTTTTAGTATTTTTATAGTAAATACGACTTTTTTTATCTTAAAGGAAAACACCACTGTTTTTCGATATTTTACTATGTTCTTACCTCAACTTAGATGACTTAATACATACCTATCTTTTTTCAATGCCTGCACTTTTAATCTTTGTACAGCGCTTCTTGAATGTGTTAGCATTTAGCCTAGCCCTATTTATTCCTATGGCTCCAAACAAAAGTTTTATTTTGTGCCACCATACTTACTCGTTTAACTACTCATGTAACAGTCTTTAAATAGGGAAAACGTGAAAGTGTTTGGTGGCTACTTAATTCATCCGTTTGGAGCCATAGGAATGAATGGGGCTAGGCTAAATGCTAACACATTCACAAGGCGCTGTACAAAGATTAAGGCATGCATTGAAAAAAAATAGGTTTTTATTAATTAATCTAAGTTGAGGTAAGAACATAGTAAAATATTGAAAAACGGTGGTGTTTTCCTTTTAAACTTGTAAAATGTCAGGCGCTGCAATTGTCCGAACAAAGATCAGTTTAAGACAACTGTTCAAATGATGTGTATCAAAGTAAGATACTTTGGCATTATTTTATGTTCAAAATCTTTCCTATAAATAAAATGTCACATTTATCAGTAGTCCAACAATTTGGATTTTCTAAAATGTCAAGTTAGTACAACTGCAATCATGGGCCTTTTAGGGAGTTAAAAAGTATAAACGGTAAAAATGATTTGACGACATCCAGTGAACCCCAGGTGGTCTGAATAAAAGGTTAATAGATTTCTCTCATATACTGAAAATTAGCCACTTTAATGTAATGGGTAAGCTGGTACACTTTCTGTGTCAGGTGGTACAACAAATGTAAAAGTAGAAAAATGCAATTTTATCAAACACATTTACATTTTTTAAAAGTATTTTAATGAATTTGATATCACAGGCAGAAGCTTTTACCAGCATTCAAGTAAAAGTCTGTTCAATATAAATTCATTGCAGAGGTCAGGTGGTGCAACCAAAAAGTCAAAGGGTGAAACTGCCATAAGTGCCCCAATTAAATAAAAAACATTAAGCTAGATTATTTTATAAATAAATTAATAAATTGAAGCTAAGGTTGTCTATACTTGTTATATTCTTTCTTAAATTATTGTCCTTTAATTTATAGTTCTTTAAAGGTTTATGATAAATTTTAACTGCCAAAATCAAACAATCAGCATGACATGGGGAGCACATTAAAAATGATCTGCGATGTATCAAACTGGGCTTCACACAGGTACAGTATAGGATGAAGGTTATTTTACTTTACTAGGTAACTTGTGCAGTGATTTTGGCATAAATAATATGACAATGATATGCAAAGTAAAAAAACAAGCAAAAGTTAACTAAGGATGGGAGTGGGACATGATGAGCATCTTTTTAGGGATGTCTTTGAACTTATGCTGATTATTAGCCACTTAATACATTCTAGAAACTGCATAGCCATGGGCTGAATACCACTATAACTACATCCTAGTGTTGTGGCATTGATTTGCATGGGTAAGCGCCACTCAGATTTACTCTGCATGACACAGGGAGTGCATTAAAAGTAATCTGGCAAATGGATAATGATTGGTTGGACCACCTGACTTTTTTTTAATGGGGATTTAAAAACATTGTGAAAAAAATCATTAAAATGTACTGAATTCAATTAACATTTTTTTAAGTGCACTGTTTTTGACTCAATAATACATATTACCTCCATTTATAAAAAATGTTTTTAGAAGCTTGTTTAGTCATTGACCCTATAGTGGATCCATTTCATTTAGCTGCCCAGGTAGCACACATATATCCCTGTGTACATTTGTATTTTGAATCCGAACTGTTGCAAATTGACCGCACAAGAATGTGCATGGAAAAATGCCGTTTAGCCTTTGTAGTAATATTAATCATAATTTTGTTTCTTTTGAAAGAAAAATCTGTATGATTTTGTGATGTTTGACAGTCCTTGTTCTTGAATTTGTCTTCGCAGCCTGCGACACCCACACGCACGATAGCAGCAACCCCCATCCAATCCCTGCCTCACACCCAGACAACACCAAAGCACATTGACACGCCCAGTCTGGAGGAGCCCAGCGACTTAGAGGAGCTAGAGCAGTTTGCCAAGACCTTCAAACAGAGACGTATCAAACTGGGCTTCACGCAGGTACAGTATAGGATGAAGGTTATTTTACTTTAGTTGGTAACTTATACTGAGGGTGGGACATGATGATGAGCATCTTTTTAGGGATGTCTTTGAACTTATGCCGATTATTAGCCACTTAAATAATTCAAGAAACTGCATAGCCATCAGCTGAATACCACTATAACTACATCCTAGTGTTGTTGCATTGATTTGCATGGGTAAGCGCCACTCAGATTTACTTTTGTTTAAAGTTTGTATTTGCATGTTTGATTTAGCTGTTCCAAAAAAGCTGTAATGGCCTTTTTTTTTAATTATCAAGGTCATCACATGACTTCAGATTTGTAATCTATTTATAATCGTGTAAAGATATTCTGCCTGACATAACACTTTAAAACCCTTTCAATGCTGTTGCATGTACCAGGGAGATGTTGGCCTTGCCATGGGAAAACTTTACGGAAATGACTTCAGCCAAACCACCATTTCTCGCTTTGAGGCCTTGAACCTGAGCTTTAAAAACATGTGCAAACTGAAGCCCCTGCTTGAGAAATGGCTCAATGATGCAGGTATGTATTTTCTCTGCTCTGAGCCATTTTCTCTGTCTTTATTTGCTCTCCGTCTCTCTTAAAATTGCATACCATAAAGAATGTTGACATGGAGGTTCCTGTTCACATTCCTTTTTAGATTTGAAGCTCCTTTCGGGCTACTCAAGCTCTTTCTTCTTTGCCTGTAACATATGGTGCAAGGGTAAATAATCGGTTTGATGCAGATGCTTATATCACTCCCTTTTGTGTTTGTGCGCGCTGTTTGTGCAGAGAATCAGACGTCCGATCAGGGCCTGTCCAGTCCCAGCTCTCTTGGCTCGCCTGGGCTGGGCTTGGAGGGCCTGAACCGTCGCCGCAAGAAAAGGACCAGCATCGAGACCAACATCAGAGTGGCCTTAGAAAAGAGCTTTCTGGAGGTGAGCGACATCTCACATTGGAGTATTAGAAGACAAGAAAATTTAAAGGAAAACACCACACATTTTTCAATATTTTACTATGTTCTTACCTCAACTTAGACGAATTAATACATACCTATCTTTTTTCAATGCGTGCACTTTTAATCTTTGTACAGCGCCTCGTGAATGTGTCAGCATTTAGCCCAGCCCCATTCATTCCTATGGCTCCAAACAGGGATGAATTTAGAAGCCACCAAACACTTCCATGTTTTCCCTATTTAAAGACTGTTACATGAGTAGTTACACGAGTAAGAATGGTGGCAGAAAATAAAACTTTAGTTTGGAGCCATAGGAACGAACGGGGCTAGGCTAAAGGCTAACACATTCAAGAAACGCTGTACAAAGATTAAAAGTGCACGCATTGAAAAAAGATAGGTATGTATTAATTTATCTAAGTTGAGGTGAAAACATAGTAAAGTATTGAAAAATTGTGGTGTTTACTTTAATATCTTTATTATTGACTGAGCATGGTCATATCAAAGATTAAAATAAAATTAAAGTCAATTATTAAAATCAAACTTTGATGCTCATAATTACATTTTACAGACAAGGTCACATTTTATAGTTTTTAAAATTGGTACATTGTCTTAACCCGCCTAATCCTAAAGAATTGTGTCTCACAACCTAAGTAAACCCTATACAGGTTTCACTTCCCTTGACTTTCACCTCCATGCAAGTTAGGATCTTCAGTGAATGTGTTGCCGTAAGGGCGTTTCTTGTGCATTTGCCATTTTCAAGCAGAACCAAAAACCTACCTCTGAGGAGATCACCATGATCGCGGACCAGCTGAATATGGAGAAAGAGGTGATCCGAGTATGGTTCTGTAACCGCCGGCAGAAAGAGAAAAGGATCAATCCGCCCAGCAGTGGCAGCATTGTCAGCACCCCTATCAAAACGATCTTCTCTCCTACCACTTCTCTGGTATGAATAAATTCATGATGTGCCACTACTTCATATGTATAAGTAAGTAGCATAAAGTAGTGCAACATTTTTCATCTGTTTCTCATTTCAGGTGCCGAGTACAGCCAGTCTTGTGACCAGTAACACGCCGACTACATTGACTGTAAACCCAATTATGCCTCTCACCAGCACTAGTGTCTCCAGCATAGGTTTCACTGGTAAGCAAGATTTACTTGGTGTGCAGGTAAAGCACTATTGCAAACCGCTCTGGATAAAGCTTCAATCAAATGCATTAAAATGGATACCGCCAAGATCAAAGCTCGCACATTGTACACCTGTGAAACTGCAAATTGGCTGCTAGGATTCAACGAGAATCTGTCAAAAACTAACAGAAGCATTGCCATTTCCTCCAGGCACAACTATTGGCTCGGCTACCACTAACACTGCATCCGTCATCTCTACTGCACCCGTGGTCACTACTGCAGCATCCTCTCCGTCACTTAGCCCTTCTCCCTCTACGCCGCATACATCCTCCATGGAGCAGGCATCGCCTCAGGAGACCGTGACGGCGGTAAGTCAGGCACCCTCCTCCTTGGCGTCCACTTTGGGTACTGGGCAGGTGATGGTGTCGGCATCCAGCCTCTCTGCTGCTCTGCAAGGAGCCACCCAGCTGCCCACCAGTGCCAGCATCGCTGCCATGGCTGCCGCCGCAGGCCTTAATCCTGGGCTCATGGCATCCTCGCAGTTCAATCCCGGGTGAGTTTGTCTCTAAATTCTGGATGTTGTCCAGCGGGTTGATGGACTTCTTGGTTAACTTCATGTTTACTCTGCAGTGGGGCTTTTCTAAGTTTGGCACCTGGTGGTCTTGGGAGCCTGAGTCCGGCACTGATGAGTAATAGCACCTTGGCCACAATCCAAGGTGTGTGGAGCGGCAAGTACACCATTTAACCTATTTACACTATGGCTGTGCATGCATTTGTTTAATCTTGCAATCACCTGCACGATCAATATGTTATTTCTGAGATAGGCTTAAACTACCCAAACTACCCTAACTAAAATGCATGTTTAGACTGTATTAATGCAGGAAGACATTAAATTTAAATAAGACAGGACTAAGCTCTAGTTAAAGGAAAACACCACTTTTTTCAATTCAATTTTATTTATATAGCGCTTTTCACAATTGTTAATTGTTGCAAAGCAGCTTTACATGAGTAAATGTAGAGGAGAACACAGAAAATCAATAGATAATATAAGAAGTAGAATATTGCGGCTAAGGATAAATCGTACAAGCGAGCGTAGTAATAATGTAACGTATACAGTAAAGTGCTTAAGTTAAGCCAAAGTTGGCTGACTCTCCCGGGGACAAGAAAACCCAGTGGTAAAAACTCCTAGAAGGACAAAAAACCCTTGGGAGAAATTAATATATATTTTTATATATAAACACGGTAGGGATAGGAAGCGGGTAAGCGAATTAAACTGGTTCAGCCGGTAGTCGTCCGACGTGCATCGGCTGGGCATCAGTAGATCAATATTTTACGATGTTCTTACCTCAACTTAGATAATTTAATACATACCTCTTTTTTTCAATGCGTGCACTTTTAATCTTTGGACAGCGTTTCGTGAATGTGTTAGCATTTAGCCTAGCCCCATTCATTCCTATGGCTCCAAACATACGTTTTATTTTGTGCCACCATACTTACTCGTGTAACTACTAATATAACAGTCTTTAAATAGGGAAAACATGGAAGTGTTTGGTGGCTTCTAAATTCATCCCTGTTTGGAGCCATAGGAATGAATGGGGCTAGGCTAAATGCTAAAACATTCACGAGGCGCTGTACAAAGATTAAAAGTGCACGCATTGAAAAAAGATAGGTATGTATTCATTTGTCTAAGTTGAGGTAAGAACATAGTAAAATATTTAAAAACGGTGGTGTTTTCCTTTAAATTATTTAGGACATTCAAGTTATTTTTATTTTACAAACATACCTTACAAAAAACCATTTTTGATGTGCGTCATTGCAGTAGGTGATTTCGGGACTTTCCAATTTCATCAGTAAACTGTTTTATGCCAGGTTTCAGGTAGCTGCCATTTTACTGGAAGCAGAAAACCTTATGGGATTAGCCCAATTATTTATTAACTGAATGTGCAAGTAGACATGTGCACAACTAGTGAAACCTAGAGCTTTCTATGAAATTATGCAGATTATGTGGCCCTGAAAATTGCCTATTATATCAAAATGTCTATATAGCGGCACCCCTGCTGATTAGTTTGTATACAGCTTTGTTTATAACATGTGTTTCAACATGTTTATTGTTTCCACCTTCAGCCCTGGCATCTAGTGGCACTCTGCCCATTACATCTCTGGATGGGAGCGGGAATCTGCTGTTCGCGAACACCAGTGCAGGCGGTACCCCGAATCTCGTGACGGCGCCCCTCTTTCTGAGCCCTCAGAATCTGTCGCTGCTCGCCAGTAACCCGGTCAGCCTCGTGTCCGCGGGAGGGGGGGCAGGTGCAGCCGGAGCCCTCAACCTGCACATAAGCGCCGATGCCCATCAAAATGCTGTTACCACGGCAACTATGCCCTCCTCCACCATTACCACGGCCTCTAAGGCCCAGTGAAAGCTTTACCCACTCTCCTCTTCTTCTATACTTCTAATCCTCATCGACTTTTCTCTCTATCTCTTGCTACCACCAAAAACAAACCCACAAGGATTTGATATTAACGTTTTAAATGTTAATCGTTTCTTTTTTTCACATATCTTTTACACCTTAATAATGGACTCCATATGTTAGCATCTCCATAGGGCTTGCATCAGGAGAGAAAAAAACCTCCCTGGACATTTTGCCAAGTCTCTCTGTGTGATGCAAAAACGTAAGTTTAGTGAGCTCATTTAGTGCGGTCTTGTCTCACATTTTCACGATCTATCTCTCTACTTTAGAAGATCTTCTAAAATGCTTCGAACCAAAAACCTTGTTTACTCTGAACTGCTGTGAGTAACCCTCCTCTTCCTCACGTAGATAAAGGACACCTTATGTTCGATCTTGTCTCTTTCCACTGGAGATCTTTACAGGCCTTTTCTACAACGTTTCCTTTTAGATCAACATAGTTTCTTTTGTATCAAGCAGTGGGTTAGCTTTATGTCCTGTATCTTACTAACTTGTGGTTACAAGGCTTTAATATGGAGTAATAAGCGGCTGTGATGCTTTAAGGAATCGATTAACTGGCCTTTCTTTCTAGAAACACTTATTTTTTTGTAGTTTACTCTGTAGTAGCAGACTTTGACTGGATTCAGACCCAGACTCAAAGGCTAACTTACTAAAAGCTTTAAGGAATTGTTATTAACCATCAAGGAGGATCTGTTAAGCGAGAGTGACAGTGACTGAGCTGTAGCGTCTACTCTCTAGTAAATGAAAAGCGTAAGGAACGTGTGAACGAGCTCGCAAACCTTATATTGCTGTGAGGTAAACCTCCTCAAGGTCTTCCTAGCATGGGATGTACTGTTGGTTAAGTCAACCGATTGTGAAAGTGTAGGTCAAGTGAGAAGTTAAGGTGGATGATGTTTTTATTTTTTTTTATTTTTCTACTCGTGCACAGTATCTGTACCAAAAAAACTGGATTTAAGAACTGCAGTCTGCTGGGTTTAAGCAGAGCTCCTGTCACACTTTAAGAGGTCTTTATTTCAGAGGTCTTTGTATTGCCTCACTTTGAAGATATACCAAAAATCTTTGTTATACCTGTTGCTGTATATTGCTATTGTAGCGTAGTTGAAGCTTAAATATTTATGAGCGAAGGCTCTTGGTAGACCACAGGAAATATAATGCAATATTTTGAAAGTTTTTTCCAAAGACAAAACATAGTTTTTTCTTTCTTTCTTTTTTTACTTTTAATTAATATTATTATTTTTAAATATGGCTGTTCCTCAATTTTGTAGTGATCTGGGGGTCAAAGGACATGATGCTAGAGCAAGATCACAGAGTACCAGTGTGAAAACATGGATTGTTTTCTTTTACTGGTCGTTGGTGAGAAATGAGATGAGACTTTTATAGATAAGTCTCTCCTTTGGTTAAAGCCGTGGTTCTCAAATGTTTCGGTGTGCGCCCCCCTTGTTTAAGGTGCATCCTTCGTGCCCCTCCCCAAAGAAAATTCATGACATAAAACAATAGTAAATGATGCAAAGTAGTGCTGTTGGTTAGTAACAACATGATAAATTCATGTATTTTATAAAATGTCACAATACTAGGGTCCCCTCGGCACCATCTCGCACCCCCCAGTTTGAGAACCACTGGGTTAGAGATGTATTTCTTAAAACGTACAGGCTTTTTAAATACTTTCCCTTGTTTGTACTTTAAAGGGCCATCGCTTTATGGGGGTCCTCCTAGTACAAATTTGTCATAGGTGTCCCCTCCCTGGAACCCAATGAGTGTGCTGTACGATAGAGGACATTAGTGGCCCCCTTGTCACAGGGAAGTGTCTTTTGTCCCTATATAACGTTAAAAGGCTTGGATGGGAATTTTAGCCAAATGGTCTTTTTTTTATTTTCCCCTACCAATGTAATGCAGCCATGATGTAAAGCTTGAACCAAAGTCATTTTCTCACTAGCTGCTGTGCCTGTGTGGACCACCACACTTTCACTACTCACTACTGACAAAACTAGGCCATCTTTTACTACCCTTACGGCTCATATTGTCCAACATTTGTCATCTAGTGCAGAGTTAACTTGCTTTAGCTCTCCATATCAATGCATTTAATGATCCAAAGATAAACTAAATAGCCTTGTATTTAAGTGCTGTTGAGATTTTGGGAGTCCTACATTTCATTTTTTTACTTTCTTAGTGTAGTTTTGGATGAACTTCGATGCTGCACTGGTGCTGCCAACATAATGAGCGAATAGCAATAGAAATGATATTAAAGAGTCCACCAAAGAGGCTAATTTTACATCCAGGAGGACCTGTGAGAGTACAGAATGTTGGCTTTCATATCACATGACTAAAGTTAAATATTAAGCATAGCATTGGTACATTGTCGTCTTTTTATGTTAAAACTGTAGAGCTTCAGGGTGTACTGTGACATTTAAAGTAGTGTTTAATCTGTACTGTAGCATTCCTGTTGACATCGAATTATCACAATGAGGTTGGCATCCACCCCATTTTCCTGATTTGTTATAACTTTTATCGCTTGCTTTTTGTATTGTTATATCATTTGAAATACCTCAACAGCACTTACATGGAAGGTTCAGTTTACGTAAAAGTCAACTTCAGAATGTAGAAGTTGTGTGTAAGGGTCCTTTTTTTAAAGGACTAACACATCACGTAAAACGAAACTACAAATGAATCTGTAATAATAATAATAATAATGTCACACAAGTCTACTACTGCTATTTCAAGTACTACTACTTAAAAGGTTATTTCCAGGTTAACTTGTAATGAATATTTTGTTATCCTACTTGCCAAAGTAAAATAAAGCCTTTGTCTTTGCGGCTGGGTCTTGTTGCTGCTCATTACGCTGGTTCTGTCCAGAAATTTCAACGTAGCCTGTCTGGACATGTAGGTTTGTGTTGTTTTGCGCATTAGTGTCATGACCCGGTCGTGCCGGGATTGTGGGGAGTTACTGATATATTTATCTGAGGAATGACTCGAAAGATCAGAGAACATCTTTTCTAAATTCTATATATATTCACTTATGTAAGATGCTCATATTTTATATTTGAACTGATAACTAGTTTGAATGTAGTGTTTTTGTCATGCTTATTCACTAAAAGAAAACTTAACAAAAAAATGACTTCATTTATATTATAGCTATACTTAAAAAAATAAAAATAAAGTCAAGACCAAAAATCGAAGCCACATCCTTGTGAAATGGGAGTGGCTGTCATGTGCCCCGTCTGCATTGATGAGTGGGAGGGGCTTTTGCGATGGTGCTCCAAAAGAAAGCTCCCAACTTTTGTTGATACTTGGGAAAAAGATTTAATAATAGCATCAAATTTTAATTTGCCATTTTTGCTTTTTAACAATCTTTACCAATCATTTGAATTTACTTTATGCCTTTTATTTGTTCGTATCTGTCATGAGGGAGCAACGTCACTGGCTTTCTTGTTTGACTTGCGTTTATCATTTATGCCTTACTATTATTTTGACACATTGTAGCAAACTGTAGTGAGTGTGCTGATACAAAAAGTGGTTTTGTTGTGAATGCGTGTGTGCATGGGAAAGAGGATGCAACTAAGCATGCACCGACGTTAAAACTTACGGTGCTGATGCTGTGAGTTTTGGAAGTATCAAGCCGGTTGGATACCTGAAATGCTTTACTGATAACTCCATCTGGTTTGTGAATGGGTGCATGATTTTTGTTAGTGCATTCATTTTGACAAGTTAATACTTAAGGGAAGGTAGTGGTCTTTCTGATGAAATAACTCAATAATTGTTTGGAAATACAGGAAATGTATGGCATTTTTAAAAAGTGGATATAATAAGGAAGCATCATGTAATTGACCACTTGGCTGTAAATGATATGCCTTTGAACCTGTGTGATCATGAAATGTTTCAACCATGAGGACGTAGAACCTTGCAACAGCGTTAGTGCATATGAAACTGTTGCGGATCCTGTTTTTGGCACTTGATTTTGAATGCTCTGATTTGTGATTGGGTAGTTTCTCGAGTGTAGTGGGGTTCGCATAGACCCTTAGTCAAAATAGGATAGTTGCAGAAGAGGTCATGCACCAGAAAGATGTGAGAGAGCTGGTCTAAGTAAAGGCGTTGTTGTATACCTCATTTATAACTCAAAACTGAGTAAAACCTGCTTTAATCTACTTCAAGAATAAAAAAACTGTTCAAACACAGAAGCCTGCAGATGTCCGTTTATAGTTTGGAGTGAGGAACCGGTTAGATACCCAGAAAGCATGCAAGCACCCATAATGACCAATTCCTGAATTTAGCAACCTACCCCACTTTTGTATATTTTGCTTCACACTTTTGTTTTTTTATGATTTGACAATCGTCGCCTTTGAATCCCTCGCCACCTTTCTGAATCCGGTGCAGGTTTTGTGTACTTTTTAGGTTGGTGGTTGCTTGTTCCTCACATTTTCAGTGCTAACCAAAGACTTTCAAAGTGATTGTATGGACTAAACTCTCTTTACTAAGCCTGCCTCAACCATCAGCATAAGATTTTTCATCGTTCGCACGTGTGTGCCGTATAGTTGGGGTTTGGTAGACAGAGGAAGAAAACGGCTCTGCTGGCTTCTTGAATGGATTTGTTAAAAAAAGTAACCCCTCAGGGGCTGGGTGATGTTTTTTAATACACACTGAAGGGGACGGCCTGGGCTCTCTGCAAACCGCTCAGGATAAACTGGAGTTACGCTCTGTGGCTAAAGCATGGCAATGTCTCTCCATGGTTACATTATTTTTAGGTGCTGTCATCCCATCGTTTCGGTGTCTTTGTACGTCTCTAGCTTTGCTGCTTCCACTTTCATGATTTGAATTGGTTCGATCGGTCAGCCGTGCAACTATGCATCGTTGTTCTCCATCCCGCAAGGGTGGTGTCCGAATGACACGTCTTTTCAGACGGGTCTTGATTGTTTTATGCCGAGTCGAAAACTATAAGCTCTATCCCAAAGCAAAAATCCAAAAATGTTTTACAAATGCAGATACCAAAGATTACTCTGTTTTTCCTCTTCCTTACCAAATCCGTCAGCTCGTGTGTTAAGAAACAGAACCCAGCTCTGGCCGTAGTCCTAACCTCAGTAATTCCTTAGATGTATATTTTGGTATTTTTCTGAGATGCTTATGGGGAAACCGTTTGTCGTTTTCTTAATTTGACTCGTTTGTCGGATTTGTTGCTCTTTTTCTGTCACAGCATGGAATTAACTGCAAACCTGTCTTACTGTAGGTTAAAGAAATAGTATTTTTGTATGTTTTTGGATGTGTCGATGTCGATGTGATATCAGTTTCACTGCCCAAGTTATCGTTGTTTTTAAAACAAAAGACGGAAAAAGATAAAGTAAAAAAGACAAAAAAAGAAAATGTACATAATACCTTAGTCAAGGATTTCAAAGGAAATCTCTCTCTCTATACTCTCATATTTCCTACAGCTAAAGCTCAAGGAATGTTTCATTTTCACCCTGTCACATACTGTAGATTGTACTCTTATTATCTTCTTTCAGGATGCTGTAACTCACTGTTGTCATAGTGATGATTAGTTGAGTTCTGGGTATCACTACAAACCTGAACTCTAGCGCCACTCATGGCCTGTTAACAAATATAAACATGCATACACCCGAGACTGAACGCTAAACGGCTACGTGAATGTAGCTTAGAACTGAATGATTGATTGTGTAGAATATAAGTATGTGAATCAGGATTACATGGTAGATTTGATGCATTTGTCTGCTGTATTTTTTGTTTGTTTTTTATATATATATATATAAAGATAATCTTTTACTGTAACTGTACAGTTATCTTTTTTGTTGTAAACATCATTAAACCATTTTCCAAGTGTTTTAATATTCTAACATGCTGCCTTCTGTTGTTTTTTAATGTTGCAGATCAACCATTGCTATTAAATCAGCATTTATTTTGGCTTTACATTTCGCAGTAATACAGTAAAAAGTGTATTTAGTCTCACACACAAAATATATAGAAATGACAGCAGCGTGTGCTACCTACTTAGACCTGGAAGTCCAGTACATCATTATCTGTGCTTATGTGTTAAAGCATTCAAGAACTTTTTAACAAAATGTTGCATAGATATATACACAAGGCAACAAAATACAGGCAAACTATGAAGAAATTAAAGGGACACTCCACTTTTTTGAGAAAATATGCTAATTTTTCAGCTCCCTTAGAGTTAAACAGTTTGATTTTTATCGTTTTGGAATCCATTCAGCCGAACTCCGGGTCTGGCGGTACCACTTCCAGCATAGCTTAGCACAATCCACTGAATCCGATCAGATCACCAGCATCGCGCTCAAAAACGACCAAAGAGTTTCGACATTTCTCTATTTAAAACTTGACTCTTCTGTAGTTACATTGTGTTCTAAGACCGACGGACAATTAAAAATTGCGGTTTTCTAGGCAGATATGGCTAGGAATGCAATGATATTACGCGACGATATTATGCGTAATATCACTACGCCTGCTGTAGCCATGTTACGGCAGCAAAGTCCTTGATTATTACGCCAGAATGAGAGTATAGTTCCTAGCCATATTGGCTTAGAAAATTGCAACTTTAAAGGACAAGTTCGGTATCTTACATTCAAAGCCCTGTTTTCAGATTGTTTATGATGAAATAGAACGGTTTAGACCGAAACTTGGACACATGATGCTGGCCCAAGAATTCTCGGGCGTTCCCTGCATCATCTCCCACCTCCACAATGGCTATACAGGTGCACAGGAACAATCCCTCCCAAAATGCACCAAACCCTCGCCCACAAAGACGTGAAACCCACCGAGCGGTCAGGGGCGTTCACCGACATGCTCACACAAAAATCGCTGCAAAAGACGCATTCCAACAGGTTTTATCGTAGTTTTGTCCAACTCCATTGACTTGTATTAGATGTGCTGTGAGGTACGGTATTACTCCGCGCCGGGAACTTTGTTTGTATTCTTGCAATTGGCAAAGGTGGATTATCAACACCCACTGGGCTGGTGTGTCTTTTATTCAAGCTCTCAGCGGAAGAATGTACGGGTGTGAGGCGTTTGGAAAAATAGGTCGACAAGTTTACAACGAATGGTAAAACACCTGTTGGAAAGCATCTTTTGCAGCGATTCCTGTGTGAGAACACCAGTGAACACCCCCGACCACTCGGCGAGTCCCACGTCCCTGCAAACGAAACCTCAATGCATTCTAGGAAGGACTGCTCCAGTGCACCCATACACCCACCGTAGAGGTGGGAGGTGAAACAACAAACACCCGAAAACTCTCGGGGCAGCCGCATATGTCGAAATTTCAGTCAAACCGTTCCATTTCATCATACACAATCCGAAAACAGGGCTTCAAGTGCAAAATACCAAACTTGTCCTTCAAATTTTCTGTCGGGCCTACGTGATGTGACTACAGAAGAGTCAAATTTTTTATAGGAAAAATATCAAAACGCTTTGGCCATTTTTAGCGCAATGCCAATGGTCCAATTCAATGGATTATGCCAAGCCATGCCAAAAGTGGCAGCGCCAGACCCCGAGATCAGCTGAATTGTTTTAAAAATGGTAAAAATCAAATGTATAACTCCAGGGGAGCTGGAAAATGACCATATTTTTTTAAAAAGTGGAGTGTCCCTTTAAGAAATACAGTAAAATATATCAACACATTTAACAGAGATACATGATAATGTATCTGTTGGCAGTTATTTGTGTCGTTTGAGTTGAGTTTGGACTGAATTAGTAAGATGGTGTTATTGGGGAAGCGCGTACATCTCCATATTCTCAGCTCCCTCTCTTCTCCGTCCCGTTCGAGCCTGTAAAGGAGAAAACTCAAGATATAACTGATACATGACTGAATAATAAAAGCACTTAATAAAATGAC
This sequence comes from Misgurnus anguillicaudatus, assembly GCF_027580225.2. NCBI lineage: Eukaryota > Metazoa > Chordata > Actinopteri > Cypriniformes > Cobitidae > Misgurnus > Misgurnus anguillicaudatus. The sequence continues at coordinate 27,982,684 of NC_073353.2, forward strand.
TGAAAGCATGGTTGATAAAATGCCATAAGTACATTTTTATAAATCGTAAGAAAAGTGTGACTACTGAAAGAAAGCTGAAAAAGAAAGTAAATGTTAGATTAGAAAGTTAGATTTGTTTTTTTATTTTTCTTTAGAAATAAAATATTTGTTACAAATATATATTACAAGTCAAAATATTCCTTCAAAAGTTTACTTTGAGAGAGTTTTAATGAGTTTCCTGCTATTCTAAAATGTGGCCAAATATCAAAAAAGCATAAGTGACCCTACCAAGCATACATAAATGTAGTCTCTTTTAACAGTTTTTATTATTTATTATTATATCATCATTTTAAAAAAGGCACATGCATAGGTTTTACAGACTTGGTCATTTTTTGGTTGTCCTTAGTCGAATGTCTCTAGTTAATAAATAATTTTTGTGGTTACTCTGCTGGGACTTCTCTGAAAAGCTCTCACAACTTTGCATATATTTGTGACTCTGTCTGTAAAAACCAGACTAAAGTCTCAAAATCAAATTCTGAGATAACAAGCATCAAAGTTTGATTACACCGCCAATATTAAAGATATTCACAAAATGTTATTTACATTACGTAGAATGATTTTATGTAGAAAAGAGTTATTTATAGGCTATTGGGTGTGTGTGATGAAGGTACCTCATTAGATTTGCTCTTAGGTTTGCGAGCCTGTATAGAAATAGAAATCCAACAATTAGCTATGAACAGCATTAAGGAAATATGTAATTTGCTGCATAATAAAAAAACACACTTTTCTTAAAGCCTATTATGGTTATGAATGAACTTACTTTGGTGTTTATTTTTTGGTATTCATCATTTGATTGTCCTCTTAGTTCCTAGGAAATACACCAAACAAAATGAATACACAATTCATCAAGGAAAGAGCACAAATACAAATCACCACAGGAGGGCAGTATTGATCCAGCATTATACTGTTTGAAAAATTAGTTGAAATATGTACCTCAGCTGTCACTAAGGCAGTGACCTTTCAAAAAGGTCCTAATGGAGTATGTACCATTAAGTAGAGATATGAGATACTTGTTTGTATATTTGAGGTGCTAATATGCACTCTTTTGTACCAATTTGTAAGGGTGAGGTGGGCGCAAACTAACCTGGGTTAATTGTAACACGGCTACTTTACATATTTATACAGGCAATCTTTTGGTCTTTTTCTGTCAGAAGATGATCTTCTGTGAATTTGTGAAAAGTTTTGATGTGTTTTCATTAAGATATTGAAAAAGAGTGGTTTTGTTATGTTTTTTTATGTCCGAGTTGGGTGTATAATTCACCAAATCCAACCTTATATTATTTTCTTATACCACGGGTCTGTTGAATGCTGTATTCTGATTGGTTGAGAAATGTTCCATGGGTATGCATCATTTTTCGATAACCGCACACCTAACTATTCAAATGTCTTAAAAATAGGCATCAGAGCAATGTTTGTGGTAACCGTGGTATAATTGACTCCAGTCCTTTGAATTATTTAAAAAATAATGCACACCCGCTGTGTAACGGCACTTCGCTTCGCGGCATAACCACCTTGGGTGTGCATTATTCTCTAATAATTCAATGGCCCATCGTCAATTACTCCTTACTTATTCACTGTCTTGTTATCTAAAACATAACACCATTTTGAAACATGTCAGTAACTTCTAGTAACTGATAACTGGGATTGAAAACATTTTTACACAGCGCGGTAAGTTGTACCACAATGTTACAATTAAGCCTCAGGTATGCAATGATAATGAAATGAAAACAATGTAAATACTTTAAGTCAAAATTATAACTGTTAATACAATACCAGAGGAAATAACTGACTTTTATTATTTTTTATAATGCAGCCCTTTCAAAAAAAATCTTTATATGCATTAATGGATGGTTATGAAGGATCATGGATGGATGGATTTGTGGATATCTATCTATTATAGGCAGATATATATAAACAATATCCACCTTTAGTATAGACAGAATTTTTGAATTATTTGTGTTTAAACAAAATTATCCAGCAGGTGTTACAACAAACCCTCTGTCTGTTACGATTAACCCTACCTATGGGGAAAGTTGTATTGTTTGCATTACTGTCACTTTCGGTGTAAATGTACGATAACTGTAGGTCCCACAAAGAAACTTTAAGGTTCATTTGTAGCAGAGATGTGTGTGTTGATTGTGTAAAAAAATGATTGATCTTACTTAAATATATTTTGAATGATAGCGCCAAAGCCGAAAAGCAGGTTGTGCCCCGCTCTCCTACATCTGAGCTACAAAAATGAACTCTTAAAATACAAAAGTGTATTTTTTGAAAGGGTACAGCCCCAGTGACAGCTAGGGTACATATGTTGACCAATTTTATCTGACAGTGTATAAAATAATTTTCCAAAGTGTATTACAACCAGAAAATACTGAAGTGTATATATATATATATATATATCTCTGCACAGTGCTGTACCTACTTAAATGACAGTACCTAATTTTGGGACTTACCTGATACTGAGTTTCTTCCTCTCGTCTTCTAATCTATAGTGTGTAAATATTACAGATTAGACACTGATTGATTGATTGAAGATTTAAGAAAGTGCACCTTATTGCTTATTGTACATTACCTGGTAAATAACAGAGACTACAGCTCATAACAAATTTTATCATGTATAATGTACTCTATAATGTACTTTATTGTTATTGTAAAACTTTATATAAGAATATCTCACCGGTCTGTCCAGTTGCTGATAATCAGAACCTATTTGAGGCAAATCCAAGTCCTGAAAAATACAACACAAACATCACCTTTGCATGACTTTGAAAGTCATACGTTCTGTCATTCTTGTTAATGCATTTTAACTTACTAACATGCTTTTGATATAATTTAAGAGTCTGGTATACTCATAAATATGAATTACTCAAGATTAATTAATTTGAATAATTATTTAATATTAATTAGTTGTATTATTAATTTGATATTAATTATTTGTATTACTAATGTATGACTAATTTATTCATTATTCATATTAATTAATTGTAATAATTATTTCATATTAATTGTTTAATAATTACATTTATTAATTATGTATTCATAATTAATTATTTAATTTATTTCCTAAAGTTATCAATATAATGCCAATTATCACTTAAGTGTGATCGTGATTAAATGATAATTAGTCAATTGTTCAAAATAATATTTACTTATTTTAAAATATCAATTTAAATTTAAACAAATATGTTAAGAAGACATGGATATCTATGGTGGTGACATAAAAATGTTCAGTATAATAAAAATAGATCATTCAATGTATTACTTAATCCTTTGTTTTCAAAAAACTTAAAGGGATACTTCACCCAAAAATGAAAATTCTGTCATCCTTTACTCGCTTTCATGTTGTTACAAACCTGTATAAATGTATTTGTTCTGATGAACACGAAGGAAGATATTTAAAAAAATGTTTGTAACCAAACTGTTCGTGTGCCCCATTGACTTCCATAGTAGGAAAAAGTCTACGGAAGTGAATGGGGCTCACGAACGGTTTGATTATAAACATTCCTCAAAATATCTTCCTTCGGGTTCATCAGAACAAATACATTTTTACAGGTTTGTAACAACATGAGAGTGATTAAATGATAAAATAATTTTCCTTTTTGGGTGAACAATCCCTTTAACAGGATATTGGATGAATAATGCAATAACTCACTGTATATACAGGCTCATTAGGGTTACGGGCAGGAACCGCCGGGGCTGCAGCGTCTGAAGCATCAGGCCTTGTCTTTGTAAACTAAACCATACAAGACCGAACAGGTTAACAATAAAACATGACCTAAATATAATCAGTCGGAAAAAGTCTGCATGTTAGACAGCTTACCTTCTCTCTGAAGAAGAGAGCAGTAAAAATGATTGAATACAGCAGCAGAAATACATCTAACGCATAGCAATACACCGGGTTGTACAGGGAAGCCGAGGCATCTGCGGACAGAACAAAAACATTTTTTAAAACTTTGTCAAGAAATACTAAATTTTAATTTAGTTTAGTAATACTAAACTTTATGGTAAAACTATGTTGAACTCTTCCAGAAAACTCGAAAGTTCTGGTTATTTATGGATGTTTTGTAATGTGTTTTTTATTTCTACTTCTGCTTAGTTGGTTTTTGTGCATAGACAGTAAAAAACAGCAAACAAAATGAAATAATTTAAAACAATAGTGAAAGAATCAAAATAGATGAGATGACCTAGCATTTACAAAGCCAGGCGATTAAACATTAAAACAAAATCTCTATGTTGGGTCAAACAGTGACTGACAAACTTATTGGGTTGTAATTTAACCTATGCTGGGTTGTCAAATATAAACATATTCTGGGTTAGATTAACCAAACAGCTGGGGTTGTCCCTTTTTGACCTAACGCATGGGTTAAAAATAACCCAGCATTTTTTTTTAGTTTTTACATTAAGTTAAGAAGCTTTGTTTGTTTGGCTTTAAAGCTATAACAAGTGTGCATTTAAATTACCATTACTTTATCAAGAAAGGGTTAACAATTTGCAGTGAGATTTATATGTGTGTTTTTGGTATACCAAATTCAAAAGACACGTGGGAAACCAGCTCTATCTTAAGACTCTAATGTCAATTCTAGAGACTGATAAATATACCGTACTTTGACTTTCTGTCATTTTTATTTAAACCTGGACATTCCTAAAAAAACACTTTCCAGCAAACCATAACCGAGACTAACTATAGACCCGACTCTGAAATACCTTGAATTTGGTGACATGTTGTTTTGTCAAAATAACTTGCGAGATGTACAATATTCCATCATGTAAGCAAAGTCAATGTGTTTGCTTTCATTTCTTTTCCATCTTCTAAACGTATATTCATAACCTATTCTTGGGCTATAGTTAGATATCTATAGACATTAACTGACAGTCCAAATTTTGCCTGGTTTGCATTCAAGGGTGTTTTTCTAAGATTAACTATTGTCAGTAACCCATCAAACTGGCTCTACAACTTGCATATAAACACAGGATGACACGTTAAAAAATTATTAAAATGACAAAAGCACCACCTCTAAAATATAGGTGTTGGAATGTATTGAATTGAATGTATAATGCTCTAAAAATGGTTGTGTTAAAACAACACATTCTGTGTTAGTTTAGTGACAACAAATCTTATGTTGTCCCTTTTATTTATTTGAAGACAAATTCAACACAAAATGACAAATAATATGTTAAATGACATAACACAAAAAATGCGTAAAAAAGTAACACATCCTTTCTTAGAGTGAACATTTAGGCGATTAATACAAACCTGTAGAAATCTACATTATAGTGTAAATTACTTCAGAAAACTAAAACTTTGTATGATATTGTATATTAAGTTTCTGAGAATATAAATAAGCGCTTTGAATGTTTCATTATGTTTCCCATATAACATTATTAGTAAAGAGTGTGGATTGAAATTGAATTAACAGTAAAACTTTACAATATGGTTGTTTTGTATAGTTAATTGATTAGATAACATTAATTATCAATACTTCTACACTATTATTTAATCTTATTTCATGTTCATTCCAGCATTTGCTAATGCATTTTTAAAATCAAACATTGAAACTATTAACATTAGTTAATGCACTATGAACTAACATGAGTAACTCTATTGACATTAATTAACATAAACAAAGATCAATTAACGCTGAAAAACTATATTGTTCATTGTTTGTTTATGTTAGTTAATGCATTAACTAATGTTTACTAATACAACCATATTGTAAAGTGTTACCGAGCTACTTATATGTCAACATGAAGATGTTTTTACAATACGCACTACAGTTTCTCATAAAACACAATGCAAACAGCAGACTGGAATGTAAAACATTACAAAAGGTTCATGCATAAGGCTGAGATGCAAACATATCTTGCACGTACAACATATCTTGCATTCATTACTGTTACTCCTTACTAGAACAAGGGTAAACCACATTTAAACACCTTGAGCTCATTGAATGTGACCTGCAAGATTTTATTAACCGTTTTCATTATCTAACTTGACTTTCAATTGAACTAATGATAATTTAATTCCCAAAGACTGACAAGACTCAAAAATCGACACAGAGACTTAATGTGCTTAACATAGGGAATTAATTCCAAATCAGTAATATCCAGATAATTAAAAAGAATTGATAAGATCAATTAACTTTATATTGTAAGCAAAACTCTCACTAGTGTTGCTGAAATACAATCATTGGTTAAAAATGCAAGAAATAACTGAAACTAACATGCACTATTTATACACAAAGCTCTGATTTGTTAAATTTGCATGTCGTCTTGCTAATGTAAATTGCGCGACTGAAGACCTGCCAGCATACAAACCTTTCTCGTATGCAAAGTTGTGATTTACTTAAGAATGCTAAGATGGCAAGGACAGGAAAAAATCTTAAACTACAGTAATCCCAATTGCTTCTCAGAGAGCCTGTTCTCACTTCTTTGGTACATTTGGTGCTGAATTGTGGTTCACCAGACCTCTAGTTTATTATAGACAATGCTTGCATCACTGGCTATGGAAGGTAGTACCTCATTTCCTCTCTTCTTTGTTAAGCAGTCCTAAATTAAGAACACCTGCTAGTTTTGCAACCCTGTCCTTCTTAAAAAACAAAAAAACTACACTCATGCCTTCCTGTTAGAGCTAGCAGAGGCCTGTGTACCTCTACCTGTCTCTCTATGATCTCTGTGTCAATGCGTGTGTGTGTATAATGTAGTTCAGTGGTTTCTCTGCGTGGGATTAGTTAAGTGCAAAAAGCACAGAGCACACTGCAGATCAAAAAGGTGTTTGTGGGGGGGGGGTAGTGGGTGAGGGTTAACAAACTGACCACACACCTTTTCACATGTTGAAGTGACACAAACAAATTTCTTTTTTATGCATGTTTATTACATACAGAAAGAAGGACCTGGTTAAGACTTATACATACCCATAATAACCTTCCTTTCAGCAAGGTATTGCAGTATTACTCACTCTAAAAACAATTGGTACTAAATAGCACTAAAAGTGGTTCTTGGCTTGTAACCATAGAAGAACCATTTTTAGTGCTATATATAGCACCTTTGAAGAACCATATGGAGGTCATATAGCGCAACTATAGCACCACATAAAGTTCTACATAGCACAATATGGTTTTACATCGGTGCTATATGGCATTTAAAATGGTTCCTCTATGATTACAAGCTGTGATTTAGCATTGTTTGTTATTAATACTTCTTAATATTCCTACACTAGAGCTTGCCAATAAACATCACAGAATAAAAATGGATTGATTTTTTTAGTTGATTTCTATGTAAGGACCATGATCACAATAAAGTGATTCAAATCGATTAAAACTGAAAATTTGAAAATAACATATTTGGCCTATATTGACATAAATGTAAACATGATGACGTCCAACAGATCAGCTGGTCCTGTCACCTGGCCAGCACCAGAAACATCTGATGGAGGTGTACTGGATATAAGCTTAATAAACTGATTATATATTTCAAGAATATATATAAACCATTATGCTGATGATTTACAATCCTCATGTCTGTTACTTGAATTTTTTCCTGTAGGTTTTTTCTCGATCTTACAGTGTTAAAATTAAAATCTGAAAACTAGTTTGTTGTTATGCTTTAGTTTAATCTTTTTCACATTTTGCAGCATATATTAATTGCCTCTGTGTTTAAATGTTAATCGGGTACAATGTTACAAAAAAAAACAGGTATGTTCCAAAAATATGACTTAGACAAAATAATATTTACAAAAACAAAAAGATTTCCATAATACTAATTATTTTTTTAACAAAACTGCTTTTACTAAATGTCAACTTTGTTGTTAAATGTATATGAAACTCACTGAATTTATCTGGAAAGTATAGAAAGCACTTTTGTTTTCTATTATTAAATACATTTGTTTAGGTATATAACCACAAAAAAACAACATAATATTTACAATTATTAATTGTTATTATAAACAGCATTACTTTTATAATTGTTTTATATATATTATAAAATATTTATATAAAATTATTATTCTCATTTTAGTCAATGTTGTTATTAACAATAATACTGGATAAAAAAATACTGAGCATGTCTAAGCGATAACATTTTTATATTTTTATTTAATTTTTTTATTTTTAGTTTCCAGTTTCACTAAAATAGAGGCTATAGCTTACAGACTCGCTTTTCTTGAATCCTCTTGTTTAATCTTTGGAAACAACATTAAAACATAAAGATGAATTGGAATAGCTGGTATGTGTGCGACAAACAGCGTAGCAATGCTGCAAACCCTTCATCCTTTAGGTCTTAAGCGTTATGTGGCAAACAAAAGACTGTATTGCACAGACATCACATAAAAACTCGCTGCGTACGGGGAAAGCAGCTTAAAAGGCCTTGATGTTCAAATTCTCGATGCAGACCATTACAGGTGCAAACTTAATAAAAGGCACTAAAAGTGCCTAATGTTTACATTTCAAAAATACACTATAGATTAAACAACAAATGAGAGCCATAGATTAATAACCATCTAAACTTTACAGCAGTTATGGGTAAGGTACCCCGTGCAAGGATAAAGAGAAAAGTCATTGATTTTACCTGCACTGGACACGTGTGTTGCCAAAAACAAAATCGTTGCTTTCCTTCTTATTTCCATTACATTCCTTGAGACTAAGGTTGTTATGTGGATGATGTTTCTTGCTGTTGCTTGGCCTGATAAGTGATGTACAAAAGGTTTTTTAGCCTTTCTGTTTTGACTGCTTAGCTGTGGCAACCTCAACAGGAAGTGGCCTTTGTCTTGTGTCTCTTCCAGTGAATGAGATGCACTTGCTGAGGTCTCAGCCTGAATCTTCTGTCCTCTCATCTTAGAAAAAGCATTTCCTGTATATTTTTAGACCGACCCTTGCGTGCTAACAATAAACTGTCTTTTATCACTGTTGCATATGGATTACTGCTCCGCTGAATGTGTGGTTTGATAAAAAAAAAACGGACAACTTTTCTTTACTGCAATATAATATATTGAAAACTTAATATGGAAATATTTGTTTTACTAGTTTACAAACAGCTCAACGACAACACAAGCAAGCCACATTTTCAGATCAGAGATTGCAAACTTGGTAAAAAGTGAATCTATGGGGTGGTTTCCCAGACAGGGTTTAGATTAAGCCAAGACTAGGCCTTATTTATATTAGGTGTTTTTACAAACATGCCATACAAAAAACATTACTGCTGTGCATCTTGAGACAAAACAATAGCACTGATATTAGATCAGTGCATGCTGTTTTCAGGTACGACAGCTAAAACATGCATTTTAGTCTGGGACTAGTATAAGCCCTGTCCAGGATACTGCACCTAGATGTTTTTTATTGCATTTCACAAGTGGTAGTTTTGCCCCCAAATGCTATTTTGTGTACATGTGCCCCCTGCTGTTTTGTATTTGGTGTTGCTAAATTATATGGTATTTCCTGTCCAATTCTATAGTAATATTATATAATATTAATGAATATAATTATCAGTGCATCGATATGTAAGTAAATATTATTTCAATGTAGCTACTTGTTTACATCACTCATGCCACTTGTTATTTGTGCTGGTAAATATATATATACTGGACCTATATAGTCTGTATCAGTGCTGTAGTATCTTTACAGTACATTTTGCTCACATTAATGAGTTTACCACAAATGTTTAAGGCTTAACAAAGTTACACATTTTGTTTCTATGACTTAATCTGAGAACAGCATTGTATTATAAAAGTCATTTACGTTTAATTATTATGAAATGCATTTATGTACTGTTTATTATTTATACAATTAATTACAACTCGCTGCAGATGATTTAAGTATGTGTTCTTTGTGTTAGCTTAAATTAAAGCTATAAAATAAATGATCGCGACGCGCATGCGCATTAGTGCTCATGCGCTGTTTTACCAGTCTCTCACATGACAGCGGTGTTTTCTTTCTGCGGTTACGAGAAACTAAACCAAATCTGACCAGCGGCACTTAACCGAGGAACAGTTCACGCAAAACATCAATACTAGTGTGCGCATTACACGGCAAAAATATCAAAAGACCGTTTTATAGCTGCGTGCACGCGATTTGAATAACCTTCCGTCTGGTGGTTTCTGTCGACTGTGTTTTGATTCACTTTGGCAAGAAACATGATCCTTATCATCCGCAAACAAAACCTGCCCGCCGGAGCGATATTTAGCCTGCTGTTGGGTAAGATTTGTATTTAAAACAGTTCGTTTTAGGCTGGTTGGTAATGTTGGAGAAACGCCTGTGTAGTCTGGTTGTATTGTTGTTAGTTAATAATAAGATACGGGCCTGTGTTATATAGCCTATTTATTGTTATTTTTTGTCATTATAAATAATTATTTTATTTCTGTCACGCTATGCCTAAAGTAGGTCTAGTAATTCAACGTGTGACTTACAAAGCAACTTGCTTTAATGAAAATCACAGTATGGTCTTGCTGACTTCCTTTCTACTCAATTTTATACCTAATTTGCATCAATAAATAAGTCAGTAATTACTTGCATATCAAAATATGGCAAAACAATTTGTTTAACAATTGTATTACATGAACTAAATATAAATAAATGTAGCTTTGAGAGATTCATACAGATAACTTGAAAACTTTACATGCAACCCAAGAGGTAACTTAATATAAAGTTTCATTTCAAATTGGGGTTTCCTTTAGCCCACTCAGGTTTATGAATATTGTATTTAACCCAACCTTCATCATTACAGCTGTATCCATACAACAGTGTTTCACCAATGATGTTTCCCATACTGTGGCTGCTCCCGAAACCAGCCCTCCTCCAACCACTCCAGCAACCCCTGGCCCTCCTGAGCGGGGCAACTTCAATATCACCAATAGCACTGGCGCTGTCTGTCTCTTGGCACGAATGGGTCTGCAGCTCAACATAAGTTTTGACTCTCATGGAAAGGTACTTGCCTAAAGTGTTGACCAAAATGAATCCGATTTTCCTGTGGGCTAGTGGTTGTTGTCAGACTAGAGTTTACTTGTTTTAATTAATCCAAAATTGAATCTCCATATTTACTCATTCTCATGTCTTTGAAGGGCAAAAGGCAGGATTGATAAATTTTAGTCTCTTCTTATGCAAAGAAATATGCTTTGAAGTTTGGTTTTTCGAATACAGCACACTTGTATTTATTTGGACCTTGCTGTTGATCACAATTGATTATTATTACATTGAAAAGAGCAACATGAAAACTTCTCATCTTTTGTTTGTGAAAAAACATGGATAATCACTTATAATCACTTTTCTTTAATACATAAAATTTGCTACATCTTTAAAAAATGCCTTGAAGTGTTACTTCTAAATAGAGAGATTTTTAAGTTTTATGGTCTTTGTTTGTAAATAAGATTTAAATGTGAACATATCTTGCTGTTCAGACTGTTCAGGAGGTCTTGAACCTGCATCCCAACATGACTAAAACAAATGGATCCTGTGAGCCAGACAATGCAAAGCTCATACTCACTGAGAACAACATTACTCTGACCTTCATTTTCTCTTTGGTAAGTCTTGATTCTCCTCCTATGTCACCCATAGTCCTCTTTATTAACATAGTTTACTCATCCTAACATAAGAAATTGATTTTTTTAGAATTCTACATCCAAGAAGTACCATCTTAGTGGTCTGGTGCTGTTAGCTGCGTTACCGGACATGTCCAGTAAGTCAAAATACCCATAGTCTAAATAAAAATATATTAAAGGTTCAGTGTGTAAATTTTAGCAGCATCTAGTGGTCAGACTGAGTTGCAACCAACGGTTTGTCTACGGCTCACCCCTTGCTTTTGAAACGCATAGAGAAGCTACGGTAGCTGCCACAGGACAAACATGTCATCATCGGAGACAACTTATCAAACAAAGTTTGTCCGTTAAGGGCTTCTGTAAAAACATGGCAGCACAAAATGGAGACTTCCATGTAAGGGGACCCGCAGTGTATGTAGACAAAAAATGTCTTATTCTAAAGGTAATAAAAACATAATGTTTCTTTACGTAAGGTCTTTATACACCCTTGATAATATAGTTATGTTTATTATATTGCATTTCTGTCAAGAGATTTTTCTAAAAGTTACACACTGCACCTTTAAAGGATCCTGACTTTTTTGTGCTATAATTGGGTCCCCAGTGGTTCTATCAACCTAGAAAATATGAAAAAGCACAAACCCAGTAACTTAGTTTTGGGAAACCATTCTCTGCAAGCATGTGGAAAAAATAGGTCATTAAAAATTGCCTCCCCTTGTGATGTCAGAAGGGGATCTTATTATAATAATACCACCGCTTAATCTGCACTTTCCAACCATGGCACTGTCATTTAGTGCAGAGATCAGCTCATTTGCATTTTAAAGGACACACCCAAAAACAGCACATTTTGCTCACACCTACAAAGTGGAAATTTTATGTAATAAATTATCTATATGGTATTTTGGGCTAGAACTTCACATACGTACGCTGGGGACGCCAACTATTTATTTGACATCTTTAAAAAGTCTTGTGAAATGTCCCCTTTAAGTAGAATTTAAAGTATAAAAATGCATAAAAGGGTGCACAGATACAAAATGTCTGTGCCATTTCGATAACCTAGAATGATGAATCTTTGCTGTCTTAAATTTTTCTGTTGAGTCAACTCAGATTTATAAGTAATTTCAACATACTATTATTTATCATGACAAGAGATGAGTTGCTACAATTTATAAATATAGGTGAAAAAAGTCAACATTTTCTAAGTAAGGGATAATTATCCCGCTTATTACACGGCTACTTGCCACATAAGAAAAAAACTGGACATGAATATGAATTTGAAACATTTTATTGGCATATTTGTTTTAAATGAACATTTTTATCCTTCCGCGAAACTTTGCACAGATGCATAAAATGATCGTAATACCTTATTAAGATCCTCTACTTCATACTTGTCTGTCTCCAGTTTTTTCTGTTTTAGCCAGTCTTTGAGAAGTTTTAATGCCCATGCTGTATTTTTTTGTGTGATGGCTTCGTAGCTGTCATGCTCTATTTTGTCAAGTTCAGTCTCAGTAAGCTCTCTGTGTCTTGGCGTTGTTTGTTCTTCTATCCACTGTTTACATGTTTTGTTTTTTCCGTACATGTTAAAACGAATGTCAAAATTTCCATTCTTAATTGTGGTTGTCCAGTGTTTGTCACAAGATGGCGCCAAACAGTAATCTTTGTTGGCGCGGAGGGATTTAAAACATACAAGTAGTTTCGGCTATGCGTTATTACTTTGGAGCAGTTGTTATTTGAAAAGAACGAACCTGCAAATGTCTCAACTGACCAATCAGAATCAAGCATTCCAGAGAGCCGTGTAATAAGTTATAACAACTCATCTCTAGTCAAGATAAATAATAGGATATGTTGAAATGACTGATTCAACAAAAAATTTAAGGCAGCAAAGAGTGTGTGTGTGTGTGTGTGTGTGTGTGTGTGTGTGTGTGTGTGTGTGTGTGTGTGTGTGTGTGTGTGTGTGTGTGTGTGTGTGTGTGTAAGGAATAATTGATGACGGGCCATTGAATTATAAGAAAATAATGCACACCCAAGGTGATAATGTTATTTTCAAATAATTCAATGGTCCGGAGTAAATTATACCACGGTTACCACAAACATTGCTCTGGTGCCTATTTTAAGACATTTGACAAGTTAGGTGTGCGGTTTATAGAAAAATAATCAACACCCATGGAACATTCAAGCATTCATCAGCCCCGTGGTATAAATGTATAGTATACTTAAAGTATAGTATATAGTAATATAGTACAAATATTAGTCATGTTCATTAAAAAAAATTAGTGAACTTTTTTATTTTTCCCAAGCCTCTTTCTGTGAGTAACACCAGTCTGAACTACTTGGTGGGAACACTGGGCCACTCCTATATGTGCCGGAAGGAACAGACCTTAAACGTTACGCAAGATTTCTCGCTCAATACCTTCCACCTACAAGTGCAACCTTTTGGCGTCAATGGAGATTTTGGATCAGGTAACTTTTTTATGTTTTTCTTTACATTTCTCTATTTTGATTTCTATACTTAAAGGATACTCCAGCCAAATATTAAAATGACCCCATGATTTACTTACCCTCAAGCAATACGAGATACTTATGTCCATCATCTAATATGTGCTCTCGTGAATCGCACGAGTCCAAGATGGCGTTCTTACCGGAATCTAGTTATTAGTGTTTATATAGTTATAATATGAATATTTTTCTTATAAAATGGCACCAATTACCCACAAAAGACCTTTTTTAACCCCTCGGAGCCGATTATTGTGAACGATGGATACACTTTTTTGGGCTTTAAAGTTGTTCCCTGAGCAAGGACATCTACTAAAACAACTCCAAATGTGTTTGTCTAAAAGATGATGGACATATGTATCTCGGAGTGCTTGAGGGCGATTAAATCATGGGGCCGTTGTGATATTTGGCTGGAGTATCACTTTAAAAGCTTCTGATATGGAATAAAATTATCTTGAACTTTTAAGATAAGAGCTTGATGTATAAGAAAAACATTACTTTCAGAACTCTGAATGGTATTGCATAAACTATATTATGACTTCTTGATGAACCTTCAAAGAAAAATGAAAGAAAATCTATAATATGACCTATTTAACCTACATAGGGGTACTTACATACCTTGGGTAGCTAAATAATATTAGATCTTGATATACAGATGATAGTTATAACTTCTGTTCTCTTTTGCTGTTCTAGCTGAGGTGTGTGCGCTAGATGAAGATGATATGCTGATTCCCATCATTGTGGGCGTTGCTTTGGCTGCTCTAGTGCTCATAGTGATCATGGCCTACCTCATTGGCAGAAACAGAAGCCATGCTGGCTACCAGACCATCTAAACCCGCTCATGTCAGTTTTAAGCTAGGATGTGCAGGCACCACCAATTTTTGCTCTAAGCTGGACTGAACCCCATACTACAAATACAATTCTAGCACTAAAACTACAAGTTAACCTGCCCTGCCCCCTGCTGGTGTCTCACTGCCATTGCTAAGTTGGACCTGCATTTCCTGGACTTGTATTATGTTATGTTTGGAGAATATAATATAAAATAATACATTCATACTTGCTTAAGATGCAGGACATATTCTAAGGTGGGTTTAAGATATGGATAATATGGGTTTTGAAAAAACATACACATCTGTATCTGGTACCTCATATGCTTGAATTTAAGGTCATGTATTTATTACATATGTTGTAAAAGGGACTACATATTTAACACTTCTTCTGATCTTGATCTCCAACTACTTTTTGTCATCTGAGGTATCACTGTTTTGATGAAAGTGCACATTTGGAGAAAACAGAAAGATCAAATTTTGAGATTAACCACATTGGGAAAATTGCTTGTTGTTAACTAATTACTTTTTTGAGTCTAATGTTAAAATGTTTCAAAAGAAATTTCAAATTTACAGATGTCAAGGGAATGTCCAGAAAAAAGGGAATGTACATAGCTTAGATAACCCTTTAATACCTTCTAAGAGTTCAATTTCTCCCACATTGCATATAAAAGATGTGAAAAGTGTGTACTCTGCTTGCTTCTACCGAGCATTCATTGAATTTGCACACATTCAGAATATTTAAAAGCTGAAATTTTTGGTTTTGCACTTCTTGGATGAAAATGGTACGATTTACATGAACTGTTGTTAAAATATTGTAGACCCCTGGTAAAATGGAAAACTGTTACAAATGCTACAAACACAAATTGCACTGAATGCTTTACATGCCTATACAAATATGGATGGTATATGGAGTGGCCTTTAGATGAGATGACTGCATGAATGGAGTTGATGCGGAAGTTTTGCCTTTGATTGCTGTAACTTTCATATTGTTTTACGGGAATGCAAGTTTCTAAATAAAAAATAAAAACCGTTTGGTTGCAACTTTGTATGATCAACCAACCCAAACAACACAGCTATAAATTAATATAGAAAATAAAACCATTCAAAAGAGTTTAAACAAAATAATGCATTTAATCACTTTTATCAAAACAACATTTTTATGAGCAAATAAAAAAACGTTGAAACTTTTACAGCTTCTTAATAAGAGACTTTTAACTCGGATGCAGTCATGTTAGCAAAATTTGTATGACATATGACATAGTTTTTATGCAGAAGTAGCAATGCGATTTCTACAGACCTCTCTGAGTTTAGTGATTGTTGCCATAGAGAGACCTCCAGGCTCCATAAAGATTTTCTAATGTTGAAGGATAAATAAAGATACTTCAGATCAAACATTTTACCAAATATGCTCTATCAGTATAGCTTCATAGGGATGCATAACGATTAATCATGATTAATCTATAGCAGAACAAAAGTCCTGTGTTTACATCATGTGTGTGAACTGTTTATAATAACTTTATATAAATATATTTTTTATCTTAAAATTTTACATGCATGTGTGCATATTTATAAATACATAATTATTATACACAGTTCACACACATATATGATGTAAACAAAAACGTTTATTCTGCTATAGATTAATCGTGATTAATCGTTATGCATCCCTACTTCTAAATCAAAATGTAGGAACAAAATGTACCTGCATAAAACTATTGCAGTCCTCCACAAACTCCCCACAGGTTATCTGTTTGAAGCGTTCACAGATTTCTTGGAGACTCTGTGCCTTTGAAATGAAGTTCTGGTGGTGATGGATTAGTGTCAAAGCCACACGAAACAAGATCTTGGATCCCTCATAGAACAGGCAGTCCCATATCCTAAGCACTGTCTAAAAGCAACACATGTCCTAATTGTTGATTTCAATACTTAATTTACATTTTACAAACGCTCTTAAATTAAAGGTTCTTAACAGTCATTGAAGAAACATTTTTAGTTCCTCAAAGTACCGTTCAGTCAAAATTTCTTTAAAGGTGCAGTGTGTACATTTTAGCGGCATCTAGTGGTGAGATTGAGAATTGCAATCCACTGCAATTCAGTCCACTGCTCACCCCTTGTTTTGAAACGCATAAAGAAGCTACGGTAGCCGCCACCAGAAAAACATGTCATCGTCGGACACAACAAAAAAAACTTTGTCCGTTAAGGGCTTCTGTAGAAACATGGCGGCACAAAATGGCGACTTCCATGTAAGGGGACCCTCTGTGTGTGTATGTAGATAAAAACGCCTCATTTTAAGGTAATGAAAACATAAACGTTCATTATAAAAAGGTCTACAAACACCTCTGATAATATAGTTTTGTATATTATTTTGCATTTCTGTCAAGAGATACTTCTAAAAAGTACACACTGCACCTTTAAATAACCATTTTCTTCTTACCTTTTTATAAACTGAAGAATGTTAAATAATAATTCTTCAGATGCAAAAGGTTCTTTATACAACCATTTAGCCAGAAATGCTTCTTCAATGGCATCGTCGGGAAGCACGTTTATTTTTAAGAGTGTGCTAATAATGTAATTTTATATACATCATTGATTTCACAAGATAATATAAGATAACCTTTGTGCTGTTCTCACCTCTATAGGAAGGATATCAATGTAAAGGCAGATGAACCATCTTGAGACCACCAGGGTCCATATTGCATCATGCTGATTCATAACCTTGCCGACATCAGGAACCTTCATTCTGACAAGCTCCCCAAGTACCTCTTGGTCCACTTTAAGCCCCAACATAGATGGTGTGTAGTAATCTAAAAACCACATCAAACATGATACAGAATTGAGATATGAATAGGAAATGTAACTTTTGGGTATATAGCCAGTATTATAAGAGTTATCAGAATTATTTAAACAAATTTGGTCTTTAGTGGTTCAATATTCTGCTGTTCACCTAAAGCGCACTCCCACCGAAATACACTTTCTATTGTATTTAGATGTCTTTGATGTCATCATCACCATGTAATGTTTCATGCCCTTCAAAATGCACTAATTTGGTTAAGCCTAATAAATAGTGATGTGATGAGAGCAGAAAAAAGTAATTCAGAGGGAATTATGTAGTGATGCTTGTTAAATGATGTGTAATATGTTATAAATATAAAAGTGTGTAAAAGAGTAAAACTGACCTGGTAGGATTTTACCAATTAAAGCATCCATTAACCAGAAAGACTTCTCCTCATCTTTTGTGATAAGGAGAAGGTAACCAGCAACAAAGTTCATTCCCTAAAAAATAAACAAGAAGTAGGCTACTACAGATGACATTTATTTTAGTACACAGCAAAATCACTGGTGTTAAAATAACACCCACGGTGTCAAATTTAACACCGGCAAAGTGTGTATATGTGTCCACACTACACTGTGTTAATTTAGTCAAAAGTGTAGTGTTAATTTAACAACACCCATTATATGTTAATTTAACACTCAATATTGTTAAATTTTACACTTTGTTCAACACTATTCATTGTTGTTTCCACACTACACTGGTGTTGGCACAGAAATACAGTGTTAAAAATTAACACTCCTAATTTAAGGTCAACACCAGTGTAATGTGAATTCAACAATGTTAAGTGTTAAAATACTGAGTAATAGCCACCTTTGTTGCTAATGGGTTGTTTCTATAAAAGAAAAATGACAAGAAATATTGCAAAACCTCTTTTTATTAAAGTAAATCACATTTAATATTTACATTGATACACACAACACTTTGCATTTAACACTGCTTATTTAAATACCTCAGCTACAATTAGAAACAGAATACAGTATGGAATAATGAAAGTTATCTTATACCACAGCGCAGTGACATGAAAACCACTTATTATAAAGTCTTTAATAAATCAAATAAGAGTTAAAAAATTAGCCACCCTACTCAAAACTTGAACATTAAAATACATGCAATTACCTTATCGGCAAGCAGAAATGCTTATCCTTCACAATACTAAAGATTTTTCCATAACAAAACAGACATTTCAATTCAAAAGACGTTTCATTTTTCTTAAACACGTTCCAACCTGGTATTTAGTTCCTTAGTTGTTTTACTGTACAGTAGTGGAAGGCTGCATCAGTGGTCTTCATCATGGAGCGAATGGCTTTTTGGTCCAGAATGATGCAAAAATTCTGGATGCAACTTTTGTTCCCAACGCAGAGCAGGCAGGGCTGTGCTGATTCATCCCCCTCAAAGCATGGATTGATGCTCATCACCTAAGAGTGTATTTGATGAATGTATTTGATGTGTATTTATGAACTTGTATGCATTTACATGGGGTGAACAATGCAAGCAAACTAACTGCTGAATAAATAACTAGAACAAAATACCAAAAAACTTACACAGCACAATCAGTAGCTTCAGTTGCACATTGACCCTCTCCAGTCTTTCTTCCTTTCACAAATGAAGGCAAGAGCTGAATGAGCCAGGGAAGAGCTGCCACGTCACTGTCCCATCCTAGCAAAACAGAATTTAAACACCATGAGTATACAGTTAAACTTTAAAACCGTAAAAGTAGCAAACCCATTTACACTTAGGCTACCATATTTAAACTCCTGTTGACCAGACAGAGGGTCATCCATATCTTCATCAGGATATAGGCTGCAATTATCCTTTAATTGTTGTATGTTGGCTATTTTGCAATACATCACCTCAGCATATTTCTGCAGATTTTCAAAGACAAAAAGGGTCAAGAAAATACGAAAAAGGATGCAGTTTCAACCGTTATTTGAATCAAAATCATCTCAGTATAATCATGTTAGAGACAGTGTACAGTACTAAAGTACTGTGTGTACTCACATAGTTGGTAAGCTCTTATCCTCCAAACTGGGTTAAGAAATAAAAGTTCCAGAATTCATGGGTATGCCGTATTCAAATATAGTCTGGTAGGGTCCTATCACACAAAAATGACAATAAAGATTCTGAAAACTCAACATTCTTTTTATATTAAAAACAGCACTCAAGACAATATGAATCTTCAATTATACATTTTCAAAATAGTAATCAATTTGATTGCTATTTAATATGATATCAATAGCAAAACGATGTATGAGAAGATAATATATTTTTATTAAAGTTGGCAGCAGGTCATGTCACTTTCTTGCCTGATTAATAACCATAATATGTACAAAACTACATATAACGTTACTAAAAAGATTGGTTAACTGTTCAGTTATGTCAAATAAAATTATTTATATATATATATATATATATATATATATATATATATATATATATATATATATATATATATATATATATATATATATATATATATATATATATATATATATATATATATAAACTTACCTTCTGTAATGAATTTATATAAGTATTAGCAGTCGTTTCTCATTGGAAGTCATCCATGTCAGGTCTTTTAAACTGCCCTAAAACAGCATCTCTTCTGAATGATTTTAAGCACTCAGTGTACTTTCACCAAACTAGCATCTATAATGACAGAAAAACAAATGTTCGCCATACACGTTTTACACTTTGGTATGTATTTGCTATTTGCATCTGTCTGACATCTAGCGCCATGAAAAGCTTACAACACACAAAGCATCCAATCTGTGCATATTCTGAGGTAAAATGAATTGTTGGTTTGGCGATATTTTCCCTGTTTGCATACATCTAAAAAAAACAACAACACATGACGATGCGGTTGCGGTTTTCTCCGTGTTTTTCAGTAATTTGAATAATTAACCGATATCCGTGCACTCACGTGCATGTAAACGACCTCGTTAACTCACGGTATCTAGCCTAGATGATTACCTCATAACGAGCATCATATGGTGAATAAACAAGCTTTCATTTAACTTAATTTCATACCTTCAATTTGTAGTGCATGTCGCGTTTTATCATGGTTCAATTCTTACATTCATTCATATCTCCTGTTAATATTATCCTTCTTGGTTAAAACTTTTAGCTAGCAGTTTAACTTTACACCAAACTAACAAGGGAACAACGTAACACAAGGTAGCTCTGATTAAACTGAACCAAATAACGAACAAAGGGGAAATAAAATGGGAAAAATATCTTATTTAGGTTTTTTGGCAAATGGCTGCGTAGAGTCAGACAGAGAAATAACAGTTTAATTTAGCTAAACCATGTGAATATTATGAGATTTACCTGCTCTCTTCAGTCCTCCTTTGAAAGAAAATGGCGGTAAAATCCCTGACAGGATATGTTTAGTGGAGGCGTGGCTTGATTTACACCGCTCAGTGTGAAATCTGGTAACACCCTTGTTTTACACTGACACTGTCGTGGATATAACACTGGCCTAGCAATGGCAGTGTTATTTTATTACCAGATAGTGTTAAAACAGCATCAACACTGTGTATTTAACACCATCCCTGAAAATTTCACACTGGTGATTTTGCTGTGTACTTACTGTTCTTTAGTACTTAGTGACTTACTAATGCAGACAGGTACAGCAGGTTTAGATATAATATTGACAGGGTAAACAGTACCAAACTACATCAGTCTTGAATGTAATACTTCCTCACTCATTACAATAGACTATACGGATGACAACAATAGCTTTAGGTTAAATTATAAACAGAGAAGTTCATTACATCCTGGATTTATGTAACACATCAGAAACATTGTGATACGTAAAATGGCAGTAATATGTCAAATTAACATTGTACCTGACAGTACCCAACATCCTTATTGTGGTGTCCATAAGCCAGTAGTACATTAAACAGGGCTCTTTGTAAACATGGATGGGAAGAGTCACGGAACTGAATGTTATCCGGAAAGGTTCTGTGCATATCTAAAAAGACACATTATAAGTCTTTTCAAATTCAAACTTATAATACAATATGTTTTTTTATAAATAAATAATATACCAGCACGTATAGCCTCTTCAACTTTAGGATCATGTTGAGCCTTTAATAGAGAATGATAGTAACCAGGATTTCTCCCCATCTGATCCTGGGCTCCACTAGCTGCCATCCAGATCTGAGCCCGATGTTCACACGGTACTCCCTTCCTCACATATCTCTTTACTGCAACCCAAGAGACCCCTTTGTTATTAAATTAATAAAGTTATTATGTTTTATTCCAAATGTAAGCTATAAATAAATAAACAAACATAAGTGTGTGGTTGAATATAGTGAGTGCATATACGTGCCTTTCAGATTCTTCTCCACATTGACAGTGCCCTGCAAAAGTTTAGACCACTTTTTTGATCTTTTGTTAAGAAAAGCTTCATACTCAGACATGCGCTCTTGATGGTTAAAGTCCTCTGACCTCTCGAATCCATATTGGTCTATCCTAATGACACATTTAAATACTTATTTTAGATTTAAATGGGTAGAATATGAAACTGATACCATAACACCACAAGCTAAGATAGTTTTCAGTGACATTTACTTGTTTGAGCGTTTATACGACATGACGCAGATATCACCTGACGCACAGGTGATTTAAAACATCTCCGTTAAGCAAAGACTTTCGTGTTTTATAAAAGCACAGCTAGAATAAGAATAAAAAAGTTAATCATACCGTTTACAGGTGCTATAAGAACTGGACGTGCTTTCATCATTAAAGTGATTCTCCATTTTAATGGTTCGCCTCTTCCAACGGGACTCCAACTGAGATGAGCTGTTTAAACTCCACCCCTACAGACACCTTACATTGCTTATACGGTTATATAAGGTTTTGTTGTAAACAATTGTATTATAATCCACGAGGGCTGGACTGAAATTTGAAACTATTGAGCAATTAAAATTAAAACTGGAATTAAGTTTTGTTTTATTTTAATATTTAAGATTTTTGTTTTATCATTTGAAATCGAACTTAAACTTTCTCAAGAATGATTCGATGGTTGGATGACTATCAAAATATTGGGACCAATTAACTGACTATTTTTATCATACCTTGCAGCATCTAGTTTTATATAAAATGTTTGTTTATTATTATTATTATTATTATTAAAATGTATTTTAGTATTTTTATTCAAGATTAACGCAAAATTTGTATATCGATATCGGTAACACCTATGTTTTTAAAATGTATCATTGATTGAATGGGTGGTAATTACAATGTAACTATATGCAAATACCTTCAAAATAAATTTAAAAGTAGAAATGAATGACGTTACATTTTCTGAATTTCTGTTTCTAAACATAATACTCTTCATATGGTCAAATGAAAAATAAAACAGCGACGAAGTTTGATTTATTTGTATATGTAGAATATGCCCCTCAATTTTATCTAATGTATTTATATATTATTTTATTACACGTTATTTTATTTTTGTATGTTGCATTTGTATTCTGCAGAGTTTTTCATTTTAAGTTGGGTGATTTTGCTATTGTTTATATTTCTCATGCAAACGTTTATTTGTAAATAAATTAAATCCACCGGAAGCTGTGCTTAGCCGTTTTCTGATGCAGAATAAAGGTCCCCTCAGATATCACAGTTTCGGCAGCTAATGTTTTTAAAAAAAATATTTTTCTTCATATTTACAAAATACAAATATATAAATTTTAAGTAAAATTCCAAGATATTTGCGTTGTGAAATAAATTAATCCAACGAATCGGCACTTTTAAACTTGTATTTTAAAATAATCACCCAGCGGCCATTTAGGGAAATACGAGTTTTGTTTCCTGCTTCAGCTCTTCAGTGGCTGATGGCGGGGCTCCATCTATACATTGCTAGCACGTTATAGACTAATTTTCTCGCTTCTCAATGGGGTGAAATCGTTTTGTCCGCACATCAGCTTCGGATCAAACACTGTATGTTATTCTATTACCCCCGTTTACGCTAAACGCTAGTGAAGAGGATTGGTTCGGTATCCGCGCATCGCTCCCGTAGTAATTTAAAATGGCTCCGGTTCAGATCGGTTCGGACGGGCAGCTGGTGCCCGCCGGGGGTCCGACTTCAGCCCCACAGCCCCCGCCAGGAGCTCCGGCTACTCAAGGGGTCCGACTCAGCCTACTGATCGAATTTTTACTGCAGCGGACCTATCATGAGATCACTCTGCTAGCTGAGCTGTAAGTTACGTTGGATTATTTTGAATGGTCAAATGTGGATGAAGTTAGGTTGATATATAACTCGATTGTTTTGCAGATTATTTATGATCATTCACTGTATGATCTAAGTTTGTAGTAGAGGATATGGCAGTATTGCTCTTTATCATACTGCTTGTCCTCCAGCAGATGTCCCTACTAACTTACAGTGTACTTACAGTACCATAACTCTTGAACAGAGTAGTTGTGTAGATGTTAAGCCAAAGTAGTTGTGTGTTTTCCAGTTTGTTTCTTTTATTTTGGTTTGTAAGATGTAAAATGCTGTCATATGACAATGTCATTTTATTATTTTTACAGACTCCCTCGAAAAACAGATATGGAACGGTAAGAAACTGCCAAGCTGGCAATTCTTTGAGTTTTAAAGATTGTAGTGTTAAATTATCATCATCTAAACATTATTAATTTAATCCATTTGTGACAGGAAAATTGAAATCGTTCAGTTTGCCAGTCGGACACGACAGCTCTTTGTACGCCTGCTTGCTCTCGTGAAATGGGCAAGTAATGCTGGGAAGGTTGAGAAATGTGCGGTATGTTATTTGTTTATCTCCTCCAATATCAGTCGACCACTAATGATTACCAGGAATCATGAGTTATTTTCATTCTTGTTAATGTAATTATCTTATTCTTGCCTTATTTGCGATGATTTCTTCATTTCTGGATCAACAAGCATACTTGTTTGTTGATACAGCTGACCGACTCGCATCACTGGCCAGGGATGCTTTGGTACACGCTCGCTTGCCAAGCTTTGCCATCCCGTTTGCCATAGATGTATTGACCACGGGTACTTATCCACGGCTACCCACTTGTATTCGGGTGAGTAATTGATCTATAAAATAATGTTTTAAAGCTCTACATATGCAAACAAACTGTAAACAATAAACAACAATGCTGTTATATTTTCAGGACAAAATTATTCCTCCAGACCCTATAACCAAAGCAGAGAAGCAGACGACACTAAACCAACTGAATCAGATCTTACGGCATCGACTAGTCACCACTGATTTGCCTCCACAGCTGGCAAACTTAACTGTGGGTAAGTACAAACTTCATCCACACTTTGGGAAAAGTTATTTGGTTCAGGAATCTTGGGCATTATTACACTGAATGCTTGATTCTGAATTTCTGATTGGCCAGTTGTCAGATTTCCGCATATCTTTCGTATCACCCACGCTCTTTCTTGCTTTATCATTTCTCTTGGTGTGTCAAGCTAATGGACGTGTGAAGTTTCGAGTTGAAGGGGAATTTGAGGCCACGCTTACAGTGATGGGAGATGATCCTGATATTCCCTGGAGATTGCTGAAACTGGAGATACTTGTGGAAGACAAAGAGACTGGAGGTAAGAGTTTGTCAGTGAATAATACATACAACAAGCACACACCACATGTATATTTGTAAAATTTGATGCACTTTCTTTTAGATGGACGGTCGTTGGTGCACAGCATGCAGGTCAATTATATCCACGAACTGGTACAGTCCCGCTTGTTTGGAGATGACAAGCCTCTTCAGGACATGTACAACTGCCTTCGTATCCTTTCAGCACAAGACATAATATTAGTCTTTTTATATTTTAGTGTTTACCCTCATTTAAAAAAAAATATCTGTCAAAGGATTTGAGACACCTTATTCTTTATTTCAAACTGAAATATAAGTAAAGGGAATTATACGGGAATTCTGGGCACAGGTTACATATTAATTCCTTAATGAATGGCATCAGACTCATTTTGCTTGTCGCTGCAGCTCGAAGTGTTGCATTCACAGACTCTGATGTTAGTCAGAGAGCGATGGGGTGATCTAGTGCAGGTGGAGCGATACATCCCTGCCAAGTGCCTCACGTTGTCCGTCTGGAAGTAGGTTTCAAAAAACATCTTATTACAGAATTGACGTTTTCTTAAGTTTTCTGGCTCATGATGTTTGCCTTGTAGTCAACAGGTTCTGGGTAGAAAGACTGGCACGGCATCGGTGCACAAGGTCACCATCAGAATCGATGAAACTGATGGTTCCAAGCCATTACAGATCTCCCATGAGCCTCCACTGCCTGCCTGTGATTCCAGGTTAATGGAAAGAGCCATGAAGATTAGTGTCCATGCAAGTGAATTAATGTATGACCTCCATATTTTAGAAGTGGAATAAAAAATATAAAAACCGAAAATGTCTGTTCTTTCTGCAGATTGATCATCTCTCAGTGGAAAAGCTTTTGATTGACAGCGTGCATGCTCGCTCACATCAGAAACTGCAGGAACTCAAAGCCATCCTGAAAACCAGCAATCCCAGTGATAACTGTGAGTCTTTACACTAAAAGTGCTTACTGGTGTTGTTTTTTGAAAATCTGGAATCTGAGGATGCAAAAAAAATCGAAATAGAGAAAATCGTATTTACAGTTGTCCAGTTGAAGTCCTTAGCAACACATATTACTTACGATAAATACATTTTATATATTTACGGTAGGAAATGTACAACATATCTTTATTGAATATTATCTTTACATAATATCCTAATGATTTTTGGCATAAAAAAACGATAATTTTGACCAATGCAATGTATTTTTGGCTATTGCTACAAATATACCCGTGTGATTTATGACTGGTTTTGTGGTTCAGGGTCACATTTAGTTATGACTAAAGTGGCTGTGATGGATTGACATATATATTAACTCCTTATTTAATGTGTTTGTTTGCAGCATTCATAGAGACTGCCTTACCCACACTGGTCATTCCAATACTGGAGCCCTGTGGCCGATCCGAGTGCCTCCACATATTTGTCGATTTGCATTCGGGCATGTTTCAGCCAATGCTTTACGGACTCGATCAGTCACAGATGAATTTGCACAGACATGATGATTTTACAACTCAATCTCACGGAAATTCGTGTAATAGTGATGACATTTTTGCTTCATGTATTTGCGCTATTGGCACAAATTTCCGCTGGTTTTCATGCCCCTGTACCAAGAATGTCTTTTTCGTGGCACACAGCATGAAATTCTCGAACGACTTTCTGTATCGTGTAATTTTAGATTTTGTTTTCTTATTGTTTTGTCCTATTTTTTTTTTACCATTGTCGCTTTGAGTTTGGGTTAGAATCACTTTCTGCGACATCCCAAACCCCAACTCTAACCCAAACTCCAGGCGAGAATAGTTTTAAAAGCGGACGAAAAACGTAGAAACCAATACATAAAATTACATCCTAACGCAAATCCCGAATCTAACCCAAAGCGACAATGATTTAAAAAAAAAGAAAAACAATGAGCAAAAAAATATAAAATTCCACGATACAGAAAGTCGTGCCACAGGCATGAAAAACTATTTATAGAAATTCGTGCTGAATGTCACGAAAAAGACTTGCGTGCTCCAGGGGCACAAAAAAACTCCAGAAAATTGTCTCAATAGCACAAATAAATTAAAAATCCTGTTCTTTCTGAGTTTTTGAAGCTTTGATTGTGTTTACAGTGCGCAATATAACACGTGTTCATGTTTCACACGTAAAAAACGCGGTATTTTTCACACAATTTACTTATCTGTATAGCGCTGTTTTCACTGTCCTCAAAACGGTCTGATGTTTTCCTTGTTTTATGAAGTCCCTCCTTCAGAAATACTTATCGATTTCTGATTGTGTAGCTTGTGTTGTAATTCGACAGCAGCTTAGTTTGCCGTTAGCTTAGCTGGCCACTGACGTATTCCTGTGGGCGGAGTTTAGTAAAAAAAAATCTACTGACGTCATTAAAGCAGGAAGTAGATGACTGTAGTCCAAACTGGCCGTTCGCTGTAGGCTTTGAAAGGTGAATTCTGTTAAAGAAAATATATTGCCTGGCAGTGAACTAAGCTTTATCATTTTACAGGTATTATTTATGCTATTATAGCAACATTACACACTAACTATGGTTTAAAAAATGGGATCAGAAAGAACGTGACCTTTAATAAAAAATTCTTTGACTGTAACACGAATTGCCGTGAGATAGGGTAATGATGTTATATAGCTCTAATGAACTTAATATGTGAATGACTCGGTCATACTTAACCTTGTTCGACTTTTTCCAGATCAGTCTGTGATAGACGACATTGAGAAGAACATCAACGATGACATGAAGCGTATCATCACATGGTTACAGCAGCTGAAGTAAGCTTTGATTTTCCCACTTTTGATCCGTTTTAAATCTAGACTATAACAGTGCCAGACATGAACACGTTTTGTGTTTTGAACAGGTTCTGGCTGGGAGAGCAGAGGTGTCGACAGTCTGTGAAACATCTTCCCACTGTGTGCACAGACACTCTCCATCTGTCTAATTTAACCGATCACCCTGTGGGCAACCTGTCAAAACATCGCCTTTTCATCAGACTCACACGCCTACCACAATATTATATTGTAAATGCCTCAATATTTAATCTATTTTTTAAATTAGCTTTTAATTTAAGGTCAAACTTAAAGGGCACATATTATGCACAATCCACTTTTTCAAGGTGTTTGGACGTTTGTGTTGGCAGTGTGTGAACACATCAACCCTACAAGAAAAAATCCACCCTCTTCTTATTTTTTTAATTCCCATTAAACCAAAGCTGTCTCATTAGACAGGCTGTTTTGATTCTCTTGTTAATGTGACATCACACTGACAAAGCCCCGCCCACGGCCACTGACTGTCTAGTTAATTTTACCCAAAGCTTTTTTAAATATTAGCACTACATTGTAGTGCTAATGCTAAAAATACTATGTCTCAGACCATATTAACAGGAATCAGATATATTTTAACTAAAAGCGCTCAGTGTAATGGTGTGAGGAGAAATATCTGATTTGCATTTAAAGGTACATACAGATAAAGGTGCTTTTTTGCTCCCACCCAAATTGAGATGCTATAACAAATGATCTATGGGGTAGTTTGAGCTGAAACTCATTCAGTACACCTATATTACATCTTGTAAAAATGGGCATAATAGGCAGGGGCGGCCAGTGACTTCTTTTTTCGAGGGCGCTCAATGCGAAGTTTGTCACGACATGTATGTAGCCCATCATGTGTGTGGTTTGTAATTTCAAAATATGTGTTCTGCGCATCGAGTGATCCTATGGGCATCACATGTCTTGTCAAAATAAGTGCCTGCTGCAGACGCGTCTAAAGGGTTTATGATAAAAGAGACGCTCGCGTTTGCTAGATACTCGCATAATCTCATGCAAAATCAGAGTTTACTGTTAAGGGAGTGTCTTGCGTGTATTTGTGAACGTGAGCGTCTCTTTTATTATAAACTGTTTTGACGCGTGTGCAGCAGGCACTTATTTTGACAAAACACGTGATGCACATGGCCCACACGCAGCAACAAACACATATTTTGAAAACACAAGCGACACTCCGAAAACTTACTTTGAATTTGCGCCCCTCGAATGAGCAGTCACGAGCCGCCACTGATAATAGCTGATTTGTTTTAGTCAACAAAAACACTATTACAGTCTTTGTAAGTGCATCACAGAACTGTGTTTGTTTTAGTCTTTACATCATCACTTATATTTTCTCAGGTGGTGGAGATGTTTGATGTGGCCAGTAGTCCGACAGAGCTACAGTATAAGTACTACTTCCTGTCTGTGAGTCAGGTAGAGGGAGAGGACGGCCTGCCCTGTGCTCTGCTGCTACAGCAGTTTAAACCCAACCTGGAGGAACTCGTGCAAGACATTTCCTCTGGTCGAATAAATCGGCCTGGGGCCAAGAGAAAGGTACTTTACCCAACAAAATAGGCTGAGTGCTTTAATATTATTGGATACTGTGTACTATGGATCGGTAGTATCTTTTAACAATTAATATTCTTGTTTTGAACTCCCCACAGTTGTCAGGAGAGCAAAATGCTGTTGAACCGAAAAAGCCTAAGAGGTCAGGAGAGATGTGTGCCTTTAATAAGGAGCTGGCCCACCTGGTGGCCATGTGTGACACCAACATGCCCCTTATTGGACTACGTTGTGAGGTATTACATATAGATTAGAAGACAACTGAAGGAAATTTTTTTTGTGCTGATTTTGTTTTACTGAATATTCTTCCTTGCCATTTTCTTTCATGTAGTTGTCCAATATGGAGATTCCTCACCAAGGTGTTCAGGTGGAGGGAGATGGTTGTAGCCATGCCATTCGTATTCTAAAGTAAGATTTTTAACCCACATATTATGGCACATTGTTTTTTGTACATTTTCTGTATATAATATGCTAATTCCCATTCTCTTCTAGAATTCCACCTTGTAAGGCAGTGGGTGAGGAAACAAGAAA
This sequence comes from Misgurnus anguillicaudatus, assembly GCF_027580225.2. Classification (NCBI taxonomy): domain Eukaryota; kingdom Metazoa; phylum Chordata; class Actinopteri; order Cypriniformes; family Cobitidae; genus Misgurnus; species Misgurnus anguillicaudatus. Next base: position 28,012,862 of record NC_073353.2, read on the forward strand.
GGCTCTAGAACGCACCCTGCTCGACTGCACGTTTCGGCTGCAGGGCCGAAATAATCGCACTTGGGTGGCTGAATTGATTTTTGCCAGTTGTCCTCTTAACAGCACATCTAGCAAAGATCAAGGTGAAGAATGTAACGTGCCAGAAGCTTGATAATATGTGCATAATAAATTGTTTACGTGTGTTATAATGTTTGACGCTCGTGTCATTCCAGCTTCCACGCGGCATGTCTACCTGACGTATGAGAATCCCCTATCGGAGCCGGTTGGTGGCAGGAAGGTGGTGGAGATGTTCTTAAACGACTGGAACAGCATTAGTCAACTTTATCAATGTGTGATGGAATTCTCACGCTCCGTACCTGGTTAGTACAACTGCTCACTTCTATGACAATCTTTGTGATGTGCGTTTCACACGGTACGTGGCAACCGCGATTGTTTAGTTCTTTTTCAATAGGAGATGTGTCGAAAGCGGCAAAACGGGGGCGTTTACAGAAGTGAAGCGGAGTTGGTCCACACGCCTTGCTCGTACACCCAAAATCTTATTCCTTTTGCGGACACGGCTCTTCATGGCAGGCGTCATTGAAGATAAACAGATTGACACTAAATGCTTCACAAAATGCTTCCACTACACAAGAAAAGCTGTAGCCGCGTGGCGATTTCGCCACTTGCCGCGTGCTGTGGGAAACGGCCATTAGTCTTGCGTCTGTACTATGATCAGCTGTAGCTGTAAACCGTACCAAACAAGACATTTTGAAGGTTGCTTTTTCCATTTACTTCTTGTCACATGATAAGAGGGTAGTTCTTCCCACTGTGAAATGTCATTGGTTCAAATTCCTGCTCCATATATATTTTTAAAATCTAATTTTATTTGACTTTGTTTTTTTGTCACTTTGTACAGCATTTTACTGTAAAATTATTTAAAGGTCCCGTTTCTTCTGTGTTTTCGAAGCTTTGATTGTGTTTACGGTGCGCAATATAACGTGTTCATGTTTCCTGTGTAGGAAAATGCAGTATTTTGCATATTCGCTGTATGTAACCTGAGGCGCACCTCGACAAAATTTTAACAGTGCGTCCGTTTTACCAACGCAGAAAATATATTTATATTTTATTTATATAAAATTTCTGCGTCATTCTCATCAAGACCCACATGCAGACCGCTAGTAGGCAGTATCCACGCGTGTTACCACAGTAAATAGACAGTGACTTTTAAGGTATGCACATCCTACGGAAAACCTACGACGTAGACCTTACACATGACTGTAACTTGGACTTTAGCTGATGACGGGCGTATTCCTTTGGGCGGGGGTTAATCAAAAACTCTTAAATTGACTTTATATATCCAGGAAGTAGAGGGCTGTAGTCCAATCCGGCCATTTTCTGTAGTCCGTGAAAAGCTGATTCTGTTAAAGAAAATATATCCCTTGGCATTGAACTTTGAGCTTTATAAGTTTGCAGGCATTATTTATGCTCTAACAGCAACTAAAGTTTTTGAAAAATGGGATCAACGAAAAACAGCCGCTTGATATATTAATATTTAGCAAAACATTACATAGTACGGTTCAAGTGTTAAGTTCCTTTCATGGCTAATTACTCCCTTTTTTAGCTCAGTGGTAAAGCATTGTGTTCGCAGGTCAAAAGGTCATGGGTTCGTACCCAGGGAACACTAATACTGATAACAAAAACGTATCCCTTGTAATGAACTGTAAGTCACTTTGGACAAAAGCATCTGCCAAATGCATACATGTAAATGTAATGTACATTTGAGAAATTAAAGGAACAGTATGTATGATTGTGGCCAAGACTGGTATTGCAATCACAAAACTTGTGGCTAAAACTGGTACTGCAATCAAACAACTGGGGCCCGTTCTTTGTACGTCGCTAACTCAGTTAGCTGGATTTGATTATTGACGATTTGGCATGATCTTGGATTATTTGGTTCTTCGAAGCTCATCCTAGACTTGCTGTCAAAGCAACAGGTCCGTAAGCTCAAACCTGCTCGGGAGCAGGCTTATTTCATGTAAACAAGATTAGTTTGTACCTTTTTAAGTGGATGTGATACGGAAAGTCTGACCCAGTCGCATATTCTCCATTATATCTGCGTAAGATGCATGATTAATATATAGAGCTTTTCAAATTCAACACGTAATAAAAAAAGGATAGATTAATTAAATCTTTTAGCGATGTTATTTAAAAAATATGTAATATAACAAATATTCTTTATTTTTGTGTAACATGTGTTTTGATTATTATTCTTAAACGAATGAGAAGACAAACATGCTGATCACATTCATTAATAAATTTGTTTGAATTTTCCTTAATAAAAACAGCAATCAATCATACCCAGCACTAATAGATGTTATGTACAATAAAGACTATTACTCATTTTCATTTGAATAAACTAATCTCCTATTTTAATTTTGTCTTTAGATTGTCAAGTAGCTTACAATGTCATGCATGAAAGGGTTTTCGTTTAGTAATTTCTATCTGTTCTATCTTTAAATCGTTGTCTACAAATATGTTACCCTGTCCCTTTCCTGACAAAAATGACCAAAATAACCAAATAAGTTTTTTGCACATATTTTCACATATCTTTATCTTCTTTACTACACTTTTCTGTGCAGACTCAGCAGATGCAGGACTTTCAGTTAACGTGGAATACTGCTAATATTGCTAATATAGTCAGAAATCAGTTAAGAATAATGTAATTGAAAAAACTTATTTAACCACTTGCATATAGGCATATAGTTTCTCTATAAAGGACTGTCATCTGAGAGAATTTCTTTACTGTCCTGTGCATTGCTCAGAAACAGTTGCACTTTATAATCTTTTGAGGTAGAATAGCATTTACATTCCCTTACCGCACATCATACTTCATTTAACACATTCTTGAGAACTGCTAAAAGTGTTGGTGTATTATCTACAACTGCACAAAAGAGAGGAAAACACAATCTTATAATAAACTACAATTCGAAATTTATTTATTAGAAATGAAATTGTTGCATTGGCTGTCGGTTTAAGAAAGAGCAACTGCCTCCAGAGATGATCTGCACAATCAATCAGTTTAGAGACATCACTCCTGCCCGCACATCAGCACCTGTTTTTATTCTGCTTTTTAAGTTGCTGTTACAAACAGACAAAATAGCATTTAACCGTTTTTAAACGAGACTTAAAGTTCTTTAGGAGCATCAAATTTTAATTACAATCATTAATTTCAATCTTTGACAAGCATAGTAAAGATATCAAGATTATATTTTTACAGAAAACTTTACATTATTTATGGTGATTTATGTCCAAAAGTAGCTTTAACTGGGTTTTTAAAATTCAGTGTCATAAAAAGATCACAACCTTTTATCAATAGCTCTCAGACTGTAGGTGTTAAAAAATGGGCGTGTTCTTGGCCATTGTAACAACTGGCCAATCACAGCGTTGCTGATCAGTGTTTCTACTATCGATATGTATTGCCTTTTCTTGCAGTGCACGAACGCGCAGTGATCTCAGATAATTCAATCCTCCCATACTAATCAACAGCAGTGGTGTTCAAAGAACCAAATAAGCGAGATCATAATTAGTGAGATCTAAACATCTCAGATGTCTCATTTGATCTTGGATGTATTAAACGACGTACGAAGAACGGGCCCCTGGTGGCCAATAGACAAAATGACAACATAAACATCAGTTGAGGGCTGCAACTCCACTTTTTAAATGACAATATCCTGGCCGGGCCACTGTTGTCAGTGATATAAGTATTTGAAATTAACATGATTTCTTAATGTCTAGTGACATATCAGGGCCATTTTATGATTAATTGATATAAATTTCTTACATACTGTTCCTTTAACTAATGTAATTATTTAATTGTTTATTTTAAACAACTGGATAATTGTTCATTATTAATCTTCATTTTGCTTTACAGATATGCCATCGTATTTAAGCTTGTTCTCAGAGATACGACTTTATAATTATCGGAAGCTGGTTCTGTGTTACGGCAGCACAAAAGGCAGCTCGGTAAACACCTTTATATCTTACTATCAAGATTTTGAAGGTCTTTTGCTTGGTCTTTTTTTTTGGTCTTTGCTTGATTTAATAGTTGTTTACTGTTTCTTGTAGGTGACAATACAATATAACTCTGTAACCCAGCGATACCATCTATCCCTGGGGACTGTGGGGCCAAATTCAGGCTGTAGCAACTGTCACAACATTATTCTTCACCAACTTCAAGAGATGTTCAACAAGACACCCAATGTAGTACAACTTCTACAGGTATCTTTAACTTGCCCCTCTATTGCATAGTATCGTATAGGGCTGCAGCTATCGATTCTTTTTGTAATCGATTAATCTAGCACTGAATCGATCGATTAATCGAGTAATCGGATAAAAATTTTGTTTGTGTTTTTAAACAACCAAAACAAATAATGCATAACGAAAATGACGTGGCTGTAAAATGTTCAAGCATTTGGCTTTTATTTCTAAAAAAACAGGTATTTGGCTCCAAAAAATAAGCCTATTAATTTCAAAGTTTATAAGTGCCAGTGCCAACAATTAAGCAATTTAATTTATTAATATGCATAACAGGTTTCATGCTGTAATCTAGCACTGACATCAAAGTAAATATCTGGTTTATGTACATTTCTACACCTGCAGCATTTACCATTAGGCTACTAACATGTAATATATCATTTCTGGGGTGAGCCTATTTGCTATGGTAACAACCTGTGTGTGTGCGCGCGCACGTGCACCTGTGTTTCTGTGTGCACGCGTGCTGTGCTTGAGGAAGAGTGACACCCCAGTCAGACGTTCAGTTGCTTCATTGCATTTTGGTACGGCAGAAAAACATACATTCCTTTTCAATAGAACCCTGCATTTGGTTTGCATCACTTGCATTGCGATGCATTTTAGGTTCCGTTCGAAAAAAACGCGTTACGACATCACGTCCCGCTGTATACAGTGAATGCATGCTGAAATTATTGTTGCGTGGCTACATAAAAGTTTAAGCATATGTGATGCATTGCGCGATCAGTCTGACTCGCGTGAGAGAGAATAACTTCCTTATGCTAAACTCCAATAAGACAGAGATTATTATTATGGAACAAAATATGTCAGATTACAAGTTGCCCATATATGATTGCACTGTGGTGCCGTTTTTTTGGTACACACACCTGTAAAGTGCATGCGTGTTTGTGAAGCGGTTCTTTTTTAAGCAACTGAACGTGAATACGAAAACATCAAAGCTAAACATCATATCTAGTCAAACCGCATAACGACATCGCTACAAATACAGTATGGGATTAAAATCAGCGAAAGCTATGTTACCTTGTTTCATCGACGCTTGGTGAAACAGCAGGATGTTTTCGGTTCAGATGCTGAATGTAATGATCCCAAACTTAAACATTCTCTCTCTGCCGTTTATGGACATATTCGCTCCGCCATCGCGCCAACTAAATTCAAAATGTACCACGCGCTATGATGTGCTTCCTGAACATTGAACAACGGTCCGTGTGAATCAGATCTCGGCGCGTGTAGTGCGCGTCATAGGAATTTAACGAGGCTTCGAGGCAGAATTTTTGCCTCGAGGAATTTTTTGAATCGAGTAAATCGAGTAACTCGATGAATCGTTTCAGCCCTAGTATCGTATTTGTGACCCTGTCTGTAAAATCCCATCTAAAGTCATTTTTGTAATCATCCATAAAATCATCCTACATAATGTAAAGAAAATTCTGTGATGTATAACTTTGATATCTTTAATATTGACTGAGTAAGGCCATGTCAAAGATAGAAATTAAAGTGATATCAGTGTAACTTTAATAGTACTAATATCAATTAGATTAGGAGACTTTATTGTGGATTTCTCAAACAGGGTCACATTTTCCCTAAAAATGCAGGATTACTATATTGGGAGGAAAACTGCTATTGTGTATTGTAAGACTATCTAGCTACAGTATTATTAGAGGTCTGTGTTAGACTAACATATTGCTTCTGTTCTCAGGTGCTTTCAGATACTCAAGCTCCTCTGAACGCCATCAACAAGCTGCCCACAGTGCCCATGTTGGGCCTCACCCAAAGGACTAACACAGCTTACCAATGCTTCTCCATCCTGCCTCAGTCACCCACCCATATCCGTCTGGCCTTCCGCAACATGTACTGCATTGACATATACTGCCGCAGCAGAGGTGTGGTGGCCATCCGTGACGGGGCCTACAGTCTCTTTGACAACACCAAGATAGTTGAAGGATTCTATCCTGCCCCTGGACTGAAGGTACCCACTATAATGATTTCATCACAAAGAGCACAAATTTCACCTGGTATTAAAGGGACACTCCACTTTTGTTGAAAATATGCTAATTTCCAGCTCCCCTAGAGTTACACATTTGATTCTTACCGTTTTGGAATCCATTTAGCTGATCTCCGGGTCTGGCGCTAGCACCTCTAGCATAGCTTAAATTCCATTGAATCTGATTAGACCATTAGTATTGCACAATAAAATGTTTCATTACAGCTTTCAGTCTTACTTAATTCTTCCATTATTCTCCACAGACGTTCTTGAACATGTTTGTGGACAGTAACCAGGATGCCCGAAGGCGCTCGGTCAATGAAGATGACAACCCTCCCTCCCCCATAAGTATGGAAGACACCTTCATGCCCCACACACAGACGCAGCCTCCAGGCAGAGGGGTGTACCCGCCCCTCACCTCTCCCCCTAACCCGTACCATGTGCCTCCCTCACCATCCATGATGGCGACACAATCTCCAGGTATATATGCACCTCTTTCATTAACACACTTTCCTTTGCTCTGTCTATGCTGTAAGTGCTGGTCATGCCACCTTGGAGGCTGAGTATCTAATGTGGAAGCAAACCCATTATTTCATCGGTGTCTCACGGATTGCTGAATGCCCCTTTGAGTTCTGCCTGTCTGTGGACATGCATGTCCTTCATCAGTCTGCACATTCACACCGTCACCATGCTTATGCGCCCAAAAACCCACAGTTGACCTTACGGCAAACTCGAGAGTCGTGCCCAAGTCATATACCCATCTATGCCCGGGGCCTGCAGCTCCTTACCCGCTTTAGCTTCAGAGTGTGTGAAAGTGAGCGTGAAAGAACAGGAGACTTGCTCTTGTCAGCTGTTGATTGGTTAATTGTGTGCAGGGAACATCCACGCAGCCAATTCCCCTAGCGGAGCTCTGCGGGCCCCTTCTCCATTCGGGCCAACCCCTTCTCCCTCTTCCCTGGGCATTTCTATGGGGCAGACCTCCAACTTTGCCAGCCCGCATGGTAAGTGCTTCGAAGGCCTGGATCCAGGGCGTTGTTGATTCGCTTTCCTTCTTATCTCTCTGGTCCAGGGCTTTCAGACTTGGGTTAAGGCTGGTGAAAAACATCTGGTCTGTCTTTACCACGTAACTTACCACTGTGGTGATGTAGTCGGCAAATAATGGGCACTTGCTTGATAGTTTCACATTCTCTCTCTCTCGCTCTTACAATTTCCTGTGAACAGACTGAATCATACACATGATTATATTCTTCAAATTTGGTACTGCTATGTGTAAATAATTTCACATATTAATCATGCTTTATAGCTGCATGTTATTTAATTTTTAGAGCATGATTTGATTGTTACAATTAAATCACGTGTTTAAGTTTTTTGTATGTAACAATATACGTTATAAAATTGATCATTGATTAAAACATTGCACACATTTTGTCCAGTATGATGCCTTATTTGATCACACTGAGAAATACTTTTCTTCACAGAAAAATATCCAAATCAGCTTTATAGGATTGGTACATTTCATTTGAATAAATTATTGCTTTAAGCTCTGAGCCTCTGCAAGGGATCAACCCATTTCCCATTCTTAGCCAAAATTCCAAAAAAGTCTATATTGGAATTGAATGGGCATACATTGCCTATTCTTTAGATATGTTTTTAAGCAGTGATCAAGATGGTGAATTATCATCCAAATGTCTTGCAGGAACTCTTGATCCTAGTTCGCCATACACCATGGTGTCCGCCAGCCCGAGGGTTGGGACCTGGCCGTTGTCCCCGCAGGTTTCTGGACCCTCTCCTGGGGCACGGATACCCGGCATGTCACCAGGCAACCCTTCTTTGCACTCACCCATTCCAGATGCATCCCACTCTCCTCGAGCTGGAACCAGTAAGTCCATAAAGTCTACACATCAGGGCATGTTTAAAGTCTGCATCTTAAAGGGACATTCCGCTTTTTTTGAAAATATGCTCATTTTCCAGCTCCCTTGAGTTAAACATTTGATTTTTGCCGTTTTGGAGTCCATTCGGCTGATATCTGGGTCTGGCGCTAGCATAGCTTAGCACAATCCATTGAATGTGATTAGACCATTAGCATTGCGCTAAAAAATAACCAAAGAGTTTTGATATTTGTCCTATTTAAAACTTGACTCTTCTGTAGTTATATTGTGTAAAAGACTGACAAAAAATTTAAAGTTCAGATTTTCTAGGCAGATATGGTTAGGAACTATACTCTCAAACTGGCATAATAATCAAGGACTTTGCTGATGTAACATGGCGGCAACAGGCGTAGTGATATTACGCAGTGCCCGAAAATAGTCCCCTGCTATTGAAAGTAACCAAGGGGACTATAGAAAATCGCAACTTTTAATTTTCCGTCTTAGTACACGATGTAACAGAACAGTTTTAAATAGGAAAAATATCGACACTCTTTGGTTGTTTTTTGGCGTGATGCTGATGGTCTGGTCAGAGTCAATGGATTGTGCTAAGCTATGCTAAGGGTGCTGGCGCCAGACCCGGAGATCAGCTGAATGGATTCCAAAATGGTAAGAATCAAATGTTTAACTCTAGGGGAGCTGGAAAATGAGCATATTTTCTAAATAAAAGTGGAGTGTCTTTTTTGCAGTCCCTTTTGTATCCAAATTGCAATCTTTAACTTGTTATTTCATATAAAAAAATGTCGTAACTGAGTAGTTTAGTAACTGTGTGCATTTGCGCGCAGGTTCCCAGGCCATGCCAACCAATATGCCCCCTCCCCGTAAACTGCCCCAGCGTTCATGGGCCGCCTCCATTCCCACCATCCTCACCCACAGCAAACTGCACGTGCTGCTTCTGCCTTCACCCATGCCGTGTCCAGTGCCAGGGCTGGCGGGCAGCTACCTCTGCTCACCCCTGGAGCGCTTCCTAGGCTCTGTCATCATGAGACGCCACCTACAGAGAATCATCCAGTTGGAACCCAATGTGAGTCCGAAACCTGTAGCCAAAACTTGCAAAAACTGTAGAACAGTGTAAAATCGTTTCATATAGATACATCATTAAACTCAACTGTTTTCTCTCTGCAGCTCACCATTGTTAACTCCAACGAGCCAGGAGTGATCATGTTTAAAACAGAAGTGCTTAAGTGTAGGGTGGCTTTAAACCCCAAATCCTACCAGACGTTGCAACTGAAGGTCACGCCAGAAAACACTGGACCTTGGTCACAGGAGGAGCTGCAAGTTTTGGAAAAGTTCTTCGAAACCAGGGTAAGAAATCAATCTAAACAAAGTTTTCTCATCTGATGTATTATAAAGTAAATGTTGGCTGCTTGTGTGAACAAGCTTTACTAATGACTTTATTTTGTTTAATCTTCTTTCACATTCATTTCAGGTTGCTGGACCTCCTTTTAAATACAACACACTAAACGCCTTCACAAAGCTGTTAGGGGCTCCAACCAATATTCTCAGAGACTGTGTTCGAATTATGAAACTGGAGTTGGTAAGCATGGCTATGTTTGTTTAGGTGTATTGCGCATATATATTTGGAAATGTATTCAATCCACCATTTTTCTTCTAGTTCCCAGACCAAGCGGCACAGCTGAATTGGAATGTGCAGTTCTGTCTAACTATCCCACCCAGCGCTCCACCCATTGCCCCACCAGGAACCATCGCTGTTGTGCTCAAAACCAAAATGCTTTTCTTTGTAAGTAATATTGACGTGAATTAAATTTTTTTTTTGTCCTGAAGTCAGTGTTTGGTTATAAAGCCCGCTGTCACCTGTTACTACTGTAGTTTGAATTTACTTTGGATTCCTTATGTGTATTAACTTGGATATATGCCGTTCCACAGCTCCAGTTGACCCAGAGGCTTCCGGTACCCCAGGAGTCCATCAACATCATAGTTCCCATTGTTTATGATATGGCAACTGGATTGACCCAGCAGGCCGATATTCCACGCCAGCACAGCTCATCTGGGGCCGCGGCCCTCATGGTCAGCTCCATTCTCAGGAGATTCAATGAGCACCATCCTCCACGAGCAGGTTTGCACATTAAAGATCAATGTTAATCGTTTTATTTTTCAGATTTCCTTGTATAACCCATATGTCATCCTTTTTTAGGGGAGTGCACAATATTTGCAGCGGTTCATGAACTCATGGCTAATCTCACACTGAACCCTGGTGGACGACCATAACGCAGTATCACTCGGGACTTATCAGAAAATAAATTAACTCCTTGATATGCAGGGAGAATCAGGTTATCTGCTACAGCCAATAAACTCTTTTTCTGGTGTATAATATTGCCATAAGGGAGCAGAAATTTGACGGACCTTTTGTATTGTATTGATGCATGTAAATGAACAGATGCAGCAAAAGCAGGACTTTCATTTTTTTTAAATAGCTTGGCTTAGGTCTGCTGACTGATTTATTTTTGTCAAATGCACTTCTTATGGAAACGATTGTGATAGAAAAAATGTTTAACTACAGCTGTATTTTTCCAAGTCATCAATACTATGTAGGTATTGGATCTTTTCTTTATCGGCACACTATTTAAATGTTTGTTTGTTTTTTCATTTCTTTGATTTCTTAGTACATCTGTCACTTTGAATATGACAGTCTAAGGTCGTGTTTTATTGTAATTCATTGGAATCATGAAAGCGATCTGAGATTTTTCTCTGTGTTTATTACTATTTAATAAACATTAGAAACAATTTAATTTTTTCAGAATTATTTTAAATATTTTGTGTTAATAAATTGTGTAACATTTACAGATTCATTATTAAAACATTGTTACAGTTTTTACTATGAACTATGTCTCTCTGTATTAAATTTAAACCACAGTGGAGTAACAATGTAAAAAAAACTTAAATTACCTGAAATACAAAAACTAAGCATCATCATAAATTAAGGTATAGAGATCTGTTAAAGGGGACATATCATGAAAATTGTACTTTTTCCATGTTTAATTGCTATAAAAGGGTCTCCAGTGCTTCTATCAACCTACAGAATGTGAAAAAGATCAACCCAGTAAACTGAAAAACAGGTAATTAAAATTTGGCTCCCCTTCTGATGTCAGAAGGGGATCTTATTATAACAATACCGCCCCTTAATCTGCACTATCCAACTCTGGCACTGTCATAGTGCAGAGATCTGCTCATTTGCATTTAAAGGGACACACCCAAAAACTGCAAATTTTGCTAACACCTACAAAGTGGCAATTTTAACATGCTATGATAAATTATCTGTGGGGTTATTTTGAGCTAGAACTTCACATACGAACTCTAGGGACACCAAAGATTTATTTTACATCTTTAAAAAGTCTTGTGAAATGTCCCTTTAAGTCCCGATAGTCTTAAACAGCTAAAACTTTAATCAAAACTTTAAAATCTTATCGTTCACAAGATTAAACGACCAGAAAATAAAACTGAAAAGGTGTGGTGGATGTGAAATGTTAGTAGGCAGTAGCAGTTCCCTATTGAACCTGCCGTTATCTTCCTCAAGGGGGCGCTTGATGGCTCAAGATGACGGATTTCGCATTTAATTCACGATGCTTGATTTTCTGTAGGTATGCGTTCCCTAAAACGCAAATTTGTTATTTAATCTTGAGTAACATTTATTTGATGTTTTCAAAAGAGTGGCACACTGGTCCAGCGCTCTAAAATGTATCAAGTATCACGTGACAACGCCGTTTACGTTTCTATGCATTACTTTACACAAATAATGAGTATAACAAACATTTACAGGCATTTCGATGATACCACAAAGTAAACTGTTATTAACATAAAACATGTAAGCCAGAAAAAATAGTATTTTGACACATCGTCCCTCGTACGTCTGGTGCATATTCCTTTAGGTCCCTAATGCTAATCGCCGTTTAACACCCATTTTATTTCTATTTCTACATCAGTTAACGTTAAGGCAGATTTACAGAACAATTATACATTTCTCATGCTTCGATTTGACCACGCCTTTCAGTTACATCTCATGCATGCGGCGGTGTGTGCGAAAGAACGAGAGGATGGAGATGACATGAGGATCTCTAAAATGCCCCTTTGCTATTAGCAAACAAATGATTCACTTCATTCAGTATTAAGACATATGATTCAGTGATACATATGTCACTGGTGGGATTATTTCAGTATGGCAGTTGTAAGTCTGACGGATCCGCTTTGCAAACCTTGTTCATACAACTCCCATTTCAAAGGTAACGATGATCTCTTCGGTAATCACTTCATTTTTATAAAATGCATGTAATTAACTAAAGATTGCATGCTTTTTTTCTCATGGTGAATGTTTATAGTTGAGGTTTATGTGAGGAAGCCATTGATGCCCATCCACCTGAGCAAGGAGCAGGTTGCTCTGGAGATGTTGTGTCTCTGCAGCCAGCTGGACCTTTTGATAAGAGCTCAGGTCCATCAGGTGAGACACATTTACTAAAATGATGCAGCCATACAGGGGGGTTCAAATGTTTGAGACTACTAGTAGACACAACTATGCATTTTTTAATTTATAATAATCCTAGGAATTGTGTGGTTGTATTTCTTAAAATGAAGCAAGGAGACTTTTGCTCAGTAAAGGGCTTATTTGATGTCAATGTGAAATACTGTATAATCTTAAATATTTCTTTTGGATAATTTAGGTACCCTTTCTGTTTATAGCCACGTTAAGATTTTATTGTGATTTAAAATAAAATGTTTTGCCTCACAGCAAGAAGGACCCCGGTTTTTACCATATTGTGCTTTTGCAGGTTTTTAATCTATTTCTTTAGTTACAGGAGCAGGAGACAAACCCAGAGGAAACTGAATATTTTCAACATCATGGTAAACCTGTTACAATTTAACACTGAAAGAATAATTTTGACCTGAAAGCGATTAGTAATAAAATAGCAGTGTGCAACATGTTTATAACCACCTAATTTTGCTTTGTCAAAAGGGGCTGAGATAATATATCAGATGAACCAGTGCCTTAAACATCTTTCAAAACCAGCTATTCAACTTGAGGTAACTAAATTTAAATTGAACCGTTCCTCAGTTCCTGTTAGAATATTGGGTGATATATTCTTTTTTTTTTAATCATTTATTTAGGACTATTTGGATGATGTAGGGTTGTCCACCCTCTTTCCACGAGTGGAAGTTTATATCATACATGGCAGCCCTATTGATATGTTGGAAAGACCGCCTTCAGATGGTAAGAAATAGAAATAAGTGGGGTCATAATTTTATTTATTTCCCTCTGGGATTGTCTCATGCTATTCAGGTGCAAAGTACCTGCCTGGGAAATATATTGTGTCTTATATAGGCAAAAATGATTAGCTAGAAAAATTTCCCACCTTGTAATGCATGTCTAAATAAAACATAATAAAAAAGGTTAAATTTTAATGGCCACACAGAAATATTTATATTTTAAAGAGCCAGTAAGATGCCAATTTTAAGCGTCCTATCACTGTTTATAAGTCCCGGACAATGGGTTTAAATGCATGCACGGTCAAAAAACACTGTAATTTTCTCAAAATATAATTTAAAATTTCCCCATTTCTCATAGATCCCCAAACGATTCGTGTGAAGCCGTTCAACAACTCAGTCTGCCTAAACCCCACCTTTCAGTTGCCTACTCTGCTCTGAATGGTCAACTGACAGAGTCTCCGCACAGACCACAGATCAGTGGCACAGACCAACAATAGTGCAACATGTATTGACCTAGTTTGATTTACTGAGAAGACATAATCGACATCCATACGCATCATTCATCATTAATCAATAAAAACACTTGCTAATGTGACTCTCTGACAGTATATTAAGAGTTTAAAAAACAACATCAATACACAACATTCATCATTAGTCCAGGTTATAAAAACAACGACAGACATTAACATTTTTACACTCATTTAAGCAAGTATGTAACTATAATCATACTTACAGGTTGTGGTTAGGAGACGCATGTTGTTCCAAATAAAGTAGGTACTGAACCATCTTTCATTGCCAAAGTCTAGTAAATCCCTCCGTGAAAAAGTAATTTTAACCACTGATTCTTCACAGCCAAACGTCTAGTAAATTCCTCTGTGAAAAAGTATTTTTACCACTGATTCTTCACAGCCAAACGTCTAGTAAATCCCTCCTTGAAAAAGTAATTTTTACCACTGATTCTTCACAGCCAAACGTTTAGTATATCCCTCCTTAAAAAAGTAATTTTAACCACAGATTCTTCATATATCTTCATCCTTTGGTGGTGAAAACAACACAAACTGAAAACACAGCGTGATATGATGTTAATAGCTGTGGGCAGGTCATAGTTTTTGTTTCTCCCGTGGGCAAGGCTGTAGGCGGAGATTTTTATGCAAAGTGTTGGTATTACGTGGATAAAGTCAGGCAGGAGATTCAATTCATATGACGACTCATTTCAGCGATTCAGAGTCGACTCCCTACTTTAAAAGCTAATAATTTATTAATCGTGCACTTTTTGGTTGAACTACTTTACACATTGTTTACATTGATGGCAGCTACATGATACACTGCAATACAGATCATTTTCGATTTTGGGTCTGTGTGGCTCTTTAAACATGGAAAGTATACATTTAATTTCACGTACACATTTATTTAATGACACATAGCTTATTGATGATTGATTTGGTTTGGAAATCATTTATTCCAGCATATTTTCCTCACATTGGGAAACTGAACCAGCTGCTGGTTCTCAGTCAGCAGTTGGATGAAGATGTGAAGCATCTGGGCAGTCATAAATACATAGCTCATCAGCTGTCAGCAATTTATGTGAGTTTGTTTCATATTATTTATGTGGTCTGTACAGTATATGCGAAGCACAGAAGTTTAAATCTGTTTAATTGTTTTTTTTTAAGTTAAATCACTGGTTTTATTTAGTTCAATAAATTATTACACTGATATGATTATGTGGAAAGAAAATCTATGAGGTTTGGTAGTCATTACGCTTTTTTGCATCTTCTACAGCAAGTGCTAAACTCGATCAAAAACATTTTGCCATTATGCACCATAAGAAAGGATATTGAGGCCAACTTCAAACAACTGAAGATGTCTCTTTTGACAGAAGAGGGGTCCAAGCTGGAGCCTCAGTTACCAGCACAATATGTTAGCTGGTGAGTGTGGTTTTGTTTAGTCTATTTGTTAAAATCAAAATGAAATCATCCAGATAATAAATGATGCTTATTTTTACAGGGTGTCTGATTTGACACACAACTTAATATCGACGGTGTTGTCGCTCTCAGATGAACTTACAGGAGACCTTACCCCAGTTATGGAATTCATCTCTAACATTTCCTCATAGCAGAATTTATAGTGACTAAATGAAATAATGAGAAATTGTCTGAATTAGTAAATCTCTTAAAAAATGTTAAAGAGACATTTTAATGTCATTCAATTTGCTCAGTTGCACAGGTATGATGCAAATATATTAAAAAAACCTTGTTTACTACTAGGTTATGATACTGTAGTAAAAATTAAAATGTTTACAATCTGAGTAGGACTACTTAGTCATACAATATTTTAATTGTGTTCTACCTATTACAGATATATAGTTTAAGTAGTGTTGGCTCGTGTCTGAACATTCAGACATATTTTTTTCTTGAAAATTGTGCAATAATGTTTTAATGCATTAGTTGAACTGCACATTCTTCCTGTTCGGTTCATAATGGTGCTAACATTGGTCATCAGCCTTTTACTGTAAACGTGGATTACAGTTACAATTGTGTACCTCTTGTAATGATGTAATGTATTATTTAATCGTGTTCTGAAATAAAAACGTGATTTGTCAAATGAGAACTTCATTTAATATATTTAATATAACTGTAAAAACATTATGGTACTATTCTGTAAAGTAAATTTAAAGTGTCATTTGTCACTTTTTGAATTCTTTTAAAGGGGACATATCATGAAAATCTGACTTTTTTATGTTTAAGTGCTATAATTGGGTCCCCGGTGCTTCTATCAACCTAGAAAATGTGAAAAAGAAGAACCCAGTAACTTAGTTTTGGTAAACCATTCTCTGCAAGCATGTGAAAAAATAGCTCATTGGAATTTTGCTCCCCTTGTGATGTCAGAAGGGGATAATACCGCCCCTTAACCTGCACTATCCAACCACGCACTGCCATTTAGTACAATCAGCTCATTTGCATTTAAAAGGACACATTTTTGCTTAAATCTACAAAGTGGCAATTTTAACATGTTATAATAAATTATCTATATGGTATTTTAAGCTAGAACTTTACATACGTACTCTGGGGATACCAAAGGTTTATTTTACATCCGGTAAGTCTTGTGAAATGTCCCCTTTAAAGTCTCATCTACGGCACAATGGCACTATAAATGTAGTTTATTGTTATTCTAATGAAACTAGTGTAACTGCTCCAGTTATGTAAAGTATCCCTCCTCTTGGTGACGTCAGACGTACAGCGCGCTCTCGTTTTCGTGCACGCGGGTATGTTGAACTGAACAGGGAGTCGACAAATCTATACGTGCAGTTACATACATTCACCAATCCAGATGCGGATTGTCACTGGTAAAAATTTAAAAGCAGCGATTGCATTTGTGCATACTTGTTATATATCGTATAAAAGACAGTCTTTAATAAAACATAGAGAATTCAGTATAGAGAATGAATATCCTGATTGTCATATGCTTGTTGAGGTAAATAATATACAGTATCACTGACCCGAGTTGTGTTTTTAACGCGTATAGTATCGTTAATGTTGTCCTCACGCAACTCAATGAAACTGTGGGTAGTACTATTGTTTCAAAATGACTGTAACAGAGAAAAGACCGATTATTATTGACACTCGAAATGGCCAATCATGTGCTTGGTTTTGTTTTTGACGTGCATCTAAGCCAATGGCATCAAAGATGGATGTGTTTCCTGAGTTTATTTTCATGTGGATGTCCTCCATGCTCCATTCAACTGAAGTGGATCGTTTTGATATAAATATTTTGCCAAGTAGGTTTATATTTGAGGTAATAAGAGTCTTATTTTGTTACAGTACACTGAAATTCATATCATCAGGAAGTATTCTGTGTGCACTTTGTTATTATTATTATTTTTTGCACTTTGTTATTATCAACCCATAAAGGTGCAAAGCACCTTTTGTCAACACATATAAGTGTGCAAACATTTTTATGTAAGCTTTGTAAATATAGCCTACTTTTATGCACCTGGCCTTATAAGGTGCTTGTTGTTTACATTTGCTCACCCAGAAATATAAACTTTTATTTTAATTTTTATAGATTTGTTTTTTTTATTTTTGGGAGAACCATCCCTTTTATAATAACACGAACATTCAAGCACACCTGTCACATTTATATTACATAATCTGTTTTGTTATCCAGATGAGCATCAGTCCCTAATCCAACTATGATCTGAGAGATGATAGCAGAACCAACTTTACTGTCCAGATCGGTGCAAAAGTAAAAATTTAAAATCTAAATTTAAATACTCTTTAATTATTCATATATTATATATATGTATATTATATGTACAGAAAAACAATTGCTTGTGTATCCTGTTTTCAGGGAGAATTCAGTAGTCGATGCCTCTTCCTGTCTATCAGTACATCACGCCTCGAGTGAGAGGAATGAAAACAGACAGAAGACTGTGGTAGGCTAGATTACATCTTATATAACTCCACTATAGAGACACTTACCTTCGAGCTGTTGGTTATTTTTTTAAATATGTATTATGTGTATTCTTGTATTAATTTCAGTGCATGTCTTGTATGTATATATTATTTATACTGTATGTTAAGTGTGTTTGTCTTGTGTAGAGAGCAAAGAGAAAAGCCCGGGAATGCTCGGAGAATGCTAAACGTAAGCGTTCAAAGAGCAGTAATGGGAGTCTGGGAAGAGCAGAGAACAATCAGCTCAAAAATGGAGATGTGGAAGCTGTCACCTTGTTTGAGGTGGTCAGCATGGGCAGGAGTGCCATGCAGGTACATCTTGTTAAAACATATCTTATTTTGCCCTACTATGAATAACTAGTTGGCATTTTACAAAGTTTTTTTTGTTATTTATACAATGCTTATATATGACTAAATAATGGTTTGTTTTGTGAAAGGCTGTGATGGATGAGTGGATTGATGATTATACTGCGGACAGAGACACGGCACTGCTGGATCTCATAAGCTTTTTTATCCAGTGTTGTGGATGCAAAGGTAAATTTTATATTATCTGTACTTCCTGGCATAATCGTTTGCATGATTTAAATTTATTTCTGCTTTGTGTTACTTTTGTGTTTAATTACAGTACACATACATTTTTTTATCTGTACACCTTGTGTATCATTTATTGTATATGATTATATATATAATTGATAGGTGTAGATGATATTGTAGTTAATGATCCTGTTTGTACTTTTGTAGGGATGGTAACAGCAGAGATGTTTCAGAGCAAACAGCGTACTGACGTCATGAGTAAAATGGTGGAAGATCTGGATGAGGTATCTTATGTAAAGTGTACACTTACCTAAAGGATTATTAGGAACACCTGTTCAATTTCTCATTAATGCAATTATCTAATCAACCACATGGCAGTTGCTTTAATGCATTTAGGGGTGTGGTCCTGGTCAAGACAATCTCCTGAACTCCAAACTGAATGTCAGAATGGCAAAGAAAGGTGATTTAAGCAATTTTTGAGCGTGGCATGGTTGTTGGTGCCAGACGGGCCGGTCTGAGTATTTCACAATCTGCTCAGTTACTGGGATTTTCACACACAACCATTTCTAAAGTTTACAAAGAATGGCGTGAAAAGGGAAAACATCCAGTATGCGGCAGTCCTGTGGGCGAAAATGCCTTGTTGATGCTAGAGGTCAGAGGAGAATTGGCCGACTATTCAAGCTGATAGAAGAGCAACTTTGACTGAAATAACCACTCGTTACAACCGAGGTATGCAGCAAAGCATTTGTAAAGCCACAACACGCACAACATTAAGGCGGATGGGCTACAACAGCAGAAGACCCCACCGGGAATCAACAATCATCTCCACTACAACTAGGAAAAAGAGGCTAAAATTTGCACAAGCTCACCAAAATTGGACAGTTGAAGACTGAAAAAATTTTGCCTGGTCTGATGAGTCTCGATTTCTGTTGAGGCATTTAGATGGTAGAGTCAGAATTTGCCGTAAACAGAATGAGAACATGGATCCATCATGCCTTGTTACCACTGTGCAGGCTGCTGGTGGTGGTGTAATGGTGTGGGAAATGTTTTCTTGGCACACTTTAGGTCCCTTAGTGCCAATTGGGCATCATTTAAATGCCACGGCCTACCTAAACATTTGTTTCTGACCATGCCATTCCTTTATGACTACCATGTACCGTGTCACAAAACTCGAATCATTTCAAATTGGTTTCTTGAACATGACAATGAGTTCACAGTACTAAAATGGCCCCCACAGTCACCAGATCTCCACACATTAGAGCATCTTTGGGATGTGGTGGAACGGGAGCTTTGTGTCCTGGATGTGCATCCCACAAATCTCCATCAACTGTAAGATGCTATCCTATCAATATGGGCCAACATTTCTAAAGAATGCTTTCAGCACCTTGTTGAATCAATGCCACATAGAATTAAGGCAGTTCTGAAGGCGAATGGGGGTCAAACACAGTATTAGTATGGTGTTCCTAATAATCCTTTAGGTGAGTGTATATAATGAAGTATTTTCCATGTTCCTTGTTTTATCATTCATTTGCCTGTTTTGTTTGAAATTGCAGGGCACAGGTTTACAATACAAGAAGTTTCTTGCATTTCCGTGGATTTTAACTGTCACATGGCCTCTTGACATTGTATGGTTCAGTTTATTTTCCTTCCTCTTTTATTAAATAGAAGCCATAATGATGATTTATTTAATAAAAGAAAACATTAATCCTTTCTTCACCCACCTCAGGACAGTGGCGAGTATCCGCTCATCATGTCTGGCCTGTATTGGAAAAGGTTTCGTTCGCATTTCTGTGATTTCGTATCGGTGCTAGTGGCCCAGTGTCAGAACTGTGTAATCTTTGACGGCTACCTCCTAAACACACTCATCTCACTTCTGACAGAGCTCTCTGATTCCAGAGTTCGTGCTTTTAGACACACCTGTACACTGGCAGGTAAGTTAGTTTACTTTGAATATTACTTCCCCTTGACTTGAAGTGCACACATTCTGAAGAGTGCATATGATGTTGTTTGTCTCTGCAGCGGTTAAACTGCTTAGCGCTCTGGTTAATGTGGCTCTTAGCCTCAGCGTCGGCATTGATAACAGTCAGCGGCTGTATGAGGTTGAGGTGGCCAAAGCGTCCAGCAAACGGGCTTCTCCAAGGTTGGATAGGATCCAGAGGAAGATCAATGAGGTTAGACTGTAACAGCATGTCAGATGCCAAATTTGGGTAAAAATTATATTTGGTAATAAATAATTATTTGTATTGTATGAAGAGTAGACTGACGCAACCTGCAAATCTCTTTTAACATGATTCGTTTATCTAAAAGAGCTAAATTGTTTTGTATTTAGTATTGATACACTTATGTGTCCCTGCCTGTGAAAACCCATGCTAAAGTCAATTTTGGGATTTACTGTTTCATAAATAAAATTATCCTACATAATGTAAAATATAGCCTTCATACCTTTAATATTGACTGAGTAAGGTCATGTCAGGTCATTCCAGATTGGAATGAATGTAAAACCAATTATTGAAATTAGAGTGTCGATACCGATAGCCGATTATTCAGGCTGATTTTGGCCGATACTGATAGTTTGGTGGTTATATTAACTTGCATGAATAAATTTTGAAAATTACATTTTCTGAATGTAATTCATTCATATAATGACCGATAGCCAATAGTGTTACAGAATTGCTTTTATTGACCGAAACCATTAATCGGCTGATATACTGTATCGGTGCAACTCTAATTGAAATCAAACTTTTATACTCCTAATCTCAGAACTGGATTAACAGACTTTAGCCTGAATCTCACAGACATGGACACATATAAGGAATTTCTTAAATGAAACTAATAAATGAATTCACTTATCAGCTACAGGACAAGAAATTTGAAATAGAGAACATGATGGATGCCATTTTTAAAGGCGTTTTCCTGAAGAGATACAGGTAATCATATAAACCATAGCCATAGGGTTTGCTTCTTCAACAACAAAGTACATGGGTCAGTGACAAAAGTGGTTTATTTTAATGCACATAGTATATTTATGTTGATTGTTTGCAATAGAAAATTACATTTGCACAATTTTTATGAAAGGAAAGACTGAATGGACCTGAAAATGTCAAATGGTGTAACCACCAATTGCACCAAAAAAGAATGATAATATTAAATATTTTTTGCACCTTGATGGCATGTAAGCATAATCATCATAAAAAAAATATTTATAATTAGTTATTTCTAAATGTAAATTATAATGCGTTTTTGTAATATTTGTCCTGACATATGCTGAAAACAGCTCTGTTTTCTTAATAATCTTTGACAAATGATGTAAAAATGTATGTAAAAATCACATTACACTAAACTAGATGATTTTATTCCACATTTTTTAATGAATATATTTATATTTTCATTTAAAATATACTAGTTAGACCAATTGACACAGACCGGTTAAACCACAATTTATTTTTAAATTGTAACCCTTTTACATGTAATTGAATTATACGGACACAAAATAATTAACGTCACGTCATTGACCGTCATACCATCATCACTGTTTGATGAATTTCAGAGATGTGATTCCTGAGATCAGGGCCATCTGTATGGAGGAACTGACTGTGTGGATGAAGCTGTACAGTTCAGTGTTTCTGAATGACAGCTACCTGAAGTATGTGGGATGGATGATGCATGACAAGGTTGGTCATCATCAGTATACTAGTTATTAAAGGTTTGATCTGATCTTTGACTTGGGAGGGGGAACATTTATTAGATATTCAATTGTCCTTGTTCTTTGTTGCTGTACCTAATAGACACACAAGTCAGTAGTTTGACCTTCTGGTAGAAATGTTGTGGACTTGATGCTTTTCCGCATCAACAGAGAGTTGAAGTTAACTTTGCTTTCCATTGTTCATTTATTCCACAGCAACCTGATGTGCGTCTAAAATGTGTACTGGGTTTACAGGGACTTTATCAGGATCAAATAAGTTCCAAAATGGACCTCTTCACAGTCAGGTTTAAGGTAACAACTCATATTCATATTCTCACATGTATGCTTGTCACATACATCTTGTTACAAAGTTTCCAGAGTCTGTTTACACTAAGAGCAAAAATGTGGAGTGTCACATTTCCTTATCAGACAATCCGAATAAAATGTCCCAATTTAACCCAACTGTTGAGTTTGTCCATATCTGACCCGGACATGGGTTGAAACAACCTACCATGAGTGCAGTGATGATAGTTTATAATGATGGCTTGAGGTGATTTATAATAGTTTTTTGTGGAAAAGTGCAAAACGTTTATGGAATAAGAACGGTTATTGGTTGTGAGTTTGTCCTCTGTCTTTCTGTTTTTGCCCAAACTTCTTGGAGCTTTCTTGGCAGCATTTACAGTAAGTTCAGGTTGAGTGAATTTACAAGTGGGAGCAGGAGGGCATGATTGATGATTGACAGGCTGAAAAGCCCCTAAGGTTTGCCTTGGGCTCAGTATCCCCACACTATCCTGATAGCTTCCCACAGGACCCCACCTTCACCATATTCCTCACACCTTCCAGTAAACACAATTTAAAGAGCTATTTAGGTGCTACGGTGGGTCTCTAACCTACAAGTCATTTTGTGTGTTTTGAGATCAGATTGCTCTCACAGCGGGTAGTTAAAGTGTTTATATGAATGATTAAATGCTCTTTTTGTTTAAGGAGAGAATAATCTCTATGACGCTGGACAAAGACCATGAAGTGGCGATACAGGCCGTGAGATTGCTGATGGTCATGTCCCAGTGAGTATTTGAAGAGTTTGGTTCCAAAACGCAATAAATCTATTTTGACTAATTTGGGTAAAAATGTGTTTTCTATACCAAGAAAGTTATAAGATGAAAAACACTATTTTCTGTTACATAGCATCTTTAGGTTATAATAACATACAAAATTCAAACCCATAATTTAATTTTCAAAGATGTATTATAAAAACTGATTATTTTTTCCGCAAAATGCAATAAATCCATGACAGGCTTTTTTCAAAATGCTATAAATCTATTGAATCAATATATAAATGTGCATTCATCTTTGACATGTTATATTCATTTAGTTGACTAGTGGTATACACTGATTAAAAATCAAAACATTAATGGCATTAATCAAAACACTTACTTTGTCATAAGAACACCGTCAATTACTTTTTTGACAACGATCAGCTGTAAAATGTTTTGGTCCTGCTCGATTTTCGTTGACTTTGATTAAAATAGTGATAAGTTTTTTATAAGATCACCTGGGGTCAATGTGTTAGCATGACAGAAGCTTGATGCTGTCGTGTGAGAACAAGCAACACCCCGCATTTTTCCTTCGCCCGAGTGCCACCACAGGTTTATCAATGCCATAAAAAATATTTTGTTTTTGTTTGTTTGTTGATCACGAAGTACAAATTAGATGAGGATTCTGTGTGTATTCAACGCGCTGCCATAATTGTTGTTCGCTGTGATTTGTTGAGCGGATTTATTGCATTCTGCAGAGAAAGAGGACTGGCGTTTATCGCGTTTTGGGAATAAAGGAAGAAAAGATTACAGAATAACAAGGCGAATATCGGATTTTGTGTTAAATTAAGAATTAACTTTTTAATACTGACTTAATACAATACTGATTTTGGTGGTAGCTTTTTTTAAATGCCGTTTATCGCGTTTTGGAACCAAATTCTTTATTTCTTCTCTTTATGCTGTTTGTTGCTTAAAGTACTGTATGACACATACAGTATATGTGACAATCTGTAATCAGGCCTGCCTAATGCATTCCGGCACCTGCATATACGACAGTCAATGTAATGAACCAGAAATAATTTATTATCATTTTATGTATAAATAAGATGCTAGGCTTTTTGTCTGTAATGTATTCAGGTTACTCATTTCACTGTTATTTTTATGTTTGTTAGATCTTGTGAGGATGTTTTAGGTCCTGATGACTATAAGAACATCTTCCAACTTGTGTACTGCTCCCATAGACCTCTTGCTGCCACTGCTGGTGAATTCCTCTACAACAGGTTTGCGTTGACTGTTGACTTGTGTCTATATTCAATATTGTGATATAGACGGTTTCATTGGAAGCACGTGATACACATAGATATCATATAGAAGACTAGATGCCCTATTGGCCGCTGGGGACTGAGAAATACGGCGGCCATCTTAAACCGGTCGTACTCCTAGTTTCGTTGCATGGCAGCAGATAAGATGCCAGAGCACTGTGGAGCATTTTCCTGCTCTAATCGGCGGACGATCGCAAATAGAGCCCGGAGGATTATTTTCACAAGTACTTTTTAACATTGCGGTACTATTGGATGTATTTTGTGAATAGAATATTAACAGAAAATTGAGAAAGAGCCAGGATTATTGATTTTACTGTACTGAAATCGTAGCAAGCTAACGTTCCCTAGGCTTACTGCACCAGCCGCTGTTCACACTGCAAGGAGAGGTGGGGTAAAGTAAAGTAATAATTACAAGAGTGTATCTGTTGTGAGTATTGTGTGTAAGGCGCTATATAAATGTGTATTATTAGTATTATTATTATAAGGTGCTGTGAGCTGCGTGATCCGCCGAGCTTTTAAAAGCTAAGATGTCAACAGGAACAGAGGATGTTTTCCTTCGTAGGGAGGACATTGAGGAGACTCGGTTTGGAATCGACAACTATCAGTCTGACTCGTTGTCACTGGTTGTGTCTGTGTTTTTAAAGATAAGGCTCCACCATGTTGCCAAACTCACCTCTCTTGAACTACAGAAAGGGAGCACGGGAAAGAAGCTCTGGAAAACAGTCCTCTTTCAGGGGTGTGTGTGCGTGCGTGCGTGCGTGTGGGGGGAGGGGGGTTTACAAGTCATTTTAAATTGTTTCTTCACCTTATTAAAAAGTCTTATTTTGGTATTGTTTTGGTAATAATAGTTTATCTTTAAATGTAATACTGTGATTGTAGCAATTACTGTAACATGAATAATTGATACTCTCACATGCCTAGTTGGTTACATGTGGTGGACTGTCTATGCATGGTATTATAATGTGAGTTTGTGGATGCTAACATGGTGCTGTATCTTGACTTTAGGCTTCTCAGCAACCCTGAAATTTCAAGGTCCATGGATGGATCCTCTGAACAGGATAGACACAGAGAGCTAATCTTAGCCAGAGTACGAGCCCTTATCCGCTTCCACACAGAGAGTCAGGTACAGTATGTGTTACACTGTACCTGTGCACTGTTTCCTTAAAAAAAAATATATATTATTTTGTAACTGTCTGGCGTTAGTGCACATGCTGACACATGCTTGCATGGACAACCCAAGTTCAAATAAAAAAACACATAGCATTTTAAACGTTGCAGTGCAATATATTATTTGCAACAATTATATGATGCATGTACACTTAAACCAACAATTAAAAAATCGTGCACAAGATGAAGCACCATAACCAACAATCATGTTTTTGTATATGATGATTGTGTTATAGCTGCATCAGCATGTGCTATACCTCGTGGACACTCTGTGGGACAGTGCAGGAGTTCTGCTGAAAGACTGGGCCGGTCTTACCTCACTACTCCTACCTCACTCTTCCTGTCAGGAACAAGGCTAGTACATACTTGTGTACACAATCTAGTTCAATTCAGTTCTAGTAGATATTTACTTTATTTAAAAAAAAAAACTATAAATTACATTATAATTTTGCTCAATGTTTATAATAGATTGTAAATGTATTTACTGTAGCTTTGAGCAGTGTGGAGGAGACCTTTGTGATTGAACTCTTGTTGGCATCAGTAAGACAGGCATCAGAGGGTCCTTCATTATCAGGGAGAGGTACAGGTAAAAAGGTAAGACTCTAGCGTACGTTTCATACATTTATCTGTTGTTTTCTTTCGATGGTGCTGTAATGCAACATTGCTGTCAGATGACCTAAAAATGTACACACTGGTATGTTGATTACATCACATTTATGCATTGGCGGATGCTTTTATCCGAAGCATGTGTGTCCTCTAAAAATCAAACCCTTGTGTTCAGTGCTAATGCAGTGCTCTACCTGTCGAGCGACAGCATGACTTGATTTCACCATCACTATATGTTTGTATGTTTTCAGGTCATGAGTGCTAAAGAGAAAAAAGTTCAAACTGATGACTGCGCAAAACTCACTGAACATTTTATTAAAGTGCTACCTGAGCTTTTATCTAAGGTAAAACCTATTGCCTGTTATTTTTCTCATGGAATGCTTCTTCATAAATTGCTCATAGCTGTCATGTGATGTCCTGTCTAGTACTCGGAGGATGTTGAAAAACTGACTTCCTTTTTAAGAATACCTCAGTATTTCCAGATGGACACCTGTAATCATGACAACACACAGGTAAGCTCATGTATGGCTACTTCAGTAAATAAAAAATTGTTAAAGGACCAGTTCTTTCTGTGTTTTTGAAGCTTTGATTGTGTTTACAGTGCGCAATATAACATGTGTTCATGTTTCACATGTAAAAAAAAAACACATTATTTTTCACACAATTTACTTATCTGTATAGCGCTGTTTTCACTGTCCTCAAAACGGGCTGATGTCTTCCTTGTTCTATGAAGTCCCTCCTTCAGAAATACTTAATAAGTTCTGATTGTGTAGTTTGTTTAGTGTGTTGTGATTCGACAGCAGTTTAGCTTAGCAGAGCCGTTTGAGCTGACTGACGTATTCCTGTGGGCGGAGTTTAATCAAACATTCTTGCTTTGACGTCATTCAGAAGGGAAGTAGAGGGCTGTAGTCCAAACTGGCTGCTCGCTGTTGGCTTTGAAAGGGGAATTCTGTTAAAGAAAATATATCGCCTAGCAGTGAACTTTGAGCTTTATCATTTTGCAGGTATTATTTATGCTATTACAGCAGCATTACACACCAACTAAAGTTTGAAAAATGGGATCAGGAGAAACGTGACCTTTAAATGATCAGAATTCAGAATTAGATGATTCAGTCTGAGATCCTGTAATTGACCAAATACTCACATAGAAATGTTAATAATGCAGTTAAAATAGAAGTCTATAGGGCATTGGACTAATAAATGGCTAAAATGCACAGTATTTAAGTACATAGGACAGTAGTTCCAGAATTAAAAGGACAGGTTAGACCAGTAATTCCCAAACTGGGGGACGTGAGATGGTGCCAGGTGGGCCACAGTTTTATGACATTATATAAAAATACGTTCATTTATCATATTCAATAAATCATACTTCAATTCTGTCTAATTAAACCTTAGAAAAATATGACTACTAACCAACAATAGTACATTGTATCATTTAATATTTTTTGTAATTAGTTTGTGAAATAGTTTGTCATTTTTTTATATATGTCTTGAATTGTCTATGGGGGTGGGGTTTGATAGTATGTGCATGACAAAATGTTTAAGAAGCACTTTTTTATTTCTAAGATACACAAAAGAATCAGTATTTGCCCTTTAATAAGAGGATAAAATTCATTTTTTTACTCTTTAGCATGTCTTGTTTTATGTTTTATGTGAAAAAAGCCATAATTGTGCTACAAAGTGCTATAATTGAGTCCTCGGTGCTTCTATCAATCTAGAAAATGTAAAAAATAACAACCCAGTAACTTACTTTTGCTAAACCATTCTCTGCAAGCATGTGAAAAATAGGTATTTGAAATTTGGCTCCCCTTTTGATGTCAGAAGGGGATAGTAACGCCCCTTAATCTGCACTATCCAACTATGGCACTGCCATTTGGTGCCATTTACTTCACATACATACTTTTTTTATTCTTAAAAAAGTCTTTAGAAATATCCCCTTTAACACATTTGTCATATTAATTAAAAACATTTTAAATTAATTGAGTTAACTACGAAAAACTACAATATTCACATTCATTATTTTAATGTTTCAGCCTCAATTTTTAAATTCCACATACATCTTGTCAATAGACCCCTTCACGGTTCACGTCACAGGCTGTTCCCACTGCGCATGTCGGGGTCAGAAAAGTCATTACAGCAGATTGAGTTGCGTATTATTTGGTATCGTCAAAAATGCCTACTTACGTCGTGGGCTGTGAAAATCGCACCGGGTCTTCCGTTAAGTTTTCGCGATTTATGCAGAATTTCAAAAACAAAAAAAATACAACATTTGCGCTGCAAGCAATTAACGTGCAGACTGGAACAATGCAGATATCAAAGAGGCTTGTGTTTGTAGTGCTCACTTCATTTGAGGCAAGTCATCATTTTTTAGCCCTGTTAGATTAAATTATAAAGCCTCGATTGTATAAACAGTTTGACCCCGTGCTGCGTGCGCACCCGATAGTCATTCAATGTTTACAAACCTTGAAGGGGTCTATAAAGTTAATCATTCATTCTGTCAGTTTTAATATGTCAGTGCATTGGTAGTCTGTGCAGGCCTTGCTGGCTGAACTGGAGACTGTGGTGGACAGACACACAGACGTAGAATTGCTGGAGACAGCTGCTCGTTCCTACCAGAACATCTGTGTTGTTCAGGATTCCCCCTGGTACTCTTCAGCCCGGTCCACCTTTGACCAGCTCATTCAGTGCTGGACACACACACTGGGAGCACGGCTAGAAGAATCACTAAATGTGAGTACAGTTAAAACCTTGTTGATGTGGTTGTCTTAGTCTTTTGTTATATTGCATTAAAAAACTAATTTTTTTATGATCAGGATTGTAGTTTTACCGCAAATGAAGACAGCACTATTGAAATTCTGTCTACACTGAAGAAACTTACTGCATTCAACAAGTAAGCTTTCTGTCTTTAACATTGCTCATCTTTCCAACAGTAACATAATCTATTCCTACTTGTAAACGTGGCTTTACAGACTAGGCTACACTTTATTGTTAGCTCATTGACGAAATGTTAAATGCTCTCCCATGTGTTAGTCAATAAATGAATGAATGTAAATATGTAAAATGTGATTGAATTTGTTTCTGTGCGTTGCTGTCTAGTGCTCAGGATCTGTCTAAATGGAGCCTGCATGAGCTGGGGACCAAACTGCTGGAGGCGGAGATCAAACACGGTGGTCTGCCCACGGAGATAACATTATTAATAATGCATCAGCCTTTCTACATTATCAGTCAGTTCTCCTTCAACATCATTTATCTCTCTCATCTATGATTCTTGTAGATAACAATTGAGGCTCTGCGCTGTATGTGTAGCTGTATCCTGTGGAAGCTCAACACTTTTGGTGAAGGTCTGACCTCCAGGGTAAGACGGCTGCCTTTCTCTAGCAATCATATTAGAGCGTGACCCCGTCATAGACGGATGATGTTATGCTTAGACTGCTAATGTCTACAAGTACAGATGGAAGGCCAGAGTTTTCCCTTGGGTAATTCATTAAAACAGCTTTTTTATATGCAAGTCTCTTTGTCTACAGTATTGCCGTATGATCCATCACGAAGATTCGTGGCCACGTTGCATTTCAGATATCACCACGGAGGCTCCTAGAGGCCTTGGGTTATGTCCAGTGGATTTTAATAAGTAAGCGATTGATCGTGAGTCCTTAGGAAAAGTAGGTGCAGGTGATGGATTGTAAGGGGCGTAATGGTTGCGTTCTTCTGTAGATGTTTCGCGGCTAATGTCTGGGCTTCTTATTAGGCCTGTGTTTCCATGCAATGCACGTGGTAATCATATTTGCCCACCTTTAACCTTAAAGTGGTGAAATATTGGCGACCTGTAGGTAAGAGACGTTCAGTCAGCAGTACAGAGGAGACTCTGGATTGGCTGCTTTCTCATCAATAACTGACAGTGCAGGCGGCACATTTTTGGCCTAGATGGAAACTCGGCTTAATCTGCAATTCTAATGATGATGGAAACCAGAGGTGAGGTGGAAAAGAGGTGCATTTGGCATAAAAATTGGGATGTATGTCCAATTCAGAAAATGTCTGCACAGAATGTGGAAAGCGTTTTGCACGTCCACTCCTGAATGTAACTATGAAAGAATATTTATTAACACCAGAGACTGACTGTGCTTGTATCAGTCCACATCATTTAAAACACTGTCAAGGTCTTTTCTTCCGGTTTCTATATTTAGTGTAATTATTATGCTCTCATTCTTGTCTGTGGTGTGTACCGAGCTCTACTCCCATACCACATTACTGTGCTATCGCTTGCATGTTTCACATAGAGTAAAGCAAATCTGTTCTGTTGTCTTTATCAGAATTTGACAGTAGCATAATTTGTTATATGCAATTAAAAATGACAACATTTGGGTTTGTCAAAGAGCTTTTGTTGTATTCCGCATCAAGATTTTAGGTTAAAGATACATGAATGTCCTGAAACAAGTTTGTTTAAATGGCCCTGAAATGTGACAGGTGATTTTTGATAAATATCTTATGCAGTCTCTCATTTGTGATGGTTACAAAAACTATATGCACAATAAATGTTAAAGGGGACATATGATGAAAATCTGACTTTTTCCATGCTTAAGTGCTATAATTGGGTCCCCAGTGCTTTTATCAACTTAGAAAATGTGAAAAAGATCGACCCAGTAACTAGTTTAGGTTAGGGATGCACCGAATCCAGATTTTTTTAGGTTCGGCCGAATCCCGAATCCACCGTTTAAGATTCGGCCGAATCCGAAACCGAATACCGAATCCTACTCGCATCCTTATTCCAACACAGTAAAACACCTTAATGAAGTAAAAAACGTCTACAGCAGTGTATTTTTCATTTTATTTAATTTTAACTGTACATTATGCCAGGATGACAAGTTGGAAAAACTATTTTGACAATAACCATAAGCCTATGCATAATGAAAGCGATGCGTTGCGACACGCTCGTTTTTCCAACAAGCAAGCAGCTCCGCGCTGAAAACTATATTTAACTTTGAGTGAGAAGCTCCGCTCGTCAATGTCAGTCTTCACACGGCTGTCCAATTACAGTGGAGGAGGGGCGGGACATTACCACAGCAACCAACCGGCTCACAGCTGAAGTATCACAGCTACCAAGCGCTCGGCTGAAAAACAGCTGGCATTTGGGGTCCTCAAGGCGTTTTCAGCGGTGTTTAAAAGTTTTGGTGTGTCCAGCTGACCGAAAGAAAAAGCTCATCTCCACGTCAGCACCCGATGTGTGTAATCAACGGCTGCGTGACATCGACCAGCGTAGAGCAAGCCTAGGGTTCGGTTCGGTGGAAAAAAAATCTAGGATTCGGCCGAACCCGAACCCCGCCAAAAAGCCCAGTATTCGGCCGAATCCGAAACCGAATCCTGGATTCGGTGCATCCCTAGTTTAGGTAAACCATTTTTCACAAGCATGTGAAAAAATAGGTAATTGAAATTGGCTCCCCTGGTGATGTCAGAAGGGGATAAACCACCCCTTAATCTGTAGGGCTGTGTTGAAAAAATCGATTCACCGATTCTGAATCGATTTTCATGTTAATTTCTAAAGATCGATCTGTAACGTAGAGGATCGATTTAATAATTAATAACTTAAACTTGCCGCGTCATTGAATTCACGCATGCGCGCGAGGTGGAAGGACATTAAAACAACAAACATATAATAGCGATCAGTAACGTTAAGCAAGCGGTTGTTTTGAAAACTCTAGAAACGCTCAAAGCTGCGATCTATATGTAAAATAATCCACTCATAACAAATGAACGAGTTATTTGTGTAATTTTTAAAATAAGCGCCAGTGAATCCAACGCGGGTTTCCAGCGAAACTCTCTCTCTCTCTCTCTCTTGACCTCTGTGCTCATGCAGCCGGTCTCTGACGGGCAGAGGTTTCTTGAGGCGCGTGCAACGGGTGGCCAAATAAAGAGTTCTTTTCGCACATAATGCTAATAGTTGTAAAGTTTTCTGAACTTTAAGCAAGCTAAGACAAAACTCGCGTTTATATCAGTGACACGTGCGCTGCTGGAGCGATGTAGTTTGACGCTTAATTTGCTTACAGTACAAACATCTTTGATTAGAAAGACGAGTAAGATACGCAAATGTTAATATGTAATAGAAAGTAAAGAGCGTCAAGACCTTAAAACAGACTTCATCACATCATAGCACCCGTCATAATATATATATCTAGACCTCCGTCTCTCATATATACAGGAATTTATCCTGTCTGTAGGTTTGTGCCTAAATTTATACCTGTTCATTTTACATACTGCCTGTTTTTAATGTAATGTATGCATAAATACAAAAAACAATGCATACTATAGCTTCAATAGTCTATTAAAATTAATAATAACTCATTTAAAAACAAGATTCTGTCTATCAAGACTTAATCTGTTGTTATCCTCTGAGCATTTTCACTTTAACATTATTTACTTTAAATTGTCTATATTTTAAAACTGTGGTGAGCAGTTAAAAGCTATAGTGAGTGGCAAATAACTGCACACTTTTATAATCCAAAAACAATATAAACTGAAAAACATGTATACCATAAAATATACTGATACCGTGAAATAAATGACTCATGGAATAGATTTTTGGTCATTCCGCCCACCCCTATCTGGCACCATTTCGGGCTTTTTTCAAAAACACTTATCTAAATCTCGAAGATCGGATCGGATCGAATCGAATCGAACAATGATAATCGATTCAAGATCTTGAGAATCGTAATCGAATCGATTCTTGAAATTTGAATCGAAACCCAGCCCTATTAATCTGCACTATCCAACCACAGCATTTAGTGCAGAGATCAACTCATTTGCATTGTAAAGGACACACCCAAAAACTGGCACATTTTTTCTCACACCTACAAAGTGGCAATTTTAACATGTTATAATAAATTATCTATATGATATTTTGAGCTTAAACTTTATATACGTACTTTGGGGACACCAGAGATTTATTTGACATCTTAAAAAAGTCTTATGAAATGTCCCCTTTAAGCATTTGTTCAATACTTTAGAAAAAATTTAAATAGCGAATAGAGTTTTATGTCACCTCTGAACAACTTCAAACGTATTATAAATCATTTGTATAAGACAACGTTTGTAATTTTTGTGTGTTGCATGTGCTTTTCTTAGGAGTCTGCCCTTCACCGGAGAAACCAGCTTCGGGTCTTCTGTGAGAAATGCCATCGCTGTTTGTCGCACGCCCAGCAGCTCGTAAGAGAGCAAGTAAGCATTGTGTTTCTCTCTATGTTGACACTCCATTCAATCTTTCTTCAAAATTCTTGTTCTCAAACAATTCAGATCCTATACATGTATGTGTTAAACGGTAACACTTGTGCCAGTGGGCACTGTTTTAGGCACATACTCATAGCTTTCTGACATCAAATGAACCCACTAAATAAAGTTAAAATGAATCAAAGTTTCTTGCAACAACAGACTTGCAGTGTACTGGTCTCAGCTTTAATATACGGTAGTTAACAAATTGTAGTTTTTTCATAATTAGTTTAATGTCGTCTTTGTTTCATGTTTGTTAATTGATCATCGTGTCTTTGTTATTTTTCATGTAGGCCTTCATGTGTTTAAGTGATGTTCTCATAGCTCATAGTAACCAGCTTCAGACGTGGGACTCTTCAGCAGGTTCTCCGGTGCTGTACACCCCTGATCCAAAACTCCAAAAAGCTCTACTGTCCTTTATCATGGAGCACATCTTCATAAGTCCTGACCTGGATACCCACAGCAGTAAAGGTTTTCCTTAGTTTCTATTCCTCTTCATTGGTCTGTGTTCTGCATTGGGTGAACTGAACGAACTGTAAGTGTCTTGAAAGCTAGTTGCCTTTCTGAATCATTTGTAGCCGGGTGATTCTCACGAAATCCAGATTTAGAAAGTGTCCAGCATCAGATTTTTTAAAAAGCCCTTGAAGCCAATTTTTTTTGCACATATAAGATTAAGGTCTTAACTTACTATAACCATTATTTTTAGAAGATTTAAAAATATTTCCAATAGAATTATTTAGATGTTTTAGATTATCATTATCAAAAATTATCATGACTGCAACATGATATTACATAAAATGTATGCATTTACAAACTCATGTTTCGGTAATGAGAACTAAAAAGTTGTCTAGGTACTATGACAAACAAAATTTTAACTTTTATCTGGATAGAAAAAATAAGAACTGCTTACCTGGTAGCCATCTTGAGTGTCACAGTCAAATATGTCTTTTTTT
Organism: Misgurnus anguillicaudatus; assembly: GCF_027580225.2. Lineage (NCBI taxonomy): Eukaryota > Metazoa > Chordata > Actinopteri > Cypriniformes > Cobitidae > Misgurnus > Misgurnus anguillicaudatus. Next base: position 28,047,272 of record NC_073353.2, read on the forward strand.
CAATTATGTATTTTTTTTGAAAATGATTAAACAATGATTGAACATTATTGCGGAGGATGAGAAAATTGGTCTTGGACACATTTAGATTCCTTATTATTGTCTCTACATTTCAAATGATCACCAAATAGCACATGTTTCATTACTGTAAATGTTTATAGTATAACATGCACTGAAGCTTTTTATCTTTTAGATTTTTTAATTATAAATATTTCTATGTCAAAGAACCCAAATCCAGTCATGGACCCGTTGCGGTAATGAAAATGTTCCCCTTAAATGTGGAAAAAACAACAAAATTGTTTTGTATGATGTCATTTGAAATCATGTGCAAAATAGTATGTAAAGAGATGTTTGTAACTGCATCTTATTTTGATACTCTTCAGTCACACCAAAAGCGTTTATGGCAGTTGCAGGCGCCTTTTTTGAATGATATTCTATGGGCAGGGCGCGTTTGCGCGCTGTTTATGCGCGCCGAGCGCCTTGCGGTTTTCTGCCGCCTGCCGCGCACGCGTTTTTGAAGGAGCGCTGAGAGCGGAGAAGCGCCTGACGTCATTCGCGTCTTCCATTGTCCAATCGAATGAGGGGAGAGGCGGGCACGTTGTGCTGAGGGAAGTTTACAGTTGCTTTTAAGAACCGGACTCCACTCGCTCACTCTCTCCTGCGTGTTTATGCACCTCTCACCCTCAAACAAGGTCAGAGCAAGCGCCCTCTTTTTAAAGTTTCTGCTAATATGACAGTTAACAGCAAAAGAGCGCTCACGCTTCAATATTTGATTGACAAGACAGCTGACTCGGTGGTTGCTTAGCAATATGAAAAGCCGCGCCGCACTGCTCTTTTTAAAAAAAGGCAGTGCGTCGCGCCTTGCGTTTGCAAGCGTTTAAAGCGCTTTTGGTGTGACTGGCCCCTTACTTTGCATTTACTTTTTTATCAAAATGTTTCATGACACCTCGTAAATCTAATTTCGCGAGAATCACCCAGCCATGTTAATAGGATTTAACATGTTGCTTTGAAAAGTCCATAAACAAAAAAAACGTTCACGTTTAGAACACAAATAGACTATAGACTCACATGCCCTGCAGAAACAATGATAATAGGGTAATTTTTCCCGAATAAACCATAGCTATGAACCAATCAGAATCCAGTACTGGAACTATCAGTTTTATAAGTTCTCTTATTCTGCTCCGTTATTATTTGTGACCCTTAACCACAAAACCAGTCATAAGTCGCACAGGTTTATTTGTAGCAATAGCCAACAATACATTGTATGGGCCAAAATTATTGATTATTATTTTTATGCCCAAAAAAATGTTAGGATATTAAGTAAAGATCATGTTCCATGAAGATATTTTGTATATTTCCTACCATAAACATATAAAAAAATGTATTTGTCATTAATAATATGTGTTGCTAAGGACTTCATTGAACAACTTTAAAGACAATTATCTCAATATTTAGATTTTTTTGCACCATCACATACCAGATATTCAAATAGTTGTATCTCAGGCCAAATATTGTCCCATCCTAACAACCCATACATCAATGGAAAGCTTATTTATTCAGTATTTATTGACCTTTTTTGGTGGTCCCAGGGTCACATTTAGGTTATGTTTACATTAATGCGTTTATCCTTTAAAACGCGTTACTTTTGCTACGTTTACGCCTTTCATCTACACTACATCACCGTTTTCGACCCTCATAAACGGATTCGTTTGCAAACGCTGCAGACCCTGTTTTAGTTTGAGAACTCAGACGTTGCTGAGTGTAAATGAACGTAGAGTCTTATGTAAACGAACAGCTGATGTTAACATGACAGCGCATCATTTTCAAAGTAAAAATTATTTTATTCAGGTAAATGGAGGTTTGCAACGGAGGTTTTGCCAAAAATAGTAAACATCTACCAACCAGCTATAATAAAAGCTATATCGGATTGTTTTAACATGTATCCTTATAGATAATGTCTATTTTATATTTATTTTTGAGCATTGCTGGGTTTGAATATTGTTGTAATGTGTTTATGTTTTGTTTAAATTTAGTTAGCTTATTACGAAAGATAGACTGTAATTTTAAACGCCATATAGGGCGTTGTAAAGGCCAATATGAAGGGAGAATTGTAATGGGTCAGGCATTATTTTCGAGTTTAATTTAAGTTTTGTTTTCTACTTTAAAATGAATTTCGTTTCAGATAATTTGTCTCTTAATTTTAATCAATGTTTTGTTGATAAGTTTTGTGAATATAAATTAATAAAAACAATAAACTCAACAACGTCATTAATATTTAATATTCGTTATAAAATCAAAAATAACCTATTAATCATATTAATATGTTGTAGGGGTAGAACAGTATAAGACTTACCCAAACACATTTTTATGTTCAAAAATAGTGTCTGTTGTAGTTGCCAGCAAAGGACCCAGGTATGAATTTTTGTCAATATCACACACACCTAGGCTGCATAAATGCGCAAAGGTAAGCTATTATTAGAGTAATAAGTTATTTTACACTTTTATGCGCATGCCCAGTTACGTGATTGGTCATGTTTCATGCGTATATGGTGGTTTATAGTGTGGATGAAGATTCTTTTTAAAATGCCAGTATGAACGAGGATCGTTTTCATTTTAAAATGCCGTTTTAAAACGCAAATGCTCTAATATAAACAGGGCCTTAGTGGTGGCCGGTGACTCTTCTGAGGGGCGCGAATTCAAAACATTTCTTGTCATGTCAAAATATGTGATCTGGAAAGCATGAGCATCTCTTTTATCATAACCCCTTTGAAGCATCTGCAGCAGGCATGTATTGTGATGCACATAGGTTAACACGACGCGCAAAACACATGAGTGTATAAATACACTTTGTTACAAGCTTCGTATCTTGCGCCATAAAAAGCCCCCGGCCACCACTGTTCACATTTTGTCCTGTTGGTTTTACCCACACTTCGGTTATGCATCTCCTTCCGGGGAGTTGTATTATCTGTTTAAATGCTAAACGAATTCAGATTTTTATTCTGAAGTGTGTCAGCTTATGCACAACTGTAAAATGGTACAGAGTTATTTTGAAGCATAATTTTGCCAGCAGATGGCAGTCTGCCTCTATCTTTTTACCAACTTCAGGTACAAGATACCATCATGTAGAAACACAATCGGCCTATTAGTGAGACATTACTCTAGCTGTATTTGCTTGTGGTTATTTAATGTAATTGCTTCTCATCTTTGCACTGACCTATGACACATGCCCATAAATTAGGTAGGATCATTATTGCACACATAATCTATTATCATAATTATCTATTAGACTAGATTTTCCAAAAAACAGATAATAAAATGAACAGAGACCCAGCAGAATTACATTTAAAAGCCAGCACAAGATCTTTAAAAACAAATCTTTGCTAGTCATATAAAATTACAATACATGCTGAAAATCAATATTAGCTCTCTTTACGACACTCACAACCATACAGTATAAGACAACATCAAATTTTGGGGTATTTGATTAGAAATCAAGAGTGACCGAAGCAAATCGCATCAATTCTGTAAATATTTCAGCGAGTCGTCGATCTGCGCTGGCACGAATTCCTTACCTCTTGAAAAATGCAATATAGGCTTTCGCTGGTAACTTGTAATAAAAAGCAATTTAGTTATTGGATTGTCGTCTCGTCGCTAATGCTGTTATGAAAGCTCTCTATTAAGTGATGGCTTCAGGAGCAGGCAGGGGACGATAGATACATTCAGTTTTCAGGGCCAAAATCATGTTAACTTTAGCTTACCTCAGGAAAGCATTTCATTTATAAGAGTTGAGTATCATAATTATACTACTGGGTTATTGAATCTCCACTTCTCCGTTTCGACCTCTCTTTCTCTCTCTCTGTCTGCCTGCGCAGTCGGTGAATGTGAAGAGTATCGACTGGAAGACTTACACAGGCGCAGGAATCTTCTGGCTGCGTACTGCAAGCTGATAGTACACAGTGTGCTTGAGATGAGCATGGCTGCTGAAGTTTTCAAGCAGTATGTGAAGGTACACTTAACTCTCAAAACACTAACCATGGCAAACACAAGATTATAAGTAAACAAAAGCTGAACGATTCATGAAGCACAACAGCATGCATTTAAGTTGCACTGTATCTCATTTGCAAGCCATTTGCTTCAAACTGAAAGTTCTTTAGAGGAGTGAAGTCTGACCAAATACATAAACTGTTGCATTGATTGTTGCTTTATTTTATGATGTGAAGTGATTCATCAGCTGTTTAACAGACTGACAGAATTGACTGCACTCCTCTGCTCATAACTGGACCTCTTAGGCTTTGAATTTATGAGTTGATAGGTGGGATTTACAGCGGCGTGCGTGTTTGTGTACTTGTGTGTGTGTTTGACACGTTGACATGTTAGGAATGGCCGCTTAGATGGGCCAGCGCAGAGCCGCCAGCAGTCTCTTAACAACATTCTTCCTGATCTGGCATTCAAAGAGTCATTTACACACAAACACACACACACGCACACAAACTCTCGTTCTGAACGATGGCTTTCAAAATTGGGGCAAATGACATGAAGTTGGCGAGTGATGCAAACTTATTTGCCCAACTTCCTGTGTTCACAGCTTTCGGTAACAAGGAGACACTTCAGCGTGCAACATTGCCAAATTTCATGAACAAATTAGAGCCTCTTGAATAATATTTATTAAAGCATATACAGGAGTAATAAATCTAGGCTGTTGTTTGGTAATTGGCGGACCAAGTGGAGATCTTCAGCGAAGGTGTTTGATACAGTATGCTAGTCAATGTATCTGAGCACTTTGTAGGTCTGACATGTGTATTAGCTGCGACACGTTCAAGAAGTTTCCTGTGTTGAAGGGACACTCCACTTTTTTTGAAAATATGCTCATTTTCCAGCTCCCCTAGAGTTAAACGTTTGATTTTTATTGTTTTGGAATCCATTCAGTCGATCTCCGGGTCTGGCGCTACCACTTTTAGCATAGCTTAGCATAATCCATTGAATCTGATTAGACCATTAGCATCATGCCTAAAAAAAATAACCAAAAGTTTCGATATTTTTCCTATTTAAAACTTGACTCTTCTGTAGTTACACTGTGTACTAAGACAGACGGATAATTAAAAGTTGCGATTTTCTACGCAGATATGGCCAGGAACTATACTCTCATTCTGGCGTAATCATCAAGGACTTTGCTGCCGTAACATGGCTGCAGGAGACGCAATATAATTTCACTTTGAACATAAGTATTGCATTGTTACTTTCGACCCTGTCATGTGGGTGAAAATTAACCAAAAAAGATTTTGGTTTTTAGTAAATATACATGACTATGACCTTGTTAATATGTAACTGCAAACATATTTTGTCATTTATCTATGCAAAATATAATTAAATTACATTTTAAATTTAAGTTTAATCAAACGTTTCAAAAGCAACCCAATAGTACAAACTTGAATTGTTGAGAATAAAACATTTTATTTAACTTAATTAGGTTGTGAATTTATGAGAATCTATATTACGCAAATTAAATTCAATTAAATTAAATTGTCCGACAGGTACTCATTTAAAACCGATTTACTTTTATTCTAAAAAAACTCTGAGATGGCAAACTTCAGGATGTGTTACGGTACATTCACACGGGACGGAAGCGTTAACGCTTGACAGAAGGCTTGTCTGAAGCGTGGCCAACAACCAATCACAGTGGCCGCAACACATGCTCCGGTCTTCCATAAACGTAATTGGCTGGCTCTGCCTAGGTTATTTGCATAAGGCGATCTGATTAGCTGACGCACGCGTTGCCGCTTGAAAAGTTGAGAAATGTTCAACTTCTGCCTCGAGCAACGGCGCCGACGGATCCTCAATTCAGTTTGGCAACACATGACGTCACCCATTAAAGGTAGGGTATCTAATTTTGAAAAATGCTAACGGTAGCTGACTAGAAATGAAACCACGATCCCACCCTCCATTCAAATAGCCATCCAAAGTCACGTCTCTTTCAAAACACATGAACACACACAGATCAGACGGTCACATCCCATGTCTCATTCACTAGTGAGAAAACTTTGCAGTACAAAGTGAATAATATTACCAAAATAACCAACACAAACAACTGGTTTACATTAGAATTAGTTAAAGCACACTTTCGGTTGTGTAGACGTAGTAACTTTATTGTTACGCTAATCCGTAAACAAACACAAATTTCATAAGCAACACAATGTTTCATTAAAGTAGAATATCTGAATCCATCTCAATACAAACATATCACGTACCTACCTTACCAAAATAAACAGTGCAACGACCCTTTCAGACTCTTTGCCTCCTGCAGCTGTTTGCATGTCGTGGTAAAGCAGTAAAGTTACCGATGTTAATTTTGGTTTTTGCTCTTTGCTGATCCAGGCAGTTTTTGCTGTTGTTGTTATAAAACACGTCTTTCATTTTGTGGCTCCTGTGCAAGTTGTCAATTCAGCAGGAAAGTTTGCCATTCTCCCTCTGTTTACAGACGGGAGGTAAGCGCGTGAACATGCCGATGACGTATGGTGTCTGCGTGAAGAGGCTTGCGCGGTGGCATTCAAATTACGCTTGCGGATGAGGGACAAAAAAGGCAATGTCCTTTCAGACCGAGATCTATGATTGTTTGAAAATTTTTTTGGTCCTACGCCTTTCACAGATGACATAAATTTCTACAAATACATTTAAACAACTTAACATAGTGATTGCTATCAGGATGTGAGGAGACTTTTAACCAGCATAACTAAAAGTGTTTCTGGATCAAATCAGATAACCCTGCCTTTAAAAGTGAATGGGAAGCGTAAACGCTTACGCCCCGTGTGAATGTACCGTTACAGCACTAAATAACTTGTTGATTAATCAGTATATTGTAACTCATGAAACAAGAAACACAATGTGTTATTCGAAAAAAATACCACTTTAGGAATTTACTTACCATGGTCAAAAACAGCTTTCTGGACCTACATGTTGGAAACGATGACGAAATAACGTGATATTTGTAAGCTCTGTCAAGGGTTGCGTGGTAAGGATGCCGTCATAGTTTGGAATGCAAATGTAGTCAGTGCTCTGAAAAAAACGATTTGTTTCTTTTGTCTCGTGTTACTTTTACCCCGGTTCTCCCCTACAGAGAGAAAGTCGATGGCGGTCTGAACAGGGCCTAATACAGTGTTCTTGTAGCTTAACTGGGGAAAACATATATGAAAACATGAAGTCACATCAGCTTTATCGCTCACCACATTACTTTATCTCCCCCACAGTATTACAATGACTTCGGTGACATCATCAAAGAGACCCTGAACAGGACGAGGCAGATGGACAAGATCGAAAGCGCACGAACGCTGGTGCTGTGCCTTCAGCAGGTATGGAGAATGCATTCCTTCACGAACAGTCTTTATCTATCACCACGTCATATGACATTTTTCTGCGTGGCACATCTGTGCAGCCGATTGTCCTGAGCTCTGTGATGGGGCTCTGCAGCTGTCGACACCTCAGAGACACAACGAATGCGCCCCTCCCACAGTGTCACCATCATCGGAAAGTTCCAGAAGCTTTTCCATTCTTTCAATAGCTTAATGGTAGAGGCCTTTACTGAGGGGTGTGGTGGAAGCTTTTACACAATTTAACTCATGCACAGACCATTAGGATTTGTTTTTTATGTGACAGATTACAGTCTGTGAGTAATGCAGTTTTGTGATACAGGGGTTTGCTAAACCTACTCACCTAAAGTCTATATTTTTCATATATGTATGCCTTCTTAGGTACCGTCTTAGACTCTTGTCAGGCAACAGTAATATGCTGTATTTTCTTTACCACCAAACCAAGTCTTTGGCCACCGTGCAATGGCATTGTATTAGGTAAAAGTGTCAAGTATTTAGTGTAACCCTTACACATGAGCGATAGCAGGACATTTTAATTCTAATTTAATGATTTCAGGACTTCAAGCGATGCTCAGGCCAGGTATCCAAATGACCCCATGATTTGCTCGCCTTCGGGCATTCCGGGATACATATGTCCATCATCTTTTAGACGAACACATTTGGAGTTGTTTTGGTGGATGTCCTTGCTTTTCCAAGCTTATAACGGTAGAAAACGGTTCAGGGAACAACTTCTGACTTTGAAGCCCAAAAACGTGCATCCATCCTTTACAGAAGTAATCCACACGGCTCCAATGGATTAATAAAGGTCTTTAGCGGGTAATCAATGTGATTTTGTTAGAAAAATATCTGTATTTATAACTTTATAAACTATAATAGCTAGTACGGATGCTCCGATCAGGATTTTTGCTACGGATTACCGATTTGTTATCTTCGGCCGATACCGATTACGATAGCGATTTTTTTTAAAGCTGATATGCAAGCTCTTTGATGACTGTAACTGTTAACTTTTTTTCTAGATAAAGTAATACCACAGATGTTGCCTTTGTTATATTACTTGCAGTAATTGGGTATATTACTGTTTTAATAGAGAATCAAATAAATAAGCACAACAAATATTTATTCTGCAAAGAGATATTTAATATCTCTTTAAAAAGGTTTATGTCTCTTAAAAGTAATGAAAATTAAACACTTCACAGGCTTTACTGTATGAATTAAATATACACGCATTCGTATGAAGTATAATGCTGCGTTTACACCAGCCACGTTTCAGGTGTCAAAATCGCGTCTAGTTTGCCGCTTGAACAGAATCAGCAGAATCAGAATCATGAGCAGAATCAGGCTTCTGATTGGTTAACGTAAGTTCACATTTTTCAACTCTGGCATCAGCCGCAAATTCGCGTCAAACGCAAAATGCACAAAAAGCACCATTTGCGCGTACCGTGCCAGATGCTCAATTCGCGCCATTCGCGAGAACTAGATGCGCGAATGAGGCAGAATCATGTCTACCGCGCTAAACGCCTCATTCGCGCCACATTTGCAGCCACATTTGCAGCCACATTCAGGATCCCTATGATGACAAAAGTAAACACAAAGATCGATTTATGAGATCGGCAAATTTAGCGAGTACTGTTCAAGTCATTTAATGCCATTATTGTCCGATACCGATCGGGGGCCAATTAATCGGAGCATCCCTAATTGCTAGGTTAAGGTAACGAAACCATCTTGGACTTACGCGATTCATAAGAGTCACTGCGCAGCATACCATGGCAACGAATGCTCACTATGCTCTCGCGTGAATCAAGTTCCATCGTAACCGGAAGCTAGTTATTACAATTTAAAGCGTAACTAAACCCCTGGTCAGAGCTTGACTCCGCCCACTGTTAATATTTGAAAAATGCAAGAAAAGTGGGCGGATCCCAACGGAGATAGAGGGGACGAACCAAGCTCGTACCAAGTGTGTGGTGAGATCGTAACAAGGGCGTGGTGAGCTTGAACCTGCTTACGTCACAAGTTACTTTTTGGACCCAACATCCAATAGGAAAATTCAACTGCAGTAGCCACCGTTCAGCCTGAAGAGGGCAGCACTTAGACATTTTTACACCATATATTATAGTATTGAAACACTTTATATCCAAATGTCAAAAAACTTTCTAAAATCAATAAACAGCACTAATAAAGTATCATTCTTACAGATCATTAACTAAAAAAAGTTAGTTTAGGGTTTAGTTACTCTTTAATAAAGTAAAAAATATGGATATTTTTCTTACAAAATCGCATCGATTACCCGCAGAGGACCTTTATTAGCCCCTTATGGAACGGCTGAAATTCCACAAGGGGGCGTATTTGTTCCTCAGACCTTGCACAATAAACGTGACATCCGAATATATTCATTATAAATCATGAATGAAAAGTGAGATTGGAACGAATGTCCATTAGTGAACTAATTGTATACACTAATTATATCGTAATTCGGTCAGAAACGTCAAGATTGTGAGATGAACAAATCGTTTTGGATTAGAAGGCTTGGATATTCCATTTCCTTGGACTTTTGGGGATTTATGAACAATTTGTTTTGGACAAAACTGTCTACGGCAGCATTTTTTTTTAATTGCCAGCCAGTGCCAGCATTTTTCACGATTTTCACAAATGTTTAATGCCTTCCATAAAATGTTCTTCTTTAAATATATTAAGATACAATATATCAAATGAAAGAGTTAACCCCTTAGAGCCATGTGAATTACCTCTGTTAATGACGAATGCACGTTTTTGGGTTTAAAGTTAGAAGTTGTTCCCCGATACCTGTTTCCTACCATTATAAAGCTTGATAGAGCAAGGACATTTACTAAAATAACTCCAAAATGTGTTTGTCTGAAAAATGATGGACATATGTATCTCAGATTGCTTGAATGTGAGTAAATCATGGAGTAATTTGGATATTTGGCCAGAGTATCCCTTTCAGTCTTCTCAAAAGAGTTCAAGAAGCCCTTAAGGCCAAGAGAGGTCAGAAAAAGCCATTTTGATCTGAAATAGTATTTTTTACCTTTTGTGTAAATATATTTATTTTTATATTGTTTGTAAGAGAGTAAAAATAAATAGGTGGTGGTGGTGGTGGCCTAAGAATTTAGCACGATACTGTATATCTGTCAATCTCTCAAATGAAAATGTAACTCGTCATTGATGTTCAGCTGTACCTGAGGCTGAAACAGGAGCAGGACCGAGGGAACACATGCAGCTCCAGGGTTCAGACCTACAGCAGCATCAAAGAGCTGGCCAGACGTTTCTCGCTCACCTTCGGCTGGGATCAGATCAAATCCCGCGAGTCTCTGGCCATGATTCACAGGTACTACTACTGTCTTTATTCAGGGTAATACGAGTTCATTTGACAGTGCGTGACTCTTTGAAACCAAATGATGCTATATTTGTGCATCAATAAAAATAGTTACGTCAAGACGCGGCATGGCTTCATTTAGCCAACGCACAAGAGTCCTGTCTTTGGTTATTTGAGGGCTGAGGAATTAATTTTGCCATGGGCTGTTCTGATCTCATATTAGGATACAAATATAGATGGATGGGAGAAGAAATAGTCAGGACTTAAAAGGTAAAGCATGCGTGAATGGATTCGTGATTCTCAGTGACATCTGGGTTGCTTTGTGCAGGGATGGCATCGAGTTCGTTTTCAAAGGATTTGTTCAGCAGTCTGAAAAACACTCCCCACCACACATCTCGTACCTCATCATCCTCAGCGAGTTTTCTAGTAAGCTGCTCAAACCTGACAAGAAAACTATGTGAGTTACAAGTTAGAAAACAATTATGCATAAAACTCTTAAAATTTCTTAGCGGTTAACATCTTGATTATTTTCTTTAGTTACAGTTACTTGCAGAGGTCTGCTGGTGAACAGGTCATTAACAATAGAGAGGAGAGCTGGATGCCTCTTATTTACTACCGTGCATCTCTGATGGGCACGGCCGAGGGAGAAGATGCCGTCTCCTTCATCAGCTCTGACACTAACAAACAGCCCTCTCTCAGCAACCACTCAAGGTCACCCTCAATAAAACAAGTTCAGTTTGAAGATCAGAGATTCATAAATCTGAGTTTATTCAAAAGGTACAAAGTAGTTGATAAATGACATGGGTATGAATGGTTTGCTTTTAACATCAGGATGTTAGGTTATATGCTATATACTATATTAGGTTATATAGTTTTATACAAAGCTATTTGCAGTCCATTAAAGCTATACATTTAATAATTATGTTTGTTCTCTGGGGATCAAATGCATGGACTATCACAATGCCATAACAGTAGGAACTCACATTTGTAGTTTATGTGTCATTTCATTCCTATTTTCTACAGATCAGAGATTCATTTCACCCTCTATAGAACCAAAAGGATGCAAGCTAGCGAAAAGGTAAGGACAATAAAAGTTTTTATTAACAAACTAGTGAGAAAAACAGTGAATCACATGCTTTTATATTTTTTTGTATGGGCAGTCCTGAAGAAACAAAGGTCCAACAAAGCACGAGCAGCAGTCTCATAGCTGATAAAGGACCACAGGACAGTGATGAGGTGGATGTTGATACTGTAGATATTGATGTTTAACTCATTCCCCGCCAGCCTTTTTTTTAAGTTGCCTAAAAATGTTTGTTCAAACTTAAATGTTCTCACTTTTAAGTAGAGTATAGTGCTGGGCAAAGATTAATCGCGATTAATTGCATACAAAATAAAAGTGCATTTTTGCATACCATGTGTGTGTTTACTGTGTAATTATTATTTACACACACACACACATACATATAAACATTTCAGAAATGTTTTATTTATATATTCTTTTTTTGTTTATAAATAATATAGAATATACACGTATATACATACATGCATGCATACATACATACATACATACATACATACATACATACATACATACATACATACATACATACATACATATATATATACATACATGTAAATGTTTCTTAAGTACATACATGAATGTGTGTGTATTTATATATACTAGGGCTGTCAATAGATTAAGAAAAATTATCTAGATTAATCGCATGATTTCATGAGTTAACTGCGATTAATCGCAAATTAATCGCACATTTTTATCCATTCTAAATTTACCCTAATTTAACACTTTTCAGGTTTTTAATATTCTAATCATATATACATATATAGATGCTTTATGCAAATGTATGTTAACAACAGCCTGTTTACATTTTAACAGAATCACCAGCCATTGTTTTGTATATGAATTTTCCTTTCAGAAGATTTTTCTTTCTCCATTTTTGTTTGCTGCTGCATCATTTGTGACATGTGCTGGCAAGTTGAGTCGGAATTAGCAAATTTAAAAAAAAAATAGTTGTTCATATTTTGACATTCTCTATTAAAACATAGAACAATGCATGATTTGTTAACAAAATAGAGTCAAATTACCACAAACATTTCCACATCCATTATATTACCACATCAATACCTTAAAATCACTGGTAAAACTAATAGATTTAGCACACACAAAGCAAAAACATCATCAATGTATGTTCAACTTTTTTTCCTTTTGTTTGATTGACATTGAGACAGACTGCTTAAAATCTAAGTGATCTAATATAATGTTACACATCAGATAGTTTTACCCAACAGTTAACCAAACATTTAATTAAAACATAACAGATTAAAGAGCCTACCTGCGTGAATTCTTATCAAAACAGATATTTGTAAAACTGTAATTTTGTGTAGATGTCTATATATCCGGGTCGCGCACTCGCGCGTCTGTGTGCACGCGCTTCAGATATCAGTCAGTCAGCGTGAGGGGATCGCTTTTGAGTCTTGTCGCTCTTAATAACTCTTTAACATTAATCAGGTACCGAACTTTATCTCTCTTAATGACTCTTTTAACATCAAGCAAGTCCTGCAGTCTATTTTCTAAGTCATGCATAAAAGCGAAACCAAAATGAATTGAGACGCATCTTTGTATTAGATTAAGCATTAGGAGGACGGTAACGTTACACCTCTCAGACGTATAAATAAAGATCATATCAGATGTCCAACGAGCATTTAGAGCATTGGATTTGGTAGACAATTTGCTTAATGTTCTTATTTCTATGAAAACCTTTTACTCATTTAGAGAGAGTCACATTTGTCTGCGACTGCGTCTCTGTTCATTCAACTATGGGCTGGACCAAGGGTCAAACAGAAATTGCGCGTTGCGTTAATCTCCGTTAATAAAATTAGTGGCGTTAAAATGAATTTGCGTTAACGCGTTATTAACGCGTTAATTTTGACAGCCCTAATATATACATAATAATTACACACAAAACACACTTATATATTATGCAAAAACAAACTTTTATTTTGTATTTTTTTACTTTGCCCAGCACTAATGTTTTAGTTGAAAATGTTTAAATATTTTAGTTTTTTTTTTAGGTATCTGGCATCTGGTACATTTTGTAGCTTGTGTCTCCTTTCTTACATGTAAATACTGTACAAAATATGCCATTAAGTGGTAATAATTATGAGCAAATCGAGATACCTAGTATTCCGGTGCTGAAATGTATATTTAAGGGTGTACAGCATTTACGGATTCAACTTTATTTGTTTTTGCACAAAACCCTGTTAAGCTAGAGTCCACGGGGCATGACCAGGGCCGCATTAACACTGTAAGGGGCCCCTGGGCTTTATCATTTTGTGTGGCCCTTTATCCACCAGAATTGCAGCCTACATTCACACAATCTTTATAATCACTAAGTGCAAGTTGTCAGGCTTTTATTTTGCTGGAATAAAGGGAATTACAAAATATTAAAACCATATCAGAATGCCCGCAATATACACAAATATCACTGCATAACATATGCACATAGTCCTAGGTGACCCGAATAGTCTAAGATTCGATGCTTTGACAGGAGAAGCCTGATTCGACTACTGCACAGTCAATTGTCGCAGATGTGTTATAAAATTGAGGATCATATAATTTTGGCTGTATAAGAGTGCACAGTATCTGATTTCATATTTAACAGCTTTCTCCCAATATAAAAAATATACATCCTATTATGATAATACTAAGTAAATAATATCAATAAATATTTTTAAAGTCTGTTAATAGCCTAAATCCCGTGACAGGGCTAGACGTCCATATCCAGAAACCATTGCAAAGTCTCTTTGTTTCTGCAATTAAAAATACAAAACAGGTAATTATATACTTTCGTTATTTTAAAATTAATTTTAATATTTCCTTATTTTTATTTAATTTATAGATTATTTAGTGTTATCTGATTAAACTATTTGTGGGTTTTATTCCCCTGCGCATTTAGGCATTTTGCACCCATGTTCTGCACCTATTGATTCTGACTTTATTTTGTTTTTATTTTTTATTAATTATAAAGGTAAATTCTTATCTAATTTAAGTTCTGTAAGTTTTGGATTGCTTTTCGTTGTGTCGATGTTGCGCGGTTGCATGCTGTCACTCACATTCAATTTAGCCGAACGTGCTGCTCTGCGTGATCATATTTAGGCATTCATCAAACGTAACATCAAAAAAACAGATTTTTTCGACAAGTATAAGTTTTAAAATGTATTTAAAAAGGTTGCTTAACTTGTCAAAAGTTTATTTAAAAAGGTTGCTTAACTTGTCAAAAGTTGAGCTACAAAACAGGAAAGCCGTTTTTGTGAATACAGAGATGATCAAAGTGAAAGTAAGCAATCAGATATTTCTGTGCAAAATAATAAAGCATATATAGTGTCTATAAAATCCTTAATTTCAGTGTTTTTTGGTTATAAATGAACCGTTTAAGTAATTGTATATAAAGCTTGTTTTTTTATAATTTACAGTAACAAATTATAAGTAATTTCTCGTCTTTTATTTCCTTGCCACGCTAAATCTCAAAATGAAACGATCGCTGAACTTAGCCGTGGCTTCCGAGGCAGAATCTAATTTGTTATTTATTAGCTTTAGTTATCAAAAATGTTTTGTGTAATATCTTTGTGTGCTGTTCTGTACATCTTGGCTTTAAAATGTTACGAGGAATCATTTAATGAATGTTTATATACACGTTGTCTTTCATATTAAGATAAAAACGCGTCCTCAGTTTCGTCTTTGTTCATCACTTGAAAGGCACTTTTGGTCACTTTATCAGAAAGCTGTCTGTGTTGCCTTCAGAAATGCAATAATGGATATTTCAGACAGAAATTTTAAAAAGCTCACTAATGATTGCAGGGTAGCCTATAGTAAGTGAGAGATTTTCTTGCGCAGGAACTGCATTCACGCACGGACATTCAAAGCAAAGCGATTAAGCATAATTTTAAAGGGAGTATCAACTTTTTATAAAATGCGGCAGTTATTTTTTTCCAGCAACTCGGGGCCCTTCCCAGCCCGAGGCCCTGGGCTTAAGCCCAGGTAAGCCCATGCATTAATGCGGCCCTGGGCATGACGGTCATTTATTTGAACGGTATTAAAAAGCAAGTTAAGCCAAAGAAAGTGTAACAAATTCAGCCAGTCTGTGGTGTACCTTGATAAAAGTACACAACTAAAATACTTCATTCATTGCTAGATGTATACCATACATATGCTATATGTATCTTAAACAATCCCACAATACTGTATTTTAGGCCCTTAGCATTTTTCCACATTTGTTTACATTTCCCTGTACTTGACTTTAGATGAAACACATATTTTGTTGCACATTGTTAAATTTAGTTTTTATTCAGGTATTCAAATAAGCTTATATACAAGTTGTCGTAATGTGTACATTTTGTAAACTGAAACTTTCAGGCCTGGGAGTCACAGAAATTCATGTGTTGAATATAAATATTTGCTTGTGATTGCTATAGAAATCATTATGACTTTTCTAAGTCGTGAAAATGAAGTGATTAAAAGGTAAAGAAACCTTGTATTACAACTAGACCAGTCATTCTTTTTATAAGTATGGGTGTAAATCCATACACAAACTGGATCATGTCAACCAAATTTGTGATTACAGAAAATGTATAAATAATGGTGCTATGAAGATGACCTAAAATAAATCAGTTTAATTCTTGTGCACAATCGTGTGGTATAAAACAAACAAAGTGCATTTAAACAAATAAACTGTATGCTTTTTGATTCTTCCATGTATATGCTTCATAACATTTGTTTAATAAAACTCAAACATCCTGCTGAACACGTTTATTTTAATACTTTATTGAACTTAAGACAATTGAAAAATAGTTCATTTTTACAATAATAAAAGTACACTGTTATGAAGCACTTCTATTGTTATACAAACATAATTTATTGAAAACATTTAACTGGACTAAGCCTAAAGATTTTGAACAAATAAGAGTCACATAAATATATACAATAAATACATTAAAATTTAAACACTTCTCACACAGACAATAAAATGTCAAAGTCTGATTACAGCATTATGTCATATTAGCGTGACCCTTAAATAAGGCATGTAGACAGAGGTCCATGAGAAATAAGCCACCCATGAAATCAAGTTATTGGACTGAAATCATTTTGGTTAATCCCTGGAATGTCTGATTACCAAATCTGAAGTGTAAAAACTATATATATATTTTTTTAAATAGTGCCCATTCGACATTTCAAGTGTACTTGAACATCCTGGTTCCAGTGTAGTTACTTGAAACCTGTAGTGCATCTACTGTATATTTATACTTGAAACCTGGTTGTACGCAGATGTCAGACAGATAAATACAGTTTACTCTCTGCTAGCAAAACTCGTCTTGCTGAACATGAGTCTCACCAGAATGCTGGTTTACTGATCAGCATCCATTGGGTGGGACACATTTTAAGCATTGGTTAGCATCACCAATCTGCGAAAGCAGCATCTGTTGTTTAACACACGGTTCTCCAGATGGTGGGTTTTCTTTGGTGTTTCTACATTGTTCTCAGTGGCTGTCATTCAAAATCATCTTCGTATTCATATTCATCCAGGTCCAGGTTACAGTGAGGGTTGGTGATCTCAAACAAAGGCCTCTTCTCATTTCGGAGGTCAAATGCACTTGTGATGTGGTCAACTGGGTCTACATTTTCATAGCTGAAATAAAGCATAAAAATGTGTTACCACAGACATTGATATTAACTGAGCTACAATAGAGAACAAGTGTAACATGTGAATTGGAATTAAAAATTCTCAAAAAAAAAAAAAAAAGACGATGATATGCTTCAATAAAAAGGCACAAAATTTGATAAAAAATTCTCAGAGAACAACATTTCACTGTAAATCTAAACACATGATGGAAAGGTGTCACTCTTATTAATTATTTAGCAATAAACTTAAAATATATTAGTAAAAAGCTATTAAATTCCACTACAATAGACAATTTCTAAGTAAGGGACTACTGCATAATTTAAGTATTACAACATTTGCAGTGGTATTTGTAGATCACTCCCTTCGTAAAGAAAAAAGAGAGTCAAACTTTTTACTGAAAGCCATATACTTTTTTGTTAAAGGAATATTCCATTTTCTTAAAAGAAAAATCCTGATAATTTACTCACCACCATGTCATCCAAAATGTTGAGGTCTTTCTTTGTTCAGCCGAGAAGAAATTATGTTTTTTGAGGAAAACATTGCAGGATTTTTCTCATTTTAGTGGGCTTTAATAGAGCCCAACATTTAATACTTAACTAAACATTTAACATTTTTTTTCAACGGAGTTTTAAGGACTATAAACGATCCCAAATGAGGCATAAGGGTCTTATCTAGCGAAACAATTGTCATTTTTGACAAGAAAAATAAAAAATATGCTCTTTTAAACCACAACTTTAAATGTTGGGCTTTATTAAAGTCCATTAAAATGAGAAAAATCCTGCAATGTTTTCCTCAAAAAACATAATTTCTTCTCGACTGAACAAAGAAAGACATCAACATTTTGGATGACATGATGGTGAGTAAATTATCTGGATTTTTCTTTTAAGAAAATAGAATTTTCCTTTAAGGGATTCGTTTTGGATCTACAGTAAATGCCTAAAACTTATTTTATTCCTTATAAAATTTGAATTTGATCAGGGACCGTCCAGAACACAGGCCACTGAAAAGCATGTGGTCACAGTTAAACAGATTAGGGCTGTAACAATGATTAAATAATCATCCATCACTATTGTTTGACATCATCGCAATGATTTCAGATCACCCCAATGATTGCACATCTCTCTTAAAAACACAAGGGGGAGCTGCAGCGCCTGTTTGAGACGCTGTTCCTTAACTGATAGTGTAACGCGATACAATGCAAATCCATTCAATACAGTGGAAAAAACTGCATTTAAAGAAATGCTGCAAAACTTGGATAAGCAGTATGAACTGCCAGGCAAAACATACATTTCCAAAACAGCAAATTCAAATTTAGGGAAGTGAAGGATGCTAATCTTAACGATCTGTAAGGAAATTATTTTTTGCAGCCAATACAGACATGTGGTCCAGTACTAATATGACCTTAGTAGGATTGGCTACTATTTAAGGCCTGTTCTGGTATAGTCAGTGTATTTTGATTCCACTTTTATTATCAGTAATTTTTTAGACACATTATTGTGTTTATTTCTTATGAAGACTTTTAAGTGTTTAAAATATATATATTTATTAAATAATTACTTTTAAATGTGTGTTATGTGTCA
Organism: Misgurnus anguillicaudatus; assembly: GCF_027580225.2. NCBI lineage: Eukaryota > Metazoa > Chordata > Actinopteri > Cypriniformes > Cobitidae > Misgurnus > Misgurnus anguillicaudatus. The sequence continues at coordinate 28,066,233 of NC_073353.2, forward strand.
CAGGTAAACCCTGCAAAATATTTAATTTAAATAATCACAGCAACGTGTGAAAATTATTTCATGAACTAACAAAAAATTATGAGAATTAAATGTCAAAGCAAGTGTTTTGTGTGATGTTGACAGGTGAACCCATACAGAACAAAAGTGGGAAGAACCTCACCCTACACCTAGTGTGTCTTACCTGTATACTTCAACTCTACTCATCTTGCCCTTAGAAATCTGTGCTGATCCTAAAACCATCATATAATATCTTATCAGGCCTCTAATCACCGATACCACAGCAGCAAATAACAAAACTTGATTATTGGTTCAGGCTGCTGTCTTAAACTAGATCATGGGTCTGCAACATTGTACCTGGAGGGCACCTTTCCTGCCTATTTTAGTTCCAACCCTACTCCAACACACCTGCTTCTAATTTTTAGGTAGCCCTGAACAAATTGATTAGCAGGTTCAGTTGTGTTTGACTGGGGTTGAAATGTAGTGTCTATGACGTCACCCATAGGTTTGTGAAGAACTTTTTTGAAGCCAATAGTAGGCGGAGCCTGCTGTCGCCATCTTGGGTGTGCGTTACCACGCATCACTCGCAGATAACCCAAAAATGGGTAAAGAGGCGGAAAGTGGGTGAAGCTGAGGTGGCTTGTTGCTGAAACCACGCCCACCTAGTGACAGCAATGGCAGATCACCCTTCACTCAAGTGGCCGCCACGCCCTTAATTATGCAGAACTTTAAGGCTTGATATAATTTAAACGGATGAGTTACAAAAAATTCACCCCCCTCATAGTTGTCATGAAGGGCAAAATTAGCTATATAGACCAAAAACACATTTTGTACCAGGCTGTAAACATTATTTTCTATTTTCTTCTATGGGAATTGACTCCCTTTTAGACGCAGTTGATGAACTCCAGTTTAAGTCACTTCCGTATTGGCTTCATCAGAGAGATCGGAAATTGGAACCGGTGCCCTCCAGGAACAGAGTTGGAGACCCAGAGTTGGAGACTAGATATTCACTTTAGGTGGATGGTCACATCAGAAGTTAACGGCTGCATGAAATGTCATGAAGAACTAAAAAAAAAAAAAAAAAGTGTGTGGTCGTACCCATCGTTGTACTGTTCGTTGGCAGTTTCTTCAGCTACCAAGTGATCATATTCCTCTGCAGCGTATCTCTCCCAGTCAGAAATCTCTTGTCCCATTATTTCTGCGTCCTGTCAAATTATACATACAATCTGGTTACAGCATATTGGCAATGAAATTATAAAAAAGAAATATAAGAATGTTATTCTTTACCCTTGCAGCCAGTAAGGGATCCCTTTGTTCATGGTCCAGGTATTTCTCGATATTGAAGAATGTGTCAAAGAATATATGGGCAAGTTTACATCTCTTCAAGTCTCTGAGGGTGATCCTTCCTAAAGACAAATTACAGCACTTTGTAAGATGCTACAGGGGTGTCAAAACCATTTTGCTGAGGGCTGGATCGGAAAATACCTCCCCTTATGAGCGCCAAACTTTAGCATGCTGACATTAACCATACAAACTAAAATACAACTAGGAGGCTGTTTACACTTGGCATTAACATGCGTTTTCGTAGATTGGATCACAAGTGGACGACGTTAATGCCAGGTGTAAACGGTGTTCAAAACGTTTTGAGCTCGTCCACTTTCGAGCACTTTCAAACACATCCAGAGGTGGTCGAAACCACTTTCGATCGGATCGTTTGGAGTTGCGGAACGCACATGTGGTTGAATGCGTTCGAACAGCCACACGCGACCGTCTTCTCTCCGCCCATTTATCTAATCTGAGGTATTAAACACAAGTTTTACGTCTTTTTTGACTTCTGGCGTGAACATACGGTGAACAGCGCTATTTTTAGTCTTTCATTGATAAAACTAAGCGTCTGATCTCTGTAGTTTCGTTTTGAAAGCGTGTAAAAGTTGCGCGATCCTATTTCATCAATTGCGCTGAAAATTCAGAGAAAGCTCTTACATACTCGTGTACAAAACACTGTGCAGCATGTTTACTTGCTAAACAAGCAGTGGACTCCGACATAATATTAGTTTGCGTCCATATAAACTCATAATTACTCCCGATCGGGTTTGAATGACAGCAGAGAGACTCGCCCACCGTCTCACAGACCACCCCCTCAAAGTAATCAGAACAGAAGTGGTCGAAAGTGGACAAGAGAGACAGATTTAAATACCAGGTGTAAACATGAATGTGTCTCTCTCGTCCATTTGTGATCCGATCGATGAAAACACATCTTAATACCAAGTGTAAACAGCCCCTAGGTTACAAACTGCTAATAGGTAAAGAACTGAATTTACCTACTTAAGTCATGAACACTGGAATAAATAAAACTTGACTTAAATTTTTTTTTAAATTTTTAACACTAATGACTACATTCAATTAGCAAAGGAAATAAAGAAAATGCAAACCTGCATATTTTTCAACTTTGAGCAACTGTAATTTCTATCATTGCAAAATCAACATTTAAATCATATTGGGGTGTTTTTTGGACAGGGCTTATCATAGTCCAGGGCTCAACATAAAGGACTGCCCAGGGCAAGCGTGAGACATTCGGGCCAGTAAAAGGTATTGTCACTTGCCCAATCGGGCCAGTGCTTCACCCTCAGTGTGCCTATATCTTTCTCTATTTCTGTTTTAGTACATGATAGAAAGTGTAAGGCTAGATCAAATCGTGTGGCAAATCAATCTAATCTGCTGCCTGTGACTTGTCAAACTAAGATCTCTGTTAGGGAAAAAAATTGTACTATTAAGTTAGCACTTTTAAATATCTGTTCACTTAAAAACAAATCACTTCTAGTCAGCGACTTAATAGCCACAAACAACCTGGATTTTATGTTTCTAAATGAAACATGGCTAGAAGAAAGCTACAGTGCAACAGTCCTTAATGAAACAGCCCCTCCTAACTTTACCTATTTGAGTTTTTGCAGAGCTGCTAGGAGGGGTGGAGGTCTTGCTGCTCTTTTTAAAGATGTCTATCAATGTAAGCAAGTGTCATTTGGGAATTACCCGTCTTTTGAACATCTAGGTATTGTGTTGAAAGGTACCCCACGCATTCTACTGATCATTATTTACAGGCCCCCAAAATACTCTCCAGCATTTGTTGAGGACTTTACAGAACTGTTATCAACTATTTCCTCAGAGTTTGACTGTTTTGCTATTGCTGGAGATTTTAACATTCACATAGATAAGCCAGAAAGCATTATGACAAAAGATGTCACAGCTGTTTTAAATACTTTTGATCTGACTCAACATGTACATGGACCCACACACAATCGTGGACACACTCTAGATTTAATTATCAGTAAGGGTGTAAACATTTCATCAGTTGTTATTAAGGATGTAGCACTGTCTGATCATTTCTGTATTTTCTTTGATATATTAATCTCTCCTACTATTGAAACTAGATCTGTGTCTGTCAAAAAGAGATCCTTAAATGAGAACACCAGTGTGCTATTTATGAAGGCTATATCTTTAACACCAAGCATATCTGCAGACTCTGTTGATTTTCTCCTTGATTCCTTTAATTCGAAAGTTAAGAGTGTAATCGATGATATTGCTCCTGTAAAAGTCAGGAAGAAGAATGGCAGGCAAAAATCACCTTGGAGAAACTCAACAGAGGTGCAGAATATGAAGAGACAATGCAGAAAAGCTGAGCGCATGTGGCGGAAGACAAAACTTGTAGTCCATTATAATATCTATAAAGACAGCCTTCGTGCTTTCAGTGTGGAACTAGGCAAAGCTAGACAGACTTTCTTTTCAAATATTATAAACAAAAACATAAATAACACACGCACTCTTTTTGCTACTATAGAGAGACTAACAACCCCCCCAAGTCACTTTCCAAGTGAAATGCTCTCAGACAGCAAATGTAGTGAATTTGCTAACTTCTTCTCTGAGAAAATCAATAATATCAGAAAGGTGATCAGCACATCCTTGAGCTGCGCCGGGGTCAGACAAATCAGACCACAACATCAGAAAGTAGTTACGATGTCTGATTTCGAAGCAGTTGATGGTAAAATTTTGGAAGAAACAGTACAGCATCTTAAAACATCAACCTGTGCCCTTGACACACTCCCAACATCTTTTTTCAAAAGTGTCTTTAACTGTTTAGAAGCAGATCTCCTAAAAGTGGTAAATTCATCACTTCACTCTGGGACTTTTCCAAAGTCCCTTAAAACTGCAGTTGTTAAGCCCCTCCTGAAAAAGAGCAACCTAGATAACACTGTATTGAGCAACTACAGACCAATCTCAAATCTTCCTTTCATAGGCAAGATCATTGAAAAAGTTGTTTTCAATCAGCTGAACAAATTCTTAATTTCTAATGGTTACTTTGACATTTTTCAATCTGGTTTCAGACCACACCACAGTACAGAGACAGCGCTCATAAAGATAATAAATGATATTCGCCTCAACACAGACACAGGCAAACTATCAGTGCTGGTGCTACTCGACCTCAGTGCTGCTTTTGACACTGTCGATCACAACATACTTCTTGACAGGCTGGAAAACTGGGTCGGACTTTCTGGGGTGGTCCTGAAATGGTTCAAGTCATACTTAGAAGGGAGAGGTTATTATGTAAGTATAGGTGGCCATAAATCTGAGTGGACATCCATGACATGCGGAGTCCCGCAAGGCTCAATTCTTGCGCCACTCCTGTTCAACCTGTATATGCTCCCACTAAGCCAAATAATGAGAGAGAACAAAATTGCCTATCACAGTTATGCAGACGACACCCAGATCTACTTAGCTCTATCCCCTAACGACTATAGCCCCATTGACTCCCTGTGCAAATGCATTGATGAAGTTAACAGTTGGATGTGCCAAAACTTTCTTCAGTTAAACAAAGAGAAAACTGAAGTCATTGCGTTTGGAAACAAAGATGAAGTTCTCAAGGTGAATGCATACCTTGACGCTAGGGGTCAAACAACTAAAAATCAAGTCAGGAATCTTGGTGTGATTCTGGAGTCTGACCTTAGTTTCAGCAGTCATGTCAAAGCAATAACTAAATCAGCATACTATCATCTCAAAAATATCGCAAGAATTAGATGCTTTGTTTCCAGACAAGACTTAGAGAAAATTGTGCATGCTTTCATCACCAGCAGGGTGGATTATTGTAATGGCCTCCTCACTGGCCTTCCCAAAAAGACCATTAGACAGCTCCAGCTCATTCAGAACGCTGCTGCCAGGATTCTGAGCAGAACCAGAAAATATGAACACATCACACCAGTCCTCAGGTCGCTACACTGGCTACCAGTTACATTTAGGATTGATTTTAAAGTATTATTAATGGTATATAAATCACTCATTGGACTAGGACCTCAATACATTGCTGATATGCTCATTGAATACAAACCTATCAGATCACTCAGATCATTAGGATCACATCAGCTAGAAATACCAAGGGTTCACTCAAAGCAAGGAGAGTCAGCTTTTAGCTATTATGCCAGTCGCAGCTGGAACCAGCTTCCAGAAGAGATCAGATGTGCTCCAACAGTAGCCACATTCAAATCCAGACTCAAAACACATCTGTTTAGCTATGCATTTACTGAATGAGCACTATGCTGCGTCCGAACTGATTGCACTATATTATATATGCACTATTTTAATTACTTTCTATTTCTCTTGTTTTTATTCTTATTTTTAACTGTTTTATACTTTTATTCCTGTTTTATTCTTTTTCACACATTTAAACAGTTTTTATTAAAATCACATTTATTTTCTTTTAATTGATATTTCAATTTCATGTATCTTTGATTTTTGTTTTCTCATTTCTATGTAAAGCACTTTGAATGACCTTTGTGTATGAAATGTGCTATACAAATAAACTTTGCCTTGCCTTGCCTTGCCTCAGTCACTAAAATATATTTTTATTAATGTATCTTGGAAACAGACAAAGAAACTATGCAATATTTTGCACAGTTTGCTGTCAGTTTACAAGGTAAAGCAGAAAAGTTGGGAGCCTTTTTTTCGTTGGAACGTGTCTGTTGTATATTTCTACAATTAATTATTTTTGAAGAATTTTTTTAAAAATATGTGACACTGAATTTTTTTTATTGGGGCCAGTAAAAATGTTGGCAGGGCAAGTGAAAACCTGAACCACTGGCCCAGTCACTATAAAAATATATTTCCGTTGAGCCCTGTAGTCCCAGACAAGAACGCATGTTTGAGCATCCTTAATTTAAAAAGCATCTTGTACTGACATATCTTAACATATATCAGTGCCATTGTTTTGTCTCAAGATCCTCAACAGTAATGTCTTTAATATGTTAAAATCTGTCCTAATACAATTAAAGCCTAGTCCTGGGTTTATCTAAACCCTGTCCGGGAAACTGCCCCATCAAGTTGTTTCAGTTAAAACAATACCTGGAATTTCTGGCTTAACCAGATCGAACATTTGGCACAGGCAGTCCTCAAATGGCAGTGGCTCAATAGCCATAGTCTCAAGCTTCTGACACTGTTCATGATAGAAGTACTGGAGCTCGTACATGGACAGCACCCCGTCCCCATCCAGATCCATACAGCGAAACCAGTACTCTATACTATACGGGACACAAGCCACATCAGAACCACATCCTATTAACTACAGCATAAGCATGCGATAAACACACTGATGGTGCGTTTTAATTGTATAGTACCCCACGGTTTGGGTCAGGTGGGGTCAGCTCGGCTCACTTTGGCTTAGTTAGCTTTTCCATCGAGTTTAGCAACACTTTAGTGGGAGGGATTATAGGCGTGTCGTTATATTTGCGCTGCCGACTGCTGTGACATCATACAAGGGAGAGCGTTGTTGTACATTCCCATACATTTATTTATTTCTCAGTCTGCCACAAAATTAAAATTGGCCAACACAAATACATGTTTACACATCGCGTTAATCACTACCTCTGTCTCACATGACCGTTTCTGTACAAACACCCGTGGCGTTAGTCGACGCGCTCCGCTGAACCTCATTTAAGTTGCATTTAAGCATATGTGCGGACGTGCGCGTTGCGAATGTGCCGCCACAAACTGCAAGTCTGGAAAAAAACTGTTATGGTGTTCCTGATTCACAACCTGTGGATGTTTTTCATCGCTAAAAGAGTTTGTGAACTTACAGTAAAGCACAGATGACAACAGGTTTGCTTGAGAGCATGAAGGTAAAGCTAATCTTTTACATTATAGCGATAACGCTGGTAGTGACGATTCTCTCAATTAGTGATCTACAGTGTTTTCGCATCACGTTTTGGTATCAACTCGGGTCGCTTGGAACCCCAACCGACGTGGTACTAAAAAAAAAAGTATCAGGTACTGCACCCAGTGAAAAGCCCCCAAAAGTAAGCTGATCCGACCCAAACCAAACCGTGGTTTGTTTTTATGCTTAATGGAAAAGCGCCATTAAGCATAAAAGCAAAAGCAGTACAAATGCAGATTATAAAAGGTATTTTGTTGGTAAAGCATCATTTACCTAGTCTCAGTTTTTTTGTCCTCCTCAGATATAAGGAACCACACAAAGTCAGCGTAGCTCATTCTGCCCTCTTTATGAACCATCCTGCCCCTGAGCATCAGAATAAAATTACTCACAGCTCTCACAAAACATTACAAACAACCAGTTCCATGACACCAAGACCAGAGCAATGAAATACAGTACCTGGTTACAGCTCCTGAAAATATCCTCTCAATCATTCTGTGGGATATGGCTGTCAAAAAAGCAGAAAAAAACTCACAACAAACTACATTCATAACAAATGCTCAAAGATGGAAAAAGCAGCTGTCAAAAGGATGTAAATCATGGAAATTGAAATAGCAAGACAGCAAGTTAATGTTCCCATTTTATCATTATAAAAAGACACCGTGATTATTGAACAGCCGGAGAGAAGATAAAACTATAACGGTGCCAGACATGCCGTCATGCTGGAGGAAATTGATATTAAAACTTCACTCAATTCACTCAAGTCATACTTCACCAAACAGAAACATGTGCTATCAAGTGTTGCTGGAGGAGAGTCATATTTAAGTTCACTCCCAGCTATGAGCAGCATATCTTTAAACACTATTTAAAGAGTTCAAATGCAAAACCCTCTAAGTGCATCTGACACGTTTTCTTGTAAATAAGCATTTTTAATCAGGCTCTTATGTTTATATTTAGTAATTTCACTCTAAATGGCAGGTTATTAGTAAGTAATAACTCAAAATTTAATGTCTTTTGCTGCAAAACATGAAGGGCCCTACGGAACTTTTGCTAATTTAACAACATGGTCTAAAAGGTTGTTCCTATTCTCGTAATGAGTAATGGGTGTGTTTTGGGCGTAACGTGCAATAAACCAGTGAGAGTCTCAGCTCTCACCCCCGTTGAAAGCCAGTTGCGCTGGCACCATGCCGATTCCTTATTTGTATTGCAGAATTTAAAAAACTAAAAAAAAAAAAAGTGGAGGAAGAAGACCACCAGTTTAAGATTGATATAAAAAATGTGTTGTTTTCATTTGTATTATAATTGCTATTTTTTTGGTATTAAAACCCTTAAAAATCTTTTTTTTTAGTCATGGAAGTAAAATTAGCAGGCTTTATTTGTAACAAACAGAAGATGAAGAATTTACAAACGTGTGAAGAGCCGAAACGTTTCAGCATTCGGACAGCACCGTAAGTGCTTTGAAAATATCCACACAAAGTCATCATACAATAAATCCATGGGGTAGCATAAAAAAACATTTCAAAATAGATGCAATATTTGCATTTGTTTAAAGCAATAATTACTTACCAGGCTACAGGTGAAACAGCTCTTTACACCTTTTAACATCTCGTAACAGTCCTCAATTATTTTTCAAGAGACTTAATAATCTTTTACATTTTAATTCTTAGATTTTTCATATTTTAAAACGTTTATGTGCTGCTGCGCATCCATGTGTGTGATAAGAAACGCACGTTGTTGTCCCGTTTATAGGCGCATATTACTAACGCGCGCATATTACTAACGCGCGCATTAAAAAACAAAAACAATATTGCGCCATTGACTTAAGACCAGGTTTTTGTTGGTCAATGGCGTAGTCTATTTTAGTTGCCTAAAAATAGAAACGTGCCAAAAATGCGCCTGAACACATTTCGTTCTCAAACCAAAACACAAATGGGCGCAAATGCATTTGCCATTTAAACAACGTGCCGCTAAAGTAAAAATGGTAATTGCACCGGATTGAAACTAGCAAAACACACCTGCGTTGCGCTGCTTTGCGCCAGGTATATGATAGGGCTCTATGAGTGCATGAAAGCTTTTTTGGCAAAAAATCCACTGCTTTGGACAACAATTGGAAAAACTATTTTCCAATTTAAACAATTGGGAAAAAGATGCAACTAGAAACAGCAAATGATGAAAGTCTGAATTCAAAATGTAAAACTGCAGAAACTGGACCACAAATGTGATGCAAGTGGCTGTCACAATGGTGTTGTATTCAGATCCAAGTACTTAAAAGGGACACATGTTTTAATGTGGATTCACGGCGTTTCCCTATCCCACCCCATCTCTTTCCAGTCACTATTCACTGTCCTTTCTAAATAAAGGTAAAAACCTACATTGGAGATAAAGTATTTGTTTAACGTATAATAAAACATTCGGTCAGTATAATCGCATTTTTAACAGAAGTGTCGTTTTGTGGCTTTTGCATCTGAGCTCTCCATTTGTTTTATAATGAATGTTGATTTGCATTTTATATAACAACCAATTTATCCATTGCATTTTTTATCATCTAAATTAAATCCATATGTCATCCCTATTCATACCTTGATCATTATGTCGGGACAGGTCTCTCTGGTCTATGTACAAGTCGTGGTCTGTGTCCAATTCCCAGAACTTACAGTAGATGACGTAGAAATGTTCATAAGAGAAAAACTCTGTCAGCTGGTTAATCTCTTCCTCCTCTTCCAGCAGTGCCACATTCTGTTGGGAATTTTCATATTAAATACCAGAAATAGAGTAGATGGCTGGACATATAGGTGAAGTTTAAAAAAACTTTACCTGCAGAAAACTACTTCTCCTTAGTTCTGAACATGTTATTTTTCCTGTCCATGAGCGGTTTATATTATAAAATATTCTTTGGACAACCTGTCGGCACAAATAATAATTTAGTGGCTCTTATAAGCAACTGAACAACACTATGTAGAGCTGCTAATAATTTGTAAACAATGCAAAATAAATTAATAGTTCATTTTCTGATACTAAATTACTTGGGGTGTCACGATTCTCCAAATCCTCGATTCGATTACATTTTCGATTCTGATGTCACGATTCAATTCGATTTTCGATTTTTAAATGATTTTTTTAAGACAAAAAATTATATGCCTTTATTATTATTAGTATTATTATTATAGTTTTACATTAACATGCACATTGCATGCTTCTCCTCGCATAGGGGTTTGTGGTCTTTACTTTACGCGAGAGAGCTTGTAAAGAGAGAATTCCTTCTTGCACGCAGATAGACTAATGCGGACTCCTTGGACTCCTATTATCTGAACTAAAACCGGTGCGTCATAAGCAGCTGCGCTTCTCTCTGTCTCACGTGCATGCGCATCTCGCATCTGTCCAAAGTCTAAACATAAACTAAAGTAATAATCCTTTCGTATTTGTTCAGTTTTATGCGTTTCATGCGAGCTGCATGAGGCAAACTATACCTTTTGTGTAAAATATAATCCGCTGCATCTTGGCGGCTCTCTCGTGCACGTGCAGAGAGCTGCGCTCTGTCCGAAACAGATCACTATTAGTAATCCTGTTTATGATATGCATTTCAAGGAGTTGTAGCAATACATCCCTCGTGTTTAAAATATAAATCGCGTTCCGCTGGATGGGTGTTTTTAAAGGCACTTCTGAGAGTTTATTTTCCCTCGCTTGGAAAGCCGACCGGACGTGACATGGGGGTGTGGCAGAATCGACGATCCAATTTTTTAATTCGAAGTTCGAGGTTGTGACTTAATTTCGATTGATTTCGATTTAAAATCGAAATCGTGACACCCTTATAAATTACTAGAAAGTGGTCTTGGTTTTGGATAAAAGCATCTGCTAAATGCTTAAAATGTATATGTCCTTACTGTGGTAATATAGCGAGAATGAAAGTCTGAGGCCTCCTTTAAAAATGCCAGACCTGTGTGTGAATCCACCACATCCTTAAGAAAAAAAAATACATAAAAATGATTCACACACCAATGTAAAACAGTCATATTATAACAGACACGGCTTACAGAAGAAAAAGTTCAATCCATTCAGGGCCTCTGTATTAGATTACAGAGAAAAGGCGAATCATTTCAATCTGTCCACTTGCACGGGGTAATGCTTTACAACAAAATGTGTGGAAATGTTAAAAGTATTAAACTTCTAAGAACAAAGGGCCAATTTTAATGCCAAGCACAGTTTATAGCCTTTTCTCAGTTTCATCCAGTGTCACTCCCTGCATACATATGGCCTACTCAATATTTCCATAAGTGTATTTTTCAGCTCACATGCACCGTGCTTTCTTTCATGTTCATAGTCGAATATGTGTGTGCTTGCGCAGAAGGCGTTAAAATTACGCTGACTTATTTAAAGCGAGGTGCGGGATCCTTGACCTATTCCCATGTGAAATTCAACAATAGAAAAACACATAAATCACTGCTGTAAAGGAGCGGGTGAGGACAAGCCAATCTACTCCATAGCAATACTTTTTTCATTCATCAAAACGGTCAAAGCAATTGCTAAAGCCACACAATACAAATTAAAGTGCGGATGCCAGAACGCATCTCCTCTACTGTGCAACTGCTTGCATGGGCGGCCTGGCCAATCCTGCCAGTGTGAATATAAATGACCGGCTTGCCAAATCACAGTTTACTTAAGAGGACGCAAAGAATATGACTGCACTTCTGTGCACAATCATAACACTTATTTTCTGGAAATTCGCATGAAGAGTGCAAATGTACTCCGAAATCATTATTGCTCCAGTGGTTTGTGTTTATACCTGGGTGGGTGTTTGTGTTGCGTTCGCAGTGGTGGGTCTCTGTTACAGCTAGCCCTACCTGCATGAATGGAATAAAGTCCTCTTGTTCCAAATAATTGCAGCCAGGTTTGGCCAGAAGGTGAAGAAATTTGGATGCGTCATCATGACAGGTCTGAAGCATTCTGTGGGGAGGTAGCAGATGGTTTAAGCTCTCTTTCACCCTTTTAAAAAACAATATGGTCTATAAATCCACTTAAAATATGCAGCATTGGATCAATCGTGTGTAAAAATGAGGATTCGCAATTTACAGCCAATTATGACCTGCAGTCAAGGTGGAATGATGATTTCAAACAACTAGAATATCCAAGAGAGTCACTCGCAGATCACAGTGCTCTGCATGGGCAACTAAAATATCAAGCAGTTTTCTGGGACAACATAATCATACAACCCCAAAATTGCTAAGAGAGCTCCCTGCACGTCAGCTCTTCATAAAAAAACCTCCCAAGTGCCCCCTTGTTAAAATGCACTGCGTGTAGCCATCGACCAGTGCAGACGTTAATGCGAGAGATCGCAGTGAAGAGAACCATTGTCTTACTTTCTCCACATTGCCACAAACTTGTGAACGGACACATATCCCCTCCTGTCTCCTCCGGCAGAGTGGAACAATGGAGCTTTCCAATAAAGTGGGCACTCGCAGGCCTGCAATGACAGAGACAACATTCGAATTGTCTGATTAACAACACTAACTTTCTTATTTTAATAAAACCTAACATTAATTGTGCATTATAAAAGAATAACACTTGGCTAACTTATAAGATTTTTTGTGCTCCGACAAGACCTATACTTCAGTTTGTATGGAAATAATGTTTCCTTGCTTTTATATAAGGAAAAAACCTTAATGGGGTTTCTGCTCACTAACATTTTTTGAACAATTTTGAACACTAACTAATTGTTGATGTTTTTGAACACTGGTGTCAAGAAATCCAAGTACTTTAACACTATGACCATTCTCTCTTAGTAAAACAAAAGAGCAATTCAGCATGATGAAGGGTTCTGTTAAGGGTTTAGATATTCTTACTACATCTTTTACATGGGGCTAAATTAGCAAACGATTATGTTTATAAATCATTCTGTATACCACGGTTTACCTAGACAGGTTCTTTTCATGATAAGTAATTCAACATATAAACAGAGGTAATAGTTTCCCATTGGCGACTGGAAAAGTAAAACCCTCAAACTTGTAAACATTAAAGCTATGAGCTAACTACACAAATTAACAATTTGCTAGGTGGCGGGTTTGCTAGAAAGGTGGCACGTTACAGACCAAACTTACCTTGGCGACTAGACCCATGTCTTTAATAGTGACCCTTTCATCTGGGAATTGGGAAAATGTTTTTTCTATCTTGGAAATGAGATTGTCAATGTTGATATTGGCCGAGGGCTGTCCTTGAGGAAAGTAGAACTTTGGAATGCTTTCACTTAAGGCTGGTGTCACGGGCTCCTCTTTCTTAGCCTGTGCCTGCTAAAAACATACAGAAATAACAACAGTTAGACATGAGACTCACACTATGCACATTTGCCAGCACTGTGTGAGAGCCATGGTTGCTCTGAAAATTGCATCTCAATCAGCATTTCATGGTTATGACTTTGTTAGGACATATGGCCCATGATGCTTAATTGAAACTATTTTCAATGCCCCCACTCTTTAGAAAGGTTTCCAATTTTTTCCACACCATACTTGACGCCATACTCATGACAGAGGAAAAAAATTTATTATGCAAAAAAAAAAGGTTTTTGAAATCCACCAACTCTTTTTTTAATCCCCATTAAACAAAAGCAGTCTGATTAGACATACTGTTTTGATTCTCTTGTTAATGTGATGTCACACTGATAAAGCCCTGCCCACGGCCACTGAAACTCCTATGTTACCATAGACAGTGAGATACCAAAAACAAGCTATTCGCGCGTAGTTGGACGCTTGAACATTTTGAGTGTACTTGCTTCATTCGCATGTAAAATTCTAGTTATTCACGAATTTCACGAGGAAATTTGCGTCATGGGAGGGGCTTCTGCGACTCTGCTCGCTTTCTGTAATCATGTCACTATTAGAGCAAGCTCCTGATTGGTTAACATGAACGAATATCCACCAAAGTTCAGATTTTTCAAGTCGCTTAACTTACGCGGGCCGCATGTTCCGCGTCGCAGCATGCCTTTTTCACGCATACCATGTTGCAGGATGCGTATTTGCGTCTTTGCATTGACTTAACATGTAAATCACTCGTGCTTGCTGCCTCTTCCGCGTCTGATGTGAACGCAAAGTCAGACTTTATTCTGTCTTGTCTCATTTTTATTGGTAAGTGAGTGAGGAGGAGCAGCTCATTTGCATTTAAAGGTACAGACACGAGAAAAAAAAAACTTTTTCGCTCCCACCCAAATAGGGGCACTTTGGACATGCTATAATAAATGATCTGTGTGGTATTTTAAGATGAAACTTCACAGACAAATTTTGGACACATCTGAGACTTATATTATATCTTGTAAAAATGGACATAATAGGCGCGTCCTTTTAAGTGGATGGGTGGATAAGTAAAAATACTACTACTGCTAATAATAATAATAATAATAATAATAATAATAATTTCACCTGTTTCTGTAGAAGGGCCTTTAAATATATTTACAGTATGAATGATTTTAGACTTAGACTATAAGAGGGGATTTAAAAGCAAGAATACCACTGCAGAGATTTTGACAGCCAATGGCAAGCTGTTTGCTTTGTCTATTTTTGCAAGCATGCTCTAATAGGAACAATTTAAAATAGTCAAATCAGTTACTCAACTGTGATGGATTCAGGGCTATAAAAATAACTGACCAGAATAGATTACCTGAATAAACAACATCAGAAAAACCTACACAGACAGAAAGAAAATAAGCAGGATCAAGGTCCTGTACTGTATACGTTTACATTTGACCCGTTTGTTTAACCACTGGGGATTAAAAGCATGAAACAGAAAGTCAGGTCAGCATCAAGCATTAAATGTTTACCATTAAAAATGTGCTACAATGATCAAACTCAAAAGCTTGAATAAAGAATCAAGTCATGCAGTGCTCATTATTGATATTTTACTGTATGCTACAAGAAAGCCTAAAGTCCAATCAGTTACATTTAAAGCATACAATGCATGTCAGAACTCTTCATACCCAAACACTTGTGGTTATACACCTCTTACTACCAATTTTCCAAAGGATCAGTTTCCCAGAGTAACATAAAACCTCAACTATTTAAGTGTCAGGCTGCAGCTGTGAAGATCTTGACCCCCTAGAACTTACACACAAAAAACCATCAGAGCCCAATTTCTGAAATAAGCAACGTCATACTTAACAAGATCCAACTAGCAATTCAGTATTAGACAAACACATTAACACATAGACTTTAGCTACCTCAACCTTCTCTGTACTACAATTTTATCCTGGGAGAGCTGGCAGACCTTGAAGATTTGTCAGGGATCCCCAAAGAAGTGGAAAAAAAATGCATGCATATACACGTTTGGGTACTGCAAAAAGATAGCAGATATTCATACAACTTCATTACAGTGCTGTGTAGGTGAGAAAATCAGAACAAATACTGTATTAAACTGTAAACAGTATTAAACTGTACAGTATTAAACTGTAAACATTCAATATTGCGCTATGATGTAAGCAACAGCAGTACAGACTACAAAGCTGCCGCAAAAACACTATCAATAAAATAGTTTTAAGGGTGTTTAAGCAAGAATGGTATTCTTTGGTAGAAGAAAATACAAAGGAACAAGCTTAAAGGGGACATGTCACAATAATTTTTTAAGATGTCAAATAAATCTTTGGTGTCCCCAGAGCACATATGTGAAGTTTTAGCTCAAAATACCATAGATCATTTATTATAGCATGTTAAAATTGCCACTTTGTAGGTGTGTCCAAAACTGTGCCGTTTTGGGTGTGTCCTTTAAAATGATGAAGTGCAAACACTGATCGCAATGATGGTGGTTTGATGCAATTCAAACTTAGTTGTGCTGTGAATTATTTTCTCTCTCTCTTTCTCTCTGCACTAAATGGCAGTGCTCTGGTTGGATAGTGCAGATTAAGCAGCGTTATTATTATAAAATGAACTCCTTATGACATCATAAGGAGAGCCAAATTTCAATGACTATTTTTTCACATGCTTGTAGAGAATGGTTTACCAAAACCAAGTTACTGGTTTGTTCTTTTTCACATTTTCTAGGTTGATAGAAGCACTGGGAACCCAATTATAGCACAAACATGGAAAACGATTTTCATGCCATATCCCCTTTAAACAAATCTCACCAGATTTTATATAATAGTGTTACAATTAAAACATGACCATACTGACACATCTGAAGTGAATTCCTTTTTGCATTCACACTGTTCCTCGTCTTGAAAGTGGTGCAGCAATATAGTCTACATGGATAACAATTGCTTAATCTCAGAGCTCCCAGTTGGTCGCTCCTGAAAATTTTGCACAAAAACAATTTGTACTTCTGGGATGCACACCTCCATAAGTTTGACAAAGACTCTTTACCTCACAAGATGAAGTTTGTGTGGAGCATGAACATACAGTAAACCATATCACAAGGACCAGGCATACTTTGAGTATGTGTAATAGGCTACAAACAAACTTGGCGCAGACCTCTCACATTAAAGTACACCATCCCTACATGCTATATATTTTTAATGAAGTCAAAGTCATCTTCCCATTATCACAATAGGCCATAATGCAACTTAATTTTATTTTAATATTATGCATAATTGTAATCCTGAGTGTTTACTTGCACTCATATTGCTTATGTCTCCTTAGCCATTAAGCTAGCTCATCTCACTTTAAAGCAAAGCATAACAGTGAGTGATTTTAAGCTTTGCAGGTTATAAACTGCTGCCTATTATAAATGTCACAAAAGCAGCAAGAGCATTTCTAAAAGTCTAAAGTTTGCTTTTAAATGCATATTTTTTATACAGGACCATGTATGAAGTCGAGTATTTGGAAAACTCTGCAATGCATGCAGAGATTCTGCTCAATGTGAGAGATGAACTTGTTTAATCTTGCCTGCTCTAGCCAGTGTCAGCCATGTCTATAAAAGGGAATGGCCATCATCGACTTCCAGCACAGGGCTGACAGATGCTCCTGCTCAATCCTCAAGTATTTTGCAGGTTTTAGGAGCATCCAAATATGCCTTATAATGTGGTAATAAGAGGGTCAAAACAACCTAGTTCAACACAATGGCTAATTAATGCAAAACAAACACAAACATCGCACTGCTTCAGTAAAGAGCAAACAAAAGCAATCTGCCTATTTCACACAAAATAGTTAAGACAACCTGCCTGTCCTTGCTGGAAAGCTTTGAGCCTCTTTTTAAAACGAGAAGGAAGCACAAAGTCGCAGCCACGGGCCAGAAAGGCCAGCTCCTTACTCAGGTCAGGGTCCTGTCGTAAAGAGATCTCCTTCATTCTCATGCTGCTGCCTGCTAATGGAGCCAGTGTGACGGACAGTACGAAGCCCAGGGTCAGGGTAATCTCGATTCGTGATCGTCCCGCCACAGGACACTCCTCTGTCTGTCTTTAGCAAACAGATAGTGAGCGGCAGCTGCTCCCCTCAGCCGTGCAGTGGCCCGAATTGCAGCCCTGCCTGTTGCTCCATGTATTCAATAGTGGCTGGCAGAGGTCACTCACGGTTCTATCCTGAAAAGTCACTAGAGAGATAGGACGAGGGTGTTTGTGAGAGAGCGCTGGAGGTGGTGGGGGGAGATGTGACAGTCAGAGAGGGTGTGGATCTGCCCTTTCCACAGTTCCTATAGTGGTTGTATAAAGAATAATGAACCCGTAATGTGATTCTGCACCATAAAGATACAACAATAATGCTTAACTCGAATGTCAGGGTTCAGGCACAATTATAGACCCATTTAGACCCCAAGTGATAAAATAGTCTTCGTGCGCATTTTGGCAACTGAAGTGGTGTTGTTTCCCAGTGGTTCTAACGTGCTAGCAACTCAAAAAGTTTATCAAAACGGTTTCCCATCATCAATATGTCTGGTTGTTGCATTTGGTTGCACTAATATACTAATATATGTATATATGTATCTGGCCACTTTATATTTGGCCATCTGCTAACGTCTTCTATCCACTTCACTATAGTACACGGATCTGGTAGCTTTGTTGAAAGTTGATAAAGTCAACTTTTCAAAATAACTTTCTCTGCCGGTGTTGCTTGCTATCACTGCTGATCCTTGCCATACTTCCATTGCCAAAATGCGTGTGCATACGTTGCCAGGTCATCATTGTGTACAAACAGTAAAAGGGTCTATAAATGGCCTTTTTTTGTGTGTACGCGGGGATCCATGTACAGTGCGCGAGACGCAGTTTTCGCCATCAGGTGAGTGCACATGTACTGTATTCGAAACCTGTATTTTTGAAACTTCGCGTATATTGTATACATACATACAGGTCGCACATGGGCATACAGGAGAATGTAGTACGTAGCCTAAAAGATACATTCCATTTTGTCGCAACGCACATGCGTCGAACGTCTGTGTACACGTACAAGTCAAATAAACTATACTTTGTAATGTGCGCTTGACTATCCATGTACGTTCGTGTACATGTAAAAACAGACTATACTTCGTGCATTACACAATGAAAATATTTCCCCCAATATTACAGGTTAGTAGATTAACTGAAAAGGCATTCATTGGCAGAACAAACATGTCTGTGATTGGCTTCAATGCAACTTTGTAAACTTGAAAACGTGCTATACTGTGTCAACCACAATGGTAATCTCAATAGGCTTTATGCCCAGCTGCACTACTTCCTGAACTTCAGCCAGCTCCTTGTTTCCTGTCTGCCATTATTGGACAAACTGATTAATCCAGGTGTGCCTGACCTCAGTAGTCACAACAACAATAATCAGACACACATGGATTAATCAGTTTGTCCAATAATGGCAGACAGGAAACAAGGAGCTGGCTGAAGTTCAGGAAGGAGTGCAGCTGGGCATAAAGCCTATTATCTTTCAAATTAAGTTTAAAACCATTTGCTGTGGTCTAATCCGATCTCAACCTAACCAATCAGTTTCAAGGATTTTGAGTCTGTATTAAGATAGGTTTTAGTTGATCGGATAACAAGTGGATGAGACAGACACATTCCCGTTCACACCTGGTGTTTTAATCCGTCCCTTTGGTCCACTTTCAAGCACTTCTGTCCTGATTGCTTCAAGGGGATGGTCTATGGGCGAGTCGTTAACCCACGAGCACTAATATTATGTCACAGTACCATCGCTTGTTTTGTTAGTTAACCTGCAGCACAATGTTTTGTACATGTATATTACAGAGCAATTGATAAAATAAGCTCATACAAAAAGAAACAAATAAAAGAGACTGACAGCAGCTGCTTCAATTTTATCAACGATAGCCTAAAGACCGCGTAAAAAACACTGTGGGTTGGCGTTAGAAGTCAGGACCGATGTAAAAACAATGTGCTCGACACATTACACATTAGGTCAGTAGGCGGTCTTTTGTGGCTGCTCAAACACATTTGACCACATGAGCATGAATTTGATCGAAAGTGGATGAGCTCAAAACGATTTACACCCCTTTATATAGAATCATCCACTTGTGATCCGATCAACCAAAACGCATTTTAATACCAGGTGCAAACAGCCCCTTAGACAAGCAGACTTCCCATCTACAAAAGCAATCCAAAGATGGCTCATCGAAATCTTATATTGTAGTGCTATGGTCTGCAAAAAAAAACAGACCACAAGGTCTGAATGAAGTGGAAAATAAACGCATTACCCCCCCATGGGTTGTTTATTTTGCTTTCCAAGGCTACAGCTTCCAGCCATTCCATAGCTTATTATAGATGACAAGCCCTAGTCAGTAGTAGAGTGTGGAAGCGTTGAATTCAAAGAATAGTGGCTGAAGCAGTCGAGGACTATTAAAAGACCTAACATACTGTGTTTGGGCAACCCCAAGTAACAAATGTATATTTAGTCCTTTGGCAAACTTCCGCTCCCAGACTGACAACCATTACATCAATTCCCTCTAACGGAGCAGATCCAAAGAAACGCAGCCTCGGCACAGTGCATCTAAAAAGCCTCATGCGCCCATTGTTGTATTGAAAACTAATTGGATTAACAGTTGCAGACTTTAGTGACATCTGATCTACCATAAAAGTATAAGAAAATGCACAGAAGGCTTGGAGCCGAGGCATCTAACAAACAAACTGGTGCAAAAAAAGCCAGGCTTAAATAAGTATTTTTAGATGCAAGATCATCAGGTCCACATTCTTCCACTCGCACTAGTAAAAACAAAGTCCTGTTGTTGTCCAATGGCAGGATACTGCACACATTTGATAAGCTTCATACTCGCTAACAGCAAGTGTTGAAAGAAATATGGAAAATTAAAGGGCCAAAGTAAAATCACTGATGAACTAATATTTCTGTTTGCCATTTGGATTTAGCCGAAAGTTCTTCCCCAACAATATTTTCCCCCTATTTGGCTCAACATGTGTGCTATATGTAAAAACAACTCTTCACTGTCAGAGTAAACTGGTACTAACAGAACATGGAAAAGATTTGCCTAAACAAGAGGTGGCAGCTGTCTGTCCCGACAGTGCCAATTTCCAAACAAAGCTCTGTGTCCAGACAAGAGGGCCAACTATTTGACGAGAAGCTGACCAGCAAGGCAAAAGTGGGTAATGATAACCAACATGCAAAGTGCTCGAGGGGAGAAAAATATAGACACTACTTAATAAATGTTCAGATGGCTTGGCTATGAGTGTAAAGTACTGAATGAAGTGCTAGAGATATTTCTTCTTTTTTTCCCCCACACACATAAATGTAACTTCAAGGCAGAAATGAGTTTCACAGAGCACAAAAAATATTGATTTCCAACACATAACTAGATTTGAATAAGTACTGCTGCAGAAACACATGAAATTATATGGGTGAGCACAATTACCTGAATAATAAAAATAACATCAATGATTGATAATCAAAAACAACAAAACTTTAGCACTTTCAACCCAGCAATAACTACACAGAAATGTGCCAAAAATGTAAGTTGTGATTGGACTGCATCACTTCCAGTGATGTCTTGGGGCCCATTTCATCAGACTGCAATTTGTGTCATCGCTGTATACGGTCATGAACAGTGCACAAAACTGTTTGGGAAAAAATTTGGTATTTCAAAATATTAAACATATTAAAAATTAAAGTTTGTGTCTTTAGAAACAAATGGGCTTGAATAAAACCATGAGGCGCAATTGTAATTAGGGCTGGGTTTTGGCAAGGGCCTCACGATACGATACGCATCACGATACATGGGTCATGATACAATGTATCATGATACGATACAATACATTGCATGTTGCAATACTTTTTCCTCTTTTTATCAAAAATGTAAAAAAGTAGAGCTGAATTTTTAAACTTTTTAAGCCAAAATGCTTCCACACGTCGGCTTTGAAAGCTGCAGGTGTTTTTAAATTGTCTGCCATTTTGTCACTCCCGCTAACTGGCCGTATATGGCAGACAACTGGACAGCAACAACTAGCGGCGGATGTCATCTTTTGACGCACACAGAGGGATTTGATGGGTTTTTAAAAATATTGATAGTAGAGATTGAAATATCGATACACTATCATGAAAAAATGTATCATGATAGTTAGCTGTACTGATATTTTTGCATTTCGTTGATATAATGTGCAACGAAATACATAAAAAGTGAAGCTAAAACCACCCCCCTTCAATGAGTACCAACAAAAAACATTAACCAAGTAGGCAGCGTACCAGAACTATAGTTAGTGCACTTTATGGTTCTGATATAATAGGCAGAACACAACACGTTTAATTGTGGCCTATATTCTCAATAAGGTTTTTTAATGACCTCTAACCTTGCAAACAGAAACCACTTATGACCAACACCCAAAAATTTTGACAATTAACAGCATCTAACGGAGTATACGCGTACTTGTATTACACTTTGCAAAAATATGCAAACTGCCTATGAAGTGGAAGCCAAATTCTCAGCAGTTAATTCCCACACAAGGGCACCAAGGCTATCTTTATCTGCGTCCTGTGTCAAAGTTGGACCAGTTGTTCGTAACAGCATCAGCATGACGTTAATTGAATTTTTAACTAATACTTTGGAGAATCTATTTGTATTCTGGAATTCCTTGAGGCCTCTTAAAATAGAGCACATGGGATGACAATCCCTTTAATACATCGTGACAAGTTGTGGGCACATGCTGATTATACATGCCAGAAAATATAAAATATCCAACAGTTGTTTCATCCTCTGAACAGCGCTTGGGATCACCAAAGCATCTGAGAATAACTGGACATAGAAATCAAAGCCTCCACACATCTGCTTAGCATTTTACAGTAAGACATCACACCAGTCAGATAATGTCCTTACTCATGATTTACATTCACTGCAAACAGATGTTTTTTCTGTTTGCAGAAAGAAAAAGCTTTGCTATAATCCATTTAGTTTCTGGTTTTTAGATTTTTCAATATAGTCCTCCCTTAAACCTCATAACAGATTTAGGTCTGCATTTATTGGGTGAGGGATTGAAAGGATGATATGGGATTTTTTTTATATGTGGCAAGAGAAAATATTGTTGACTTGTTACAGTACATAGTGCAGGGGTAGGCAACGTCGGTCCTGGAGTGCCGATGTCCTGCAGAGTTTAGCTCCAGCTCTAATCAAGCCCACCTGAACAATTAATCAAGGTCTAAAGAGTAACCCAAATACTACGGGTAGGCAAGGTTTTATCAGGGTTGGAACTAAAATCTGCAGGATTGCCTACCCCTGACATAGTGGAACAAACTACAAGCATGTAAATGTTAAAGCTGTCCTATTATTGCAAAACTACAACAAGCAACTCATTCAAACTAGTCTTGGGCAAACTGCCCCATTGTGAGATCGTCCTATTGTCAGCCTGTGAGATCGCTGATTCATGATAGTATCGGGATGCGGGGCAATAGTTTACTAATTTATTTGTTCATTTTTACTCATAAAAAAGCTGATTTACTCTAATGGCAACACTGTCATAACCTTCCTAAAAAGATGCCATTAATCCGAGTGCGTCATTAAAGCCCAGGTCAGGTGCTCTAAAAATTTCCTGCATGCCAGGGAGGGGGAACAACACACTCGCTGGTTTTAAACTCCTGCGTGCCTAACAAGTCTGAGTAATGCGCATTACAAGTTTAGGTGCTAGAAGGAGTCCATGCTGCACGCGTTTAGGTCCGAGCAAGAGTCTAAGGGCGCACTCACATTATCCAAACCAAACCAAACCATGCCCCAGCGCGTTTGTCACCCCTCCCTACTCCCTCAGGTGCACGCACTCACACTGTACTTTTTATCGATCCGAGTCCGGGCGCGCTTTCGTCATTAAAATGCGATTGTTTTGAAAAAAGCAGGAAGTAAAGCTCTCTCTTAACACTGGAACCCACCGTAATGATAAGTCTGTGTTTTTTTTATTCGTAGTCGTTTGGTGCGCGATTACAGACAGCCTTCTCGCATGTCATCATATTGCTTAGTTGATCTGTCACGTGCGCAGCTCGGACATTCACGTAACCCCGCTGCGCGCATCAAAAGGTTTTTACGGCGGCAGATGAAGGTGAGTGGTCGCGCAGCTGACGTCTTCACCTTTTGAATCGCGCTCAGGCGCGAATGCGCTCACACCACAGCCTTCCGCGCCTGAGCCCAAGTGAACCGCGCTCCCGCCCACCTCTGCAACCCGGCCGTGGTGCGATTAACCAATCCGCACATGTTACAAGTTCTCTTGCACCAAGTGAAGCCCACAAATCGCATGTTAATGTGAAACTATGATTAAAAATAATACCTTTCACCAACTATCGTCATGAAAGCACGCTATCATATGTCTGACTATCGTTGAAACACGTTATTGTCTATCGGCAAAACCCTAATTCAAACTACAATGTGTTAAATAGCTTTGGCTACTTTGTAAATTCGCTATTCTAGTAGACCACAAAACCAAGACTTAAGAGCAAAAGGCATAATAGGACCCCTTTAACACCGCAATGTACTGTATTTTTCGGTCTATAAGTCGCTGGGTTTTTTATAACTTGGCTGGTGCATGCGTCTTACAGTAAGGTGCGCCTTGTAAGTCAGTATGAATTAATTTTGACATTTATGAGGCAATGGACATCATTACCGTCTACAGCCGCAAGAGCCCGCTACATGCTGCTCCTGTATTTATGTAATTCAATGGATTCAGTGATACGGAATGACGAGTCTGTGAACTTCACGGTAGTTGGCTTGTTTGGTTAATTTAGACTATTTAACCTTTCAGTTAAGTTCGGTATGCTATGGTATATCATTTAAATAACTGATAATATTACTTTAACATACAGACATCTATTCAGCCTGCTGTTCTGTCTGCTATTGTTTAGTTGAATTAAATTCAGATTAAATGTCTGTTCTTTGGCTTGGATTTTATGAAATTATTTTCTAAATAAACGCGACGTACAGTCTTATATACTTATACATGTTATTTTGTCTTAATGAAGCATTTTTGATGCATGATGCGGCTTATACTCTGGAAAATACGGTAATGTATCTATATTGATGTGTCTACATTACAGGTATTTCACTGCATTATTACATCATTATTATATTTGGAAAAACCCTTCTGATACCATTTAGCTCTCATTGGGCCAATAAGATATTGCTAACAGTAATTTTATTCACAATTCAATACTGACAGGAGTGTAGGCACAATATAATGTAAGATATGCTTTCAAAATCCATTGAATAGGCTCAAGAGCCACGTAAACCCCAGGAAATAAATCTGTTGGCATCACTGGACAAACACTCAGGCATGATGACAGAGGCATTACCATTTTAGGGATTGACACCATACAGATTCACCCACCTCTGGCACAAGAACAGATAAACAGTATTTCTTTAGAGGAAAAAAATACCACAAAGCTCATCAAACCAGAGCAGAACTGCACTACACAGAAGCAGCCAAAGCTATTCAGCATCCTCTTGTGGCAAAACAAGGGAATAGTACAACTGGGAACCAGCTGTTAATAAAACTAACCTCTTGTGAAGGGTTTTTAATATGTAAAATGTATCATATCCAGCTGCTGATGATAGTGTCTCATATTTTCTACCAAACAGGATATTAAACTAACGTAGCAGATAAATCACTTTTAAATCAGTGGTTACTCAGTTTACAGTTACACAAAGATGTCAGGCAAACACTTTCTTGACACATGAAATGCTCAGACTTGATTCATAATGCACATGAATGGCCTATAATGTTTGACATTGATATTATGAGATACTAACATTTACCACACCACTGGTATGCCTTAATTGTATAGACCAGGGGTCTCCAACCTTTTTTGGGACAATGGCTACCTACCACAATGGATAAAACAATCTGGAGGGCTACTTTTTGATATAGTCTACTCAAAGAAAAATTTGTTTTACTTGTTGATTTTATTTTATTTTACTTGTTGATATGTTTTAGTATTGTTTCAAATGTTAACATACGTAAACATAGCCAAGCTAATATAAAAATAAAATGAATAAATGTTACAATTGAAACTATTAAAAGAATGTGCTTTGGCGGGCCACACACTCAGTGTGAACTACGTGCCCGCGGGCACCACGATGGAGACCCCTGGTATAGACATTACAAACACCACATCAATTTAATGCATATTCATGTACACTATAAATACAGCTTGTGTATTGCAAACTTGAAATAGCAGCAATTAGTAGTATCGGAGTTAAATAGAGGCATTTGAAATGTGCTTTCCCTCCATATGTGACTACAACACATGAAGAACAATTTTTTAAAAGGATCAGGTTCGTATAAGAGTCTAGGTGTAAGGTGATAAAAAAGCAGATCAGCTATATTTTGGGTGCGTGGCACAATATAAACACAGTGCTGACCAAAGATACATTACCTTCCTAGTGCTGACAGAGCGGCGTAGGGCCCTAGCGTTCAGTCCCGCTCTATTATTGCCGCCACTCACAGAGGGTAGGGTTGCTGAGGGGGGGCTGCACGGTGCACCAAGGGCCGCAGACATTCTCTCTGTCGCATTAATTTTTAATGCATGGTTGTTGTTATTTTCTGTTAACACCAGAGTGTTCCTGCTTTTAAAATCCCCTTGGCTCACTTCTATTTCTTCTCCGTTCTTGATCTTGTTGAGGTAGTCTTTTAGCATTGCCTGAGTGCTTGGCTCACTCAACCAAAAGAGGAAGAGCTCGTCAACCTTCATCTTCAGGACCGGCTGAAGTGTTTGTGGCGATGTCATTTCTGATTGATACATGCAGCCAGGATTCCCCCAAAAATGACCTGGACACAAGTTAGGACAGTAAAAAGTTAAACTCTGTGCCAAATTAAGCAATATGAAACATACACTAAAGAAAGCACATGTAAAACAATTTAATCTGCAATAATTATTTCACCCCAAAACAAATTCGCCATCTACACTTCAGGAAAAATATACAAAAATCTGCATATTTCTTATGGATGAGGTATGTGGGGTATTAAGCATAACACAATTTAATGCTACTGTGTTTTTCTTGCTAATAATACACCAGCTTACATAATTTAATGCTTCATAGTAAGTAAAGCTCATTCATATATAAAAAAGTAACAATTACTAACCTTACAATAAACACTTTTAACTTGAGACTGGCCTCCACTGTCACTACTGTAAACAGTGTTAACTTGATACTAGCTTGTACTATTATCATGAAAAATGTAAAATAACACAAAGATTAAATAACCAAGTTATTTGTCGAATGTCCCATGTTAATTATGATTACATGATCAGTGATCAGTATACACAACTGCTGTTACGATGGTAAAGATACTTTATCGTACACTATCTTTACCGTAGTAAACAGCACTAGACCACATCCCAACACCGCGTATCCAGAAAACGAGCAACACAATGCAAACATTTCTCTAGTCAAGTCTTTCACTCTCACATCCACCCTTATAACAAACAATAATGGTTTAAAAACACGTAATTGTTTTGTTTGGAGACACGAGCCGATTTGCTGCTGTTGCTAACTCACCAAGTGCAGCGTACATAACGGATACAGCTCTGTAAACATCGCTAGTATTTCATTATATATGTACAATTTTAAACGGCAAAGTCTACTGAATTAAAGGCAGCTAGATAACATTACTGTACCTGTTGTCTGGGGTGCGTTTTGGTTAGTATCGTTCATACAAAGTGCAATACTCTTTGAATCAAACTCTCGTTTCCTCAGGTAACCGGGAAAAGTTTTCTCGCGAGAGTTATAGGGCCTGCACGGAAACGACTCGTTCTTCTGAACCAGTTCCTTTGAACCAATGAACCGCAAAAGAATCGACTCAAAAAGAACAATGGCGATTGAACGGATGTCGAGTTGAATAAAACAAGCCATTTCGGTTCTCAACGAATCTTTGTTCAAAAAGAAGTAACACTGTGTCAAATTGTTAAAAGTTACTATAAAGGATATGAGGCTTTTAAAAAATACACATATACTATCTGGTTACGCATAAAAAACATTTATTACTTTTTCATTTCTTGTTATGACTCTTGCGGGCATGTTATACTTTTTGAAAAGTAATATCACTTTATTCATTGTGCTTACAGTAACAGAAAGAAACCCCCGTTATATAAATGGTTTAAACTAGGCTACTACTGTAATAACACTCTGCTTAAGAAAGCACAGAGAGAAACAATATAGCACAGTCTGAAAAAACTTTAATATTTATTTTACCCAGTGCTTGATTTATAATAAAAGCACCAAAGGACTTCATTTTTATTCAGACATTTAGATTTGTTATTCATATATTAAACCAATGCTTGGTTAGAAGAAACGTCTATTTCTCTCAGATGCTTGCATTCTATATTTGAGATCATGGGGAAAGGAACAATGTACATGCCTTTGAAAATCTATGGGGATTTCTCATTGCATATTAATGGTGTGCAAGCAACCTTCATATAATAATAAAATATTGATAATATCACGTTACAGAATTGTAGTAGACAAATGAGTCATTTTTTTCTAGTTGCATCAGCTGCAGGTAAATATCCATAGCTGTTTTTTATACCTTATTTAGTTACTTTTACAATATAGATAGGGTTGGGAAACAGTGCATGACCTGTAGGGGTCATACCTTACCAGAATACCAGAATACACATAAAAAAGTTATACATTACAACATTGAGATCATATGATTAGACTTAGTTTACCTTAGAATTTCATATCAGTACATTGATAACCCAAACATTAGGGGAGAGCGGGGTTAGTTGTCACATGGGTAAGTTTTCACACTGTTCATACTTTTATCCAAACCCACTTATATATTCAGGCTATACCTTGTATCAGTATTAGTGTTCACAAATCTAACCCAAAACCTTTTGCGCTGCTAAGCCAATGCTTCACCAATTGAGCTATGAAAACTGCACCAAACAGGTTATAACTATGCAGACTGGGGAAAAACTGCAATGACCAATATTTTTAACTTTAAGAAAAAAAGCATTTTTTTTCTAGGTTTGAGTACCGAATATAATTTGCAATCATGTTGCATGAGCATTGCACAAAAATTTCATGTTGAGTTGGCATGGTTTTATTTGTTTAAAAGTAAGGCACTGAAGCATAAACATAATTATTTGCATATTCCTGTTTATTGTTTTATTTAATCACATTAAAGTACCAAGGTCAATTATCGTCATCAATATTAATTAAAGAACATCATGGTACTTAAAGCTATTTGTTTGTTTATGTGCTATTAACTGCGTTTAAATGCAGATAAGCCAGTTTCCTTTCAAGATAAAACAGAATGGACATTACATCATGGCGTAAATTATTTCATGCATTAACTAAATTGCCCCTTAAATGCCTCCTACAAAAATGAGTAACCTATTTTACAAAAATGTGTTTCATCTATTAATTGAGTTGAGATTTCAATCTAGATTTTTCTTTTTCCTCAAACATAAGAAGAAAAGTTCCCCCCAATACTGCTGATGTCTGGCTGGACAAAGGCCGTTTCTTTTCAAACTAACATGCCTCTTGCACGAAATAGGTTTTGGCTAGTTTTGCCAAAGATATTACAATGTTTTCATCCCTGGTTAATAAAGGTAAAAGAGGCACGTTGGGCCCCCAGAGACTTGGGGACCAGGGCCCCACCTTTGAACATACATCACATCAGTCTTTCATTTCGGCGCCCAGAATTTCATCATTCATTTCACATTACGTGAAGCCTTCTCATTGGGAGCTTTGCTCGCTGGCGAGGCGCCGCTGTTGCTTCAAGATCTGTTTAAATAATTCAGAAAAAGCAGGACAAGATTAGAAGGCATTGGATTTGACTGCGAAAAGAATCAGTCTAACAACTCCTATCATCCTTATCAGTGAAATCCTGCTTGAGGAGCTTACATTTAATGTGGTGTAACATATCTCATCCATGCATTTGGCAAGGGCATGGATTGAAAAAATAACTCACCTTCGAACTGTGAAAAACTTAAGAATCGAAAAGGAGCCAAAAATTTGCAATACAAAGAAAGATCAGCGACTAACCCTTTAGTAAAAAATTTATAGACCTACTGTAAGAATAAAATGTTTGGTTGCAAAAAAAAAATCAAAGTTTAAAATTAACTAAGACAAACAGTCATCCAGTAATACCAGTTTAGTATCTTAGTATAACAACTTAGGATGAGCAAATATCTATTTTAAATAAGATATTACTTAAGTCTTTAAGTAAACATCCATTGAAACTTTTTTTAATGAGCATTAAAATACAATAGTTTAAACAAAAGCTATAATCTTCTAAAAGATGATTATGTCTTCATTAATGTGATAGAAATTGTGATACAAAATGTACTGCATTCCTAATATCACTCATATGTATTTCTAGGCATATATCTTCTATGTAAGGGTACATTATCAGTGAAACATTAATATCTAAAGATAACCAAAATATTCAGCCAAAAAGAGCTCCTGGTGAAGCAGCAGCTCAAAGGCTTTGCATCTGCCAGGAAGCGCCACTGGCGAACACTTTACATTCTCAGATCACATGATTTCAACGTTTTGTGTCTTATTCACATTACTTTCCCATTCTCGTCTGATAAGTTGCCTTGACATCTGGGATGTAAAGAGCTAGTTCTTATAATAAGGCTGCGAGTCAATCCATCCTAAGCATTTTCGTTTACAAGTTTAAGGTGCCATAGTAGTAGATATGGCTGACTGCCTACTGAACAAATTCCTACAAAATTCCTTTCTGTTGTGTGCTTTGGGACATATTCCAGTGGGGAGGTATACCATTTTGTCACATGAAAAACCCTTTGTTTGATTTGTCCAGAAAAGGATACTTTTCAGATCAAAACAGGCCCAAGTCATGTCAGTGGTCTCTGAAAAAGGATGAAACCAACAGTTAGTCTAGACTGTGCCAAGTGGCAATAGCAGTTATAGCTTCCTTGTCAAGCTTCCTTGTCGTTCCAGCGACTTGACTGCATCTGCGCAAACTTGCACCTGCAGGAGACTTTGCAAGAGTCATACATACCAATTCACTCAGATCTGGATTATTAAAAAACACAGTCATAAAATGTGTCTGTGTGTAGGAGGCACAGATAAACGTGCAAAAATAGCTTGCATGTGTGTCCAAGAGTTTATTTAATTAAATGCACTTCTGATGGTTTGTGTGCACACATTCATTGTTTGTGTTATTAGTAATCCCTAACAAAGCTCAATGTTTACAGCAGGAAAAAGAGGGCCAACGAGAGCTAGACTGAAGGATTCCCACCGAGTTAGTGTTCGCAGGATACGTGAATAAATCCTCCTTATTTGCATCTTTGATTTAAAACATATTTTTGCCGTTCTTTGTTCTTGTTGACTCTTCACAACAGATAAAGAAAATACTTAAGAGAGATCAATGTAGGCATTTAAATGTTTTTTAAGACATTTTCAAAGAACAATAAATGTAAACATTTAAAGTGATTACAAGTAGAGATCCTCAATGCCAGCACGTTACAGCGGTTATGTGCTTTTATCAACCAAATATTACGGTGAAGGGAGCAGCCAGTCAGAATTTTTAGCACTGTGCATGCATGCAGTATCAAACGCTCGACAAAATATTATGCTATTGCATTAAAACTCCGCTAGATGGCAGCACATGCTATTAGTAGCTTCACACAGCATACATTGGTTTTATAATAGCACATCTGCAATGGAAATGCAATGCAATGTTTTTACATCAAAATAAATAAAGAAATAAACAAACATTATTAAAAAAAATAAACGTACTTCAATCAATCCATTATTGCACCGCATGGTTATTTCTTTCATTAAAAAAAATCTAGGTTATATAGTAGGGAAAAAAGGGGCTTGTTGTTACACATTTCACTCCAGTGAATTGTCTAATGGTAGGTTTATTTTAAAAAGTCAATTTTCTACACCTTTCACTGTCATTGCCCAGAAAAATATTAGTAATTTATCACAGGCTGACCCTAGCAGGGCATATTATCACACTATTTTGTCACAACAGGTACCATATTTTTTATAGTATATTATTGAATATTTAACACCCTTTCAGCTACAGTAAACTATGATAAATTACAAAACAATTTATAAAACTGAAGTCATGCATAAAAAAACGAACAATTGTACAATCTAAAAATGGCTGGGTTATTTTTGACCCATAATGGGTAAATATTGGACCACATGCTGGGTTAAAAATGATCCAATGTTGGGTTGTTGTTATGCAACCATGGGGTACAATAACCCAGCAGTTGCCTTAAAACAACGGCTTTGGGTCAATTTTAACCCAGCGGTGTGTTTTTTCCAATATTTACCCATTATGGGCCAATAATAAATAAGTTATTACAAGTTGCAAGCTAAATACAAGTTAACAAGTCAATCCAGAACTGACATTTATGGAAAAAAACTCATTGTCTTGAACATATAGTTCAACATATACAGTTCAACATAGTTCATAGTTCAATCTAAATTTCGTAATGTAAATAACATAAAAAAAATCCTATCTTAGTGTATCCCAGATTTATTGGGTATACGTGTAACCAAAAATATGTTATTGCACTCTTAAAACTGTTGTGTTCAGACACATTTTGTGTTGTCCTTTACTAGACACAAAATGTGTTATTTTCAGAACAACACATTTTGTGTTGTCTCTTTTATTTATTTAAACACAAAATCAACACAAAATAACACATAATGTGCTAACTAGTATAACACAAAACAATGTTTAAAAAATTAACACATTCTTTCTAATAGTGTGGAATTGATAAATTCACAAAAATGTATTTTAAAATTTTTCTTAACAAAATGTTTGAAATCAACATCATTACTTCCTGAATAATTAAGCATCTGTAATTATACTTTAGAGCCAAACCCTATATTGTAAAAATGCTTCCTTTCTTTGTAAAAAATTGGTGCATTTGTGTATGTATATAGAAACAGAAATACATTTTTAATAAAGAGTAATAACCTCTAATACAGTGTCTTATGCAAAGGGACAGAAAAAAGTAAGGTCATGGTACATGACCTGAATTTTTTCTAACATTAAATCTAAAATTACTTTTGTGCTCCATATTAAAGTGTAAGTATTTTTTGCTAAATAAGTGTCACTCTAAAGTTCCAAAAGCACATTACAAGTAAGAGAAAAACATGCTCCAGCGACAGATTGTCCACCCGGCCAGACTGCTCATCGCTGCCTTCTATTATGATGTCAGCGCTCGGCTTGAATAGCATTCAATATCTCAAGGACGGCCGTTAGTGGAACATCAATAGGATAATACAGAGCAACACTAAACAGTCATTGCTCATAGTTGCCCAGTTCATTTGCCCATTGATTTATTGATATCTCACTGCTTAATGCAATTAAAGTGCAGCAATTAGGGGTGCTGAAAAACAGGTTGTTTGTGTTATTATGTTGCCCTGAAAGCATCTATCTACCCCGAGGCTGTGCCTCTCACTAGATGTCATCTCTCAAAATGATTATGATATATGTTGACCATATCATATCATTGGAGCTATGATTCAGATGCACCCGGCAGTAGAGCATCTTTTCAAGAAATCATCCATCTGTCCATGGAGCATTATTAAAGGTGAAATCTACAGTGGCCAATGCAGAATAAATATAATCATAAAGCAGACTGTAATAAATATAGTAGAATTGTGGTTATATTTATTTCTCTCTGGCCACACTTAAAATGGACGACACAATCCATTTAAATTATATCTGTGTCCGGTTATTCACTTCCTGCTATCGGTCGCTTGGTTGAGAATCAAAATAAAATGCAAGGAACGATCGTGGAATGACAAAAAGTGAAATTGCTCTCCACATCCGGTGTCGGCCTGCTGGGGTTTGAGCTATCGAGGTACTCAGCTGTCTGAGTTACAGATGTATATTTGAGAACAGATTAATAGACTGCATTGTGGGTTCTCTCTTGCTTCTTTTTAATTCATGCAAAATTGAATAAAAACCTTTGCAGATTCTTATGCAAAGCAGATTTACCTATGGTGCATGGACTGCAGCGTTTGCCTTTGATCTGTGTTTCTGACAATCTCTGACTATAAAGAGGAAAAGAACTTAAAATCTGTAAAGGGTCTTAATTGAACTGAACATAAAAGAAGATACACTGTGTTAATTGGTCGATGCTAAGAATAATTCAGGCCTTGGAGACGACTGTCCCTTACCCCCCGACAACCACAACCCCACCACCACAAAAGTGTCAAGATTTACATCTTTAATTCAAGATTTCCCTGTATTAATTACCTCTCAGCAAGATGTGAATCAGTTCATTATAAAGTATAATAAATGTCAAATATATATTTATTTCTAGTCTTTGAATATCAATTTTTACAGTAAGCAGATACCTCTTATTTTTAGAAGTGCTTTTGTCCAGCTATTGTAATATTCATATTTAAAGCAGATTTTATGGAAAACATCTTTTTGTATTAGCATTAAATAAACTTTATGTACCTCAGGAATGAAATATCACTAAGGTGAACCTTGAATATGGTATTTATTTTTAAAGCAAATCTAATAAACATAATAATGAGTTTCACATAATAATATTAAAATAAAATTATGTGCTAAAAGAGAAGTGAACCAAAAGAGAACTAAAGAAAAACAATAAAGAAAAAAAATCAATGCAAATCTAATAACAAGGCATTTTCACTTACGGAAAAACACAAAATGTGACAACATAATGAGAAAGATCCATGTGAATGTGTAATGGGTTTGGCGACTTCCATTGCAGCCCAATGCCGAAAACAAATCTATTACCCCAGCGGCCGTGAGACCGTTTGAAATTCTACCTCTGCTTTCCTCGGGTAAAGCACCGGTCGGACTGAGCATGTTTCATTGTAAAGTAAAGCAATTTCAACACTCCACCCCCTTTGTGACCTTTCATTATCACAACCCAGTACGTGGCTCCTCTATCCCAGAATCCTTAGCTCACCGCTGAAGATGATAGATGGGACAGTAGAAGCTGCTGGACAACACTAGCATTTAGGAAGGCAAAACAGCACACATTACCACTAATACCCCACAATACAAGCGCTTAGCACACATCGGGCACCTCTTTCGTAACCTCAGCAAGTGTGCACCGACTCAGTAGTAGAGATTGAAATGTCAGGTTCGATTTGATGGTGGTGGTGAAAAATCACGGTGGTGAATAATATATGCAGTAGTGTATTATTGCAACAATATGCTAGGCTTAAACTGCACATTGTTTTGTTTTACCTTAGACTTTTATTGTATTTGATGTCATTTTATTTGGAATTTTAACGGTAATTTATTGACTCAAAGTGCATGATCCGGTGTTGAAAAATGATTTGATAAGGAAACCTGCAGGGATGTATTAATAAAAAAAAAAAGAGAGAGAATCTAATTAACATTCTGCTGTGACTTAAAAGCTGAATATTATTAGAGCTGCAACAGTCAGTGTGATGAAAAGAGAAACATGACAGTGAAATTTAAATTCAAAGAGCTCCGAATAATGTACACACAGATCAAAAGAATAAACAGTGGGAAAAAAATAACATCACAAAGTTTAATTTCCCTGCCACGCAAGAACGAGTACAAAAGCGTTAGGAGAGAGCGCTCGCACAAACAACACAACGTCTTCTTGATGAGCTCTAATGCTGCCAATTAAAAGGTGTCACAAACATACATGCTAGGAGCGCCGCTTCCCGAGAATCTCGCAGGGACTAAATTCTCCACATCAATGGCTCTTCTACATTCAGCGTTACGGAAAAACAAACCAATATGCTCGTAATTTCTTCCGAGAGAAATGTTT
This sequence comes from Misgurnus anguillicaudatus, assembly GCF_027580225.2. Lineage (NCBI taxonomy): Eukaryota > Metazoa > Chordata > Actinopteri > Cypriniformes > Cobitidae > Misgurnus > Misgurnus anguillicaudatus. The sequence continues at coordinate 28,101,528 of NC_073353.2, forward strand.
CATCCTTCACCTTGAGTTTGCATGGGCCCTTTGGCTATTATGCCGCACGTTGAACCCGCTATAGTCACTCCTAGCGGTGTACATTTAAAGCGTATTAGCATTTGTCCCCGCAGTGCGTCTGGGTGCCAAAGAGCCTGTAATTATTATTCATTAGTATTCATTAGTGCCGGGTCCTGCCCGGTGTGTAGCTCGTGTTGAATCATCTCTTGTGTTACGTTTCTGACGGGGTCTGAGTATGCAGGTCAGAGAGGATTCCTTAATTAGGCTTACAAGTCACAAGTTATTTTCCCTACTCAACATGCAAGGTTAAGATGGTAACGGTGCTATAAGAGAGGAAAAAATACGATGGAAAGAAAACCTAGCTTGCAATCCTCCGCTTCTGTTGCCTGTCTATTTGTGTGCAGTTAACATTGGACGCGGAGCCTGTTAGCTGAGCAGGGTGCATTTATTATGCGTGTGGCCGGATGAGATTTTTATTGTTTATCTCTACATCCAATTCCAATTCTTGGAATGTGAATTGTCGGTTTGTATAATCAGCTTTAATTTGAAATGAATGCTCATTGTAGACGTCCGTGCCATCAGCTTGCATGAGTCAGGAATGGGTTGTGAGCTCATACTGTAGTCAGTTGCTCACAATTCTGGCTTGACTACAGAGAGGTTTTATCAAATCACTCAGCAATTCGAAGAGATTTTAACGCTTCAGAGAGACATTGCATGAAGTACGTTTTCAAAGGCCAATGCAGGCAGTGGTGCAAAAATCTACTAAACATTTGAAACTTTTGAGGTTGAGATGCAGCATTGTGTTGCTGTATTGGAAAAAACAAATTCGGCTTAGTTTCCCGCAAATGCTTGTGGACTTATTATGTAAAAATTGCATCATCATAATTGCATTAAAGGGACACTCCACTTTTTTGAAAATAGGCTCATTTTCCAGCTCCCCTAGAGTTAAACATTTGATTTTTACCGTTTTGGAATCCATTCAGCCGATCTCCGGGTCCGGCTGTACCACTTTTAGCATAGCTTAGCATAATCCATTGAATCTGATTAGACCATTAGCATCATGCTAAAAAATGACCAAAGGGTTTTCGATATTTTTCCAATTTAAAACTTGACTCTTCTGTAGTTACATCGTGTACTAAGACCGACGGAAAATTACAAGTTACGATTTTCTAGGCCGATATGGCTAGGAACTATACTCTCATTCTGGCGTAATAATCAAGAACCTTGCTGCCATAATATGACTGCAGCAGGCACAAAGATATTACGCAGCACTCGAAAATAGTCCCTTTAGGAACTTTTAATAGCAGGGGACTATTTTCAGGCACTGCGTAATATCATTAATAAAATATAGGAACTCTTTGGTCATTTTTGAGCGCAATGCTAATGGTCTAATCAGATTCAATGGATTATGCTAAGCTATGCTAAAAGTAGTACCGCCAGACCCAGATATTGGCTGTGAATGGATTCCAAAACGGTAAAAATCAAATGTTTCAATCTAGGGGAGCTGGAAAATGAACCTATTTTAAAAAAAACGTAGTGTCCCTTTAATATTGAATGCAAGTTTACAAATATATAAACAAATCAAACAATGTAAAAGCATTTTCCTCTTATTTTAGCTTTACAGAGTGATGGTCAAATACACCATGTGTGACCCTGCCTGTGTAATCCAGGCTAAAGTCTCATAATCTACAGTAATTATGAGATTAGGCAACGCTATCTCATGGCAATATTTTACGAGGTGACTAATTTGTATTAATTTGTACGACCACATACGTACATTTTTCTACGATTTGCTTTGCCCCTGTAACGTTGGGGTTAGGGGTGGGGTTTCGTTATTGTTTATTTTATGATAATCATATGTTTTTGCACGATTAACTTCGTACAAATAGCCAACTCGTAAAATACCAGTGGCGGCCGGTGACTTCTTTTTTTGAGGACGCACGATGCGAAGTTCGTCACAACATGTATGTAGCCCGTCATGTGTGTGGTTCGTAATTTCAAAATATGAGTTTTTTATGCGTTGAGTGATTTGTCAAAATAAGTGCCTGCTGCAGACGCGTCTAAAGGGTTTATGATAAAAGAGACGCTCGCGTTTGCTAGATACTCACATAATCTCATGCGTAATCAGAGTGTCTTGCGTGTATTGTGTGAACGTGAGCGTCTCTTCTATCATAAACGGTTTTGACGTGTGTGCAGCAGGCACTTATTTTGACAAAACACATGATGCACATGGTTCACATGATGCAACAAACACATATTTTGAAAACACGACCAACACACATGACACTCCGAACACTTATTTTGAATTTGCGCCCTTTGGAAGAGCATTCACGCCGCCTCTGTAAAATACAGGTATGTATGAATTCTCGAGAGATCCTTCTGGATTAGGCGCATCAAAGTTTGATTAAAACTTAAATTCAATCTTTGACATGACCTTACTCAGTCAACATTAAAGATATCACAAAAAAAGACTTTAACTTGGTTTTCAAAGAATAAGGCACATCAATTATGAAATAACCTTATTTTGTAAAGAAATAATTTATAAGTGAAAAATCTATTGCTATTGACCGTTTGAACATTGTGCCCCTGTGAACAATCAATGCTCAAAACTACAAAGCATTAAAAAAGGATATTCTGAATTCAATTATGTTGCCTGTAATGGAAATGATTGTTCATCAGACTGAATCGTTTGTCATTGAGGTTATCGAGACGTTTACGGCATTCACATTAGAGCGGAAATAATGAGTGAGGAGTGGGTGGGTTAAACATCAGGGTAAACTCGCATTATTCCAACCCCCATCAGCATCAGAGAACCATAAAACCCTACAAATGATAATTGTTATGGTCGATGCGTGTAGGAGGGTGGATTGTTAGCTAGAGCTGAATTTCCCTGCATGGTTTGCGCTGCACAGCTAATTGTGTAATTGTTAGCATGACTGAGTGCGTTTCTTCCAGGCACGCCAGTGGCTCTGGAAAGGACCAAAGTATAACTGAATTAATCTAATCAGAAAATAATTATGCTTGCCCCAGAGAGAATTGGCTCAAATTGATCAAGGGCTTTTTTGCTAAGCAGGCAGCAGAGATGGGATTTACCCATCAAGTCTGGGTCCCATGCGTTTCAGGAATCTCACAGCGGGTAGGAACATCCCTATTATGAGCTAAAAGCAGGCTGGTGGGGTCATGTTCGCTGATTATAACTGGTATACCTTAACATAACCTATAGACAATGCACTGTGGAGATTTAATTCAAGACATTGCTATACAAGGGTGCCACAAGCCCACTTCACCCATGAGATAACTCCATCTTCACCCAAATCCCAACTGATTGGATGACAACTTCCAATGTTTCAAGTTTGCACGTCTTCCTTTAGATAAATGACACCACTATATTGGTGCATTTGACATTTCTCAGATTGGAGCAAAGAATAGAGAACTTTTTAAGTGAGATGGGTTAGCTGGGTAAATCTATCAAGGGTCTGTCCTGGGAGGAGGGTTGGAGAGGGGGTACGAAGAGCCCCGCTGAGCAGCAAGCTTCCATGCTGCGCACATCCTCGGATGCCTGACAGTTGTGTTCAGACTTCACTGTAATAATGAATAAAAGGAAACTCCCAATAGATTACATATCTTCCATGTTTTGACATTGACCTTAATACATAATTTAACCACAAAGCCTGAAAATTGTGTAAGAACATAGGATAATACGAGAAGAATACCAGCAAACGGTGATGCTAGATCGGAAATAGAAGCTTCTCAATCCTATCCGAAAAGGACACGAGCGGAGAAATGAAGGAGAGGAATGAGTATGTGTGAGAAGAGCGATGTTTCAGAGGCCTTGCTGGAAAATTCGTCTCGAGTTCCTTAAGGAGCTTAGGGATCTGTTCAACATTGAGTGCTCTCAATGCCACCTAGTTAATAATTGCTGAGAGCACAGACGTGCTACTGTCATCTGTGTTCCCATGAACACAAGAGAGAATATCCAAAATTTTACCTTTATATGAATCTCCAATGGCGGGATGAATGGTTTGTCTTAATGGCATTGGGTTTGTCTCCATGCATGTGTTTTTAAATTGTATGAATTTGTTGTCAACCCGTTTTTCTTTTTGTTTTTTTTGTGCCATGGTGAAGAAATTTGCTTGTGAGCATGTGTGTGTGTGTGGCTATATGTGAGTGATAAGACAGCCCCTTTGGAGCGCTTGTTCATCTCTTGTATCTGCTGTGCATGCAGTATATGACAGGAAAGGGACAGTTGTAAAGAGCCATCATGTCAAATTGGTGTCATCGGATGACAATGCAGTATGACACGCTCCATAAATTTGAAGAAAATGTCACAAGGAGCTGTCTATTGACCTTTCTTTAGCATGAAACTGTTTCAGAATGTTTTCCTTTTTTGAAGAATTTCGAATAACCGAAAGAATAACAATTTTTGAATCAAGTCTGGGACGTTTTCTCACAAAAGTCACAAAGAGGAAAAAAATAACTATTGGATTCCTAAATGATTCTTGAAAAAAATTTTTTAAAAGAGGCACTGATTACTTAGGCCCTGTTTACACGAGAACGCTCGAGGGTGAAAACGTAAAAATATTTTATCGGATGTGCCTTTCGTTTACATGGCGAAGGGTATTTGGGGCTTAAAATCGCAAAAAAGTGGAACCACCCTCCAGAGTGGAAATCTTAAAAACGCTATATCGTCGCGTTCCATCTAAAGAGTAAAAACGCAAAAGTCTGCTTGCGGTGGCTCTCGTTGAATTGGATACGCGTTTACGTCACAGGCATGCGCTAGTTCAGGAAAATAACAACAAACATGTCGGATTTTTCCATACATCGGACCTTCAAGTTGCCATAGCAGCTCTGATAAATATACAAGTCTTTCCAGCAGTTGTACGAAATATTCACAGCTAGTATTATTGATCAGAGAAGGTGCATTAATTACCCATCAAATTGTTGGTGCACCAATGGAGGGTATGCATTGACGTCACTTCCACGTGACCACGCCGGAACTTGCCCTGTTGAGTGGCAAATGATTCAACAAAATGGCTGGTTTTCATAGCGGCTGTGGCGAAAAACACCAGTAAAACTGACTATTATCAGCTTAAATTGAATTTAGTTGGACTTAATAGAAGAGGTGGACAATACCTAGTTACATTAGTTACATTTTCCAAGCATCTGTGCTTTATTTGGGTGTTTGTATTGGGAAAATTTTACTTCACTACATTCTAAAGCATAGAATCATAGTGTGTATTCTTTAATATTGGTTATAAACATTTATTTAATACTTAATTACATTAAAATTGTGTACTTTTACTTGAGTAAAAGTACATTAATGTACTTAAATATTAAATGTAAAACAAAAACGTATTATTTATGAAAAGTAATAGAGTAAAAATTATGATAATATTTGCTCCGGAATGTATGTTTTCCAAAAAAAAAAAACACGGATAAAATACAAATACTTGAAAAAATAGGTTTAAGTAGACAGTAAAACCTTGATAGTGACCCTAGCAACCCACCTGTGGTTTGTGGACGTTGGCATGAACAATCAATTTACTTCTCCTTTCTGTGTTTCTTGGCAGTCTGTAAAACTATAGCTTCGAATTCTTGTTAAATCTGTTAGTACAGTCTATCCCACAACAACTTTTTCCTATTTAGACACGTTTTCTCTGTGTTTTCGCTGATTTCACACTGTACTCAAATGCTGCCCCTATGTCTTTTGCCACTCAGTGGGTGTAACCGAAGTCATTTTCACAGAAGGTGACATCACATGCATACCCTCTATTTGTCGGAGGCAAACCAGACGGCGTTGGTCGAGACCTGGGAGAACAAGGAAGAAGGTTGTATGAAGGTGCGTGGACTTGGTGTAGTTATGTGTCAGTGCTTAACATTGCCACCTAGCCACCTGGAGTGCATCCTACATCGAATATCACACACTTTTGCGTCACCATATGCACGCAGATTCCCCCCCAAAATCGTTTCCGTGTAAAGGCCTTATACAAACTTTTTTTTTATCACATATGCATTCACAAATAAAAACATTAGGTGGCTGTACGAAATATCCCAGAATTAAAAAAGCTGACACCAAGTATGCAAATGAAAAGCTGCATGTGGTTTTCCTAACATTACCTATGTTGGTCTGGGATAAGAAAACCTAATTGCGAATTGGATTCGTGAAAACAAATTCCTCAGCGTTCCCCTTTAGGGCACAGCAGATAACATAAATATCAGTGATGATGCAAGTCATATGCCTCTTAACATCTCTTATGCATCGCATGTGAACTGGTATGCTCATTATGATGATGGTAGTGATAAATATGAAGATGGTTGAGCATATCTCCCCTACAGCTGGACAGTGACCCCCCCTTCAGCTCTCAAGAAGGAGCCCACCCGTCCCTCCTCCCCTAAACTCAGCCGGCTTCTCTCCACAGCGGCATTTGAAGTCCTGGAGCCCACTCTGCATATTAACTAACTACAGCAAATGTGAGCTGAGCAGGCCGATAAATAAAAGATTTGTGAGTCTCTGTAAGGCAGTCAGGTTCGTGGGCTCTCTTCCCTTTCTTTCTGTCATACTCTGTCAGCCAAGCCCTTCAGCCTGCCCTTCCACACCAGATGGGAGACCCTTGAGACTCCCAGTTGGCTGCCTCACAACTGGCTCTGAAGCTGCTCCAAACAGCTCCAGCTGTGCTGGGGGACCTAGCCGTGCGCGGGCCCTCGCCGCTGGGGCTGTTAGCTGGTGTGATGGTGGCCGGGGCTCTGGAGCAGAGGACGGAGCGAGGCTTTCCGTGGAGAGGGAGGGGCGCTGTCAGAACAGTACTCATCCAATCAGCCTGTGAACAGACTCATTTGACACCAGTAATTGGAGGGAGATCAGAAGACTTCAGCCAGTAGAGGGGGGTGATCCTATCAGAAAATGTTCTCGCAGATCAAAGATTTACACTCTCAAATCCCTGATTATGTGACATGGAGACACATTAGATGCATTTTCTGCACACCGCAGTCCGGGAGCGCTGAGCTGTGTGGACAGTGCCAAAAAATCCAGCTGATCTGTCACATTTATTGGCATAATGCAGTGTCTGATGGAGGAGAATTAGAAATTGAACAAATAGCATTATGAAATGCAGAGGCCTGTTATTTTATCAGCAAGTTAGTTATAGTCCAAACATTTTTATATACACACCCTAATGGACACATCTATTTGAGGTAATCACATTTTATTTCTTTACATTTTGAAATGTATATTAAAGTGAACATACTGTATATTCACTGTAGGTCATATGGACAACTTTATGATACTTTATTAATTTAGTTATTATATGAAGAGTTTGGTTCCAAAACGCAATAAATCCATTTTAACTAATTTCGGTAAATGTTTCTATACCAAAAACGTGACAAGATGAAAACCAAAATATACAATTTATAAGGTAATTAAAATAAGGTGGGTTTATAACTTAAAGTAAACATGGACTATAAAATCCCCAAATTTTTTAACTTTGTTGTTAATAAGCATTAATAAGCTCTTAAGTAGGCCGCCATCATTATTTATCGACAATAGTCAGACATATTGCCGATAGCTATGCTATAGACAGTTGGCTTGTTTGCCAATGACACATTAAAGAAAAACCACTACCTTTACTAGACAACCTTAAGATCCAAACAGGGATGAATTAAGAAGCCACCAAACACTTTTATGTTTTCCCTATTTACAGACTATAGGCTACACGAGTAAGTATGGTGACACAAAATAAAACGTGGCAATTAGGCAGATAAAAAATGAAAACTATATTGTATGGCGGAAGAGCACTTAGTTTGCAGCACTTTCGACCTTGGCGCAGTAACATCATCACTTCTGACTACAAACTTCCATCAATATTACTGCGTCCAGTGTGGGATTTAGCAAATTGGGGGCCCAAGGCCAAGGAATGTATGGGCCCCCCATTCGATCTTTAAAGAGAACAAAAAAAGTTTTACTCCAAAATGAAGATGGAAAGCAGAGAACACACATAGTGTAGCACTACACAAACTAACTCACCAGAGCCCCATCATCACTTTTTTCTTTCATTTGAGCTGCTTGGGTAAGATCGTTTCATTTTCGCGTTTATATTTGTCTTGATTCGTCTCTGTTCGTGTACTTTCCCAGTCACTCTGTGTTTATCTTTCGCGCCACGCAGCGCGCACCATTACGGACTAGTCCATTTTATTGTGAAAGAAGGGGGTGTATGTTAGGCTTGTCGCGGTAGTCGGTGAAACGGTGATAACCGGTGCTTCAGCCCCTCACCGGTTAGATCACTTGCCCACCGCGACACCGTTCACCGTCGTTTTGATATTTTCGTGTTATTAATTCATTTAGTTTCGTTAGAGAGAGCAAACACTAAGAACTGAATGTGTCTGCTGACTGAATTTAGCGGAGCTGAACGCGCGTTACGTCGCAGAGCAGCAGGTGTCAGATTTCATTTATTTCTGTCAGAGTTTGCGAGGCGAGCTGACTGATGATGACAGAATCCGCGTGCTTACTCGTTTTTGTTATAATATACATATATGATGTTTAATATAAGCGAAATCGTTTTGTTGTTGTGTTTTTCATCAAGAAAAATAATAAACCCATCATTCAAGCAGCGCTTTTATGGAGAAGTAGCCAGTTGCTCTGCTTGGGACTTGCGGGTTATGTGAGAATTACCTGCGCACATTGACTCAAGCACTTAATTAAACCAGCTGTTGCACTGGCATTACACGCAAATTCATACGCGATTTAACGCAGCTTACGCAAGCGCTGCATTTAAACAGTTGCGTAATTCAAAAGTGAAAGTAAAATGTGCACATCTGCATGCGCATTTATAAGCCCCTCCCACCCGGTGATACCGGGATCACCGAGTTTGTGACGCGCCGATTAACTGGTGGGAAAATTACGTCACCGCGGCAACCCTAGTGTATGTGTGTAGTGACAGATAAACATGGACAGGACATTTTAACTACTACTTCGAAGTTTCAACGTACTTCTTAAGAATATTAATCCAATTTACCATGCTTTTGAAGTGTTCATGATGATAAGGGTTTATGTATTTTTTTTTTTTTTTGGTTGGTTGGGGCCCCCACTATGACCGCTGGTGGGGGGCCCCAAGCAGCCGCCTACCTATGCCTCTAAGACCACCTCTGACTGCGCCCAAGGTTGAAGTGCTGCAAACTAAGTGCTCTTCCACCATACAATATAGTTCTCATTTTTATCCGCTTTAAAAACCGCCACGTTTTATTTTGTGCCACCATACTTTCTTGTGTAACTGTAACCGTCTTTAAATGGGGAAAACATGGAAGTGTTGTCCAACATGTATAAATTAGTAAAAAAATAAGCAGAATATTGCCCCGCTCTTTATACTATCATAGATCGGCAATCTCATAGGCTGACAGTAGTACGATCTCACTATGGACAATATCGCCCAGCACTACTGTACATCATTCTAATTGATTTAAAAATTTGGTAATTTTGTTTGCAATATAATATATTTACATAAGGCCTCTCTGTTATTTGTGGTTTCTTGACGTTCCTATCTGGAAGTTAGTCCATCATCTGAGGTCCTGATTGCGTAAAACAGTGTACATCTCCCCACGAGAAACCTGTTCACTAATGATCAACCACCTGCACAATGGAGCTTCGTTGCCCTATTAGTTTTCATGTCTGAACCTCCAGACTCAACTTCCTCGTCCGCCTTATTCTTTATGGACACACTCATCTTCATGTTTTTGGACTTGAATGGGAGCTAGTTTGCAAAGAACTTATTTTTCGCGAGAGCGGCAAACGTTATGAAGATTTAACTTTCTTCCTTTGATTCTTTCCTGACACTCATCCTTCAGCCTTTCTTTAAAGTCCCACTTTCAAACCCTAATGGCTGTCATGTCATTTTGTTCTCTAGACTCTTACTCAAAGTGTCATTGGCATAATGGCTGTCCGCCGTTGGCCTCTTTTGATCATCCATGCTGTGTGCAAGAGGTTTCGGTGTGGATACTGGGGGGTTGAGAGGGGCAACCGACAATCGCTGCTCCCCACACCCATTCTTGGGAGAGAGCGCTTTGACCGGAAATCTAAAATTCACTTTCAAATGGTTCATTTTGTTTAATAGCTTCACAGAAGCGGTACACTCATTAAAATGTAGGAAAAAGATGCACGTCAGATTCTTACTGTATCAGCATCTCAGACATATCTCAGAGAGAGAGAGAGAGAGAGAGAGAGAGAGAGAGAGAGAGAGAGAGAGAGAGAGAGAGAGAGAGAGAGAGAGAGAGAGAGAGAGAGAGAGAGAGAGAGAGAGAGAGAGAGAGAGAGCTCCTTTCCCTAATGTTTCCTCTTCCAGACCATTATTCTCATGTTCTGGCAACCAAACCAGGACATAGGCCCATCAAAATATTACTGCAGCCTTTGGGAAGCAGCATCTAGAGCTGTTCAAGTGTTCCTGTAGCTATAACGGTAGCAGTTTAAATGTCATGGGTTCAGTCCCAGGGAACACATATACAGTACTGATAAAATGTATAGCTTTTATAAAAAACTCTCACTGTTTAACATAAGAACATGAACATACTTCTGTAAAAATATGCACATAGTTTGTTATCCACACGAAGGCAATGGGTGAGCTGCATTACACAAATACATAAAGGGGCAGTTTTCCGGAGAGGGTTTAGGTTAAGCCAGGACTAGGCCTTGGTTATATTAGGAAATTGAAGTAGTTTTTTTACAAACATATCTTACAAAAAACTATACTGTTGTGCATCTTGAGACAAAACAATGGCACTGATATATGTAAAGATATGTTAATGCAAGAAGTTTTTAAATTAAGGCAGCTCAGACATGCATTTTAGTCTGGAACTAGGATAAGCCTGTCCAGAACACAACCCCTAATACTGCCAAAACCACTACTCCTTAACGAAGATGTATAATGATGATGATCAGATAATGTGGAAGTTAGTGGAAGTTATGGTTAACATGTAGAATTAATGAGTCGCGTTTAATTAAAATGCTTTACGTAGCAGAACATATAGGCTACCGTATGTAAATGATAATGGCTTAATTGAGCACTTAGTTGGAATAAAATACAGTATATGATAGTTAAGAGACTAGCAAACTGCCAACACTAGTCGCAAACGTAAAGTAATGATGTCACAAATATGCTAATTAGTACATCAAGAATCTATTATGAATCAAATCGGGACCCTAAGGGAGGTCGCATACAGGGTCGCGAGTAAAACAACTCACAGGTATCGCACACTAGTGGCGCACATTCTCAGGCTATGTTAAAGGAATAGTCTACCCTTTTGCCATATTAAACTATGTTATTACCTCAACCTAGACGAATTAATACATACCTATCTTTTTGCAATGCGTGCACTGTACAGCGCGTTGTGAATGTGTTAGCATTTAGCCTAGCCCCATTCATTCCTATGGTACCAAAAACAAGTTTAATTTTGTGGCACCATACTTACTGGTATACCTCCTCATGTAACCGTCTTTAAATAGGGAAAACACGGAAGTGTTTGGTGGCTTCCCTGTTTGGTACCATAGGAATGAATGAGGCTAGGCTAAATGCTAACACATTCACAACGCGCTGTATGGTGCACGCATTGAAAAAAGATAGATATGTATTAATTCGTCTAAGTTGAGGTAATAACATAGTTTAATATGGCAAAAGGGTAGACTATTCCTTTAATTGTTAACGATTTGGGACAAATATGATGTTATTTAATGTTAAACTACGTGAGTGGCGCTCTGTGGTGCGGCAGGGATTTGAGCAGCGTCCAGAGTCACAGCGTCAGTGTGTGTAAATTCTTAAAAAAATGTGTTTGATTTTTAGATACATGGAGCGACGCTTCTCGTCTACTGTGCAACCTTCTTAAATGGGACATATCATGAAAATCTGATTTTTCCATGTTTAAGTGCTATAATTGGGTACCCAGTGCTTCTATCGACGAAAATGTGAAAAAGATCAGCCCAGTAACTTAGTTTTGGTAAATCATTCTCTGCAAGCATGTGAAAAAATAGGTAATTGAAATTTGTCTCCCCTTGTGATGTCAGAAAGGGATAATACCGCTCCTTAATCTGCATATGCAACTGCGACACTGCCATTTAGAGACATCGATCAGCTCATTTGCATTTTAATCACCTTAAAACGGCACATTTTTGCTCACACCTACAAAATGGCCATTTTAACATGCTATAATAAATTATATATATGGTATTTTTGTGCTAAAGCTTCACATACGTACTCAGGGGACACCAAAGATTTATTTGACATATTAAAAAATTATTGTGAAATGTCCCATTTAATAACCGATTTTGAATCGATTCACGAGGGTCCAAGTATTTCCACCCCATCTACCAAAAAGTATTTAAAATGAAAAATAAAATTTACAGCCCTAATATTAATATGAAATCTTAGTGGCTTCGGTTATAAACAGATTCAAATACATGGATATGACATAATTTACTGTATGTACGCATGTTCAATGATATCATGTGGTAGCAATAAATGCATCACATTAATAACCATACTCGTTGGATGGTACAAGCTTGAGCATAGTTTTAACTCAATTTTTTTTTTTTTTTGAAAGTGTACACAGCACTAATCCATAAAAAATAAAGAAGCTTCTGGAACAATGTTAGTTTCAAAATGGCAAAAATCAAAGTGAACTTTTGTCTCGCATATAATTCTCAAATATAAGGAAAACAGGTGAATCTGTGCAGTACAAAGCTAACTTAGCATATATGCAAGGCTGTCAAGTGTAATGACCACATTAACACCAGGTCTGGATATTATCGACACAAAAAAAGTAAACTTTTTTCCTAAAAGAAGTAAACTTTACAGCCTATACTTCATCAATCAGTTTATTCGTTTATTTATTTATCAGAGCAAGCCTGCAGAAACCGCCTTCCCCACTCCAGAGAACAATGATCAGAGCATGTGGCCAAGTGAATGTGATGCCCCGGCTAAAGAATAAAAACATTTTTTTGAACAACACACCAAAAAGCACACCATTGAAAAAAATGTCAATTTCACTTACACTAGTGTTACAGTTGGAAGAAAGCAAGTTTTTCCAACATAAATGGATTGCCAGCCAAGTTACTATCAAGGTTTGCCTAATTTTATTGGTTCTATTGGAATATGGCCCAAAACACACTACAGTGTATTGGTCTTTGTTGGTCTCTAATGATATGTATTGGTTCTATTGGTTCTATGTATTGGTTCTAATGGAATATGGCCCAAAACACACTACAGTGTAGTGGTTTTAATGATAAAAGCTAATGGTTACTATTGGCATTTTAATGGAAACCAATAGAATTTTCTGTAATGGTTTTATTGTTTTTTTCGCAGGGGAAACATCATATGTGACCTTGTTTGTAAAAACCCAGCTAAACACACTTTTATAAAATCATCCCAGATCATGCCAAATATTAAAATCAATGTAAAAATTAACGCCTTTAATCAAACTTTGATGCTCCTAATCTCAAAATTCGATGATCAGACTTCAGCTTGGATTTCAAAGGCAAGGTCACATAATAGGTGTGATAAATATTTTCGACAAATACCAGAAGAAAATCTATACAACTTGAGCATGATAACATTTGAAAGCGAAGATCTCGCAGCGTTTCAAGTGCTCATGTGCTAGCCCGCAGAAAAGAATATCCAGAATTGAAACCTACAACTCGCACATAAATCTGACAGAACTGCCATAGTCTTGCACTGTTGCACGAAATTAATTCAGACATGTGATAGGACAACTTAGTCAAACCTGAAATCATGTGGGGGCAAACTCCATAGAGACGAGTCGCCTTTGTTCACCGTTGGACACATTTTTCCTTCCATTTGGGAATCTGACAAAAGTCATGTTCTCCCCTCTGACTGCTCCCAGGAACTCATCAGCTTTCCACCTCTGTTCCACCCGTATACGCCAGCGCTCTACAAGACTATCCCTATTTTACCCCTCCAGTCACTTGAATGCTTAGCAAAGCACTAGAACCGAGCATGACGGCTTTTGGCGTCACATTCTATTAAAGAAAGCGGTAAAAATATAAAGGATCTACGGTTTGAACTACTGTGCACTTTAACACACGCTAACAGTGGCACACAGTAGGCTGGATATTGAATAAGGATAAAGGTGATCTATACTGATCGATTTCCACCGAGGCTAAAGCTGAGTTTTTCCACACCAGCAGATTTTGTCAGTTTTCGGCTGTAAAACACATCCTTATCTACTATTTACCGGGTAATTGGCAGACATTATTTCAGTGGTAGACCTCTATTTTTTCTTCACTAACTTGAACAACTGGGAATACATGCTAATGGTTGAACAGAGCCTCGAGCTTATACTTCAGCATCACCCTCCTGAATGTATGTTTGTTAAATGGCCTCAATTAGGAGTCTGGCAGGAAGACCTCCCTCTCTCCCTATAAAACACATGTTGTCCATCTCGCTCGAGCCATCAGTTTATGCCCTTCATTCTTTGCAATGAAAATGTGTGTCTGTCAGCTGTATGCCGAGGAAACACGCAAAAAAATAAAATAAATAAATAACGAAAAACAACAATTTAAAGTAATGATTTTGACTGTGCATTATTTAACAATGTTCACATATTAACAAGGCTGCACTTATAAAAAAAAGAATTGGCATCAAATATTTATCAGATCTTAATTACGCTGCACTTACTGGTAATTTAAGCCTAATTAATAATAACCCGAAGCGATCTACAATAGAGAACTAATAGAGTTTATAAACCAACCACGTTTATATAAAACAAGCAAGGGAAATACTGACACAATTTATTTCGATGTTACAGCTGCCATTTGGTTACCACATAGCATGATTGATAGTTTCGATTTAAACATACGATACTAAAGGTATGGCGGCGTGCCAAAAGCTACAGAGTCTTTAAAAGCTGGCCTAGTGGTGCCAGTTTGTGGCACGGAGCTGGCCATGCAGTCGGACTTGTTGGCTAGTCAGCCTTAATGCCAAACCATGTCAAGAGCGAAGCCGTCAGCCATCATGCAGACAGCTGTGTAAACACTGCCAGACTGACCCTCTGAGAGGAGCTCCGCTATGGACACTTTGTGCAGAGAAGTGTCCAAACAAACAGAAAAATACAAGTGCATAAACTGAAAATAAACTTTCCGGCCAGCCGCGGCCTGAATACCATTAGACATAATAAACCGGTGGGAGACAGTATCAAAATGGCGTCATGTCACTGACTCCGACATGTATCTTGGTGCTCATTATTATCCTTGAACAGCACCAATTTACATCTAATGCAATGACTAATTCAGATCCAGTGTTGTCAAGAGGCATAGGAAATGCCCTGGCAGAGATGACAGTGTTCCTGTCAGGAGGTGCAGGATGGAGGATTCCTTGGGGCAATGATTTAATGCCCATGTCAAGTATTGCTGTCAGGCTTTCTTAGGCGACCATTAGGATTCAGTATACGCTGCAATGGACTTGGGCCCTGGCTAGTTGAGATTCATACTTGCATGGAAAGAACGCCGTATTCTGAAGTTATTACCCTTTGGGTGTAAACTACCATTAGGGGTGGTAAAAAAAGGTAAAAAGAAACGAAATCTTGAGACCTACCAGAGCCATGAGCTGTTCATTATCATCATTAATCATGCTATTTACT
Organism: Misgurnus anguillicaudatus; assembly: GCF_027580225.2. Lineage (NCBI taxonomy): Eukaryota > Metazoa > Chordata > Actinopteri > Cypriniformes > Cobitidae > Misgurnus > Misgurnus anguillicaudatus. Next base: position 28,117,158 of record NC_073353.2, read on the forward strand.
ATACAATTTAGCTTGCTTAAATACAATGCAAGAATTACTTTAGGATACATTAGAAACGAGAGATTATTTAAAATATCCTGCACTGACACTCGTAGATGTGAACCTGACAGCTTCCAACATTACAAGGGCCTGCACTGTACTCGAAAGCCCTCCATGGACTAAGCGCAATCTCAACAAACCTCTAATCTGTTTGAGATACACTCCATATGGACATTCCTGAGAAATGACAACTTCTTGCACCGGACAAAGCAGGACCCTCTCAAACATATGGTACAGGCTAATCTCGAGGTATGTCTTCACACTTTTGCAGGGCCAGGTGTGTCTGGAATGGCCATCAGTGAACCGAGCCTGTGGTTCCCTCTTTCCTTCATTAACCTATGAGCCCCGCCTGGTTCCCTCTGGAGTCTTCGCCAAGGGTGTGAAGCCTTCTCATATGAGCCTATGATGAATGACCTCTGCTAGTGGTACTTAATGAGTTTGTGGAACATATGCTTTGTTATGTTTTCACGTAACTCCACAGCATTCCTGGGAATTTGCAGGATGAGAACCTGCTTAACTGTATTACTTTATCAGCACCAAGCCCTCCAATTACCGCTCCTACAGTGGCACCCCTGCTCCACCTTTTGTGTTTAGCGTGCGCATTGCATTGCCAAATAAATCCAACAGGACACCTCTTGATCTTGCCCACCCTGGTAGGTACCCTTACAGACCTCATTATAGCTGTAACATAAACACTAGAGGTTTACATGGAGAGATTTGTGCCACCTGTTAAATATGCACGGGTGGAAAAATATGGCACACAAAGGAACCTGTACAACCGGAGAAATATTCAAGAATATTAGTCCCATGGAGCATCAGAGGAAAAGTTATTAGGCCTCAATCTGACAATTTGGCAAAGGTTTAAAAATTCTTCACTAATCCCATACTGTTGTTTTGAAAGGATGTGACTGATACAAGCCTATTCATAAATATATAATAATTAAAAATAGCTTCATATAACCTGGCATCCGTTTTCCAAGAATTCTGCACAAAGGAACCGGACTATTTTTCTTCCTTGAAGTCGTAATGAACATTAATTGCCAGTGGAATGAGACGTGCACGCATGGGCCGGGTTTTCTCTGCCCATATTAACTGGAGCTGAACGCAGCTGATTACAACATTCGCAACGCTCGAGCTGCAAAAGAAAGGACACATTCAATTTACTGCACCGCATGGACACAGGAACCGGAAACCAATTAGGGCCAGAGAATGATAAATGGCCATTTTTATAAGCAGTTTGCTTGATTTCCCTATTAAATAGGACCCGGTGCATTTTCCACTTCGGAGTCAGCAACAAGGGATTCACTTAAAGCTGTGAAACTCAAGGGTCTCACACAGGTTTTGCACATAGCAAAATGACTTTTACAGCTTTAAACAGCCTATGCTGCCAAAATAGACAGTATCTTTTTTGGCTACTTTGCATAAAACCTTGTATCAAGGGTGTAATATGGACTCTTTGCTACAATTACCAAAAGTGTCTGAATCGGGAACATTTACCAGCCGTATAGATTACTTTTCAGGCCATTAAAACATAATGATTTTGCATTAGTTTTATTTTAAAAAATGTCTCTATACAAAGGGGATTGTTTAGATTATCTTAATATAAGCAGAACACGTATACATAAAAAACAATTCTTACAAAATATGAAATCATTCAAATAAATGTGAAAATTAACCTACGATGAATAGATTTACAGTATGAACTTGTGTGTCATGAATAAACTGTGCTTAAATGCTTTGGGTAACAGATACATTTTAGTAAAAATTGTGTATTTTTTATATTTTATTTATTTTATATTTTACTTTGACATGGCCTTATATTTTTACATAATATCCTTTAAATCATGTACTGTAGGATGATTTTATGTAGTCTTTTATGAAGTCTTTTTTGACATTTCCTACTTAGTTCACATATCTATTAGGGGTGCACAATTAATCAAAAACGAATCAGGATTTTACAGTACGGAGCCCCTAAGGGGACATGGAGCAAAAATTAAATAAATTGTAGTTTCGCGTGCGCACGTGAAACTATCGCGCGCTCCCATGAAACTTTCGCGCGCTCACGTGAAACTTTTGCGCCCGCACGTGAAACTATCGCCTGCGCACATGAAATTACCATGTTTAGTTTCGCGTGCGCACGTTAAACTATCGCGTGCTCACGTGAAACTTTCACGCGTGCACGTGAAACTATCGCCTGCGCACATGAAATTACCACGTTTAGTTTCGCGTGCGCACGGTAAACTATCGCGTGCTCACCTGAAACTTTCGCGCGTGCACGTGAAACTATCGCCTGCACACATGAAATTACCACGTTTAGTTTCACGTGTGCACTTTAAACTATTGCGTGCTCATGCGAAACTAAACTTTAAAAAATTCTGCACATGAAGGTTTTGCGTGAGCACATGAAAGTTTTACGTGAGCACATAAAGATTTTTTTTAGTCCAATGTCACCTTAGGGGCTCGGTAGGATTACAATTACGGGTAAAACAATATTATTTGCTAAAAGCTTCAATTACAGCTGCCATTTGTGCTCATTTCTGTGTTTTTGGTACAGTTTTGAATCAGAGATTTTAAAATAGATAAGTTGATGTGTCCTTTAGCCATTCGTTTTGGATTTTTTACTAATTTACATTATATAATTTAGTTTTGGATATTTAAAATTTACCATGCAGTTGCTTCACAGAAACATTTTGAAACTTCAATGTAACATCTATTAATCGACAATAGTAATCGCAATAATATCAAGGTGAATAAGCGGCAATTATTATTTTTGTCATAATTGCGCATCTCTAATACATATTTTTATAATTGTACTGTAACTAAGTATTCACTATTCTATGCTTAAGTCTGCTGTTGAATAGGATTCTGACATATACATGAACCCGGCATGGTATCAACATGCCAATGCAGTCGCTCTCCCATCATGCCACGCTGTCAGGAGATTCAGCGTCTCTAGCAACCACTGCTATCCCTGCTCCTTTTCTCCAGCATGGGAATGAGGAGCAGACAGAAGACAGGGACAGCACAGGAGCTGACAGCCACATAAAACACAATCTCCATTTTTGAAAATGGGGACATTTCTAAACTGCAGACAACATGGTAAAACCATGAAACACTTCCAAAAAACAAACATGAATGAGGGATGACAAACAATTTATATTAAGTATTATCTAAAACAGATTGGTTGATTGGAAGTTTTAATCAAAGCCTTTTATATAACATGGCATATAAAACATATATGTGTATGTATATAAATACTGTAACCATCAATTACCAGTATATTCAGTAAGCAACACTTTTCTGTGTTCACCGTCCTTTACACATTCTAAGTGAATCCAAACAGCAACTGTTATTTGTCATGCTGTTCAGACCCAATGCCTGATCAACAAATGGAGACCGAATACAAAGCCAACACCAATCAATACTTCCCTTTGTGAAGGACTAGAAAGTTCTATATATCCATCAGTCTGAAACAAGTCAATAACTCATCCCTCTCAGTGGGTCACAGTCTGACAGTGAAATATGACATAATACTATATCTGTGAATCTGATGTTAATTTAGTTTATGTCCAGTTGAACACTTCCATTTTATATTGTTAGACGGCTTGAACACTGTATGCCCATGCACATAAACAATTTTACATATATACAATAGATTACCTGGTCTGGCATGCCTCAGAGACTCCCTAAGGATTTAATTATAAAATAAATACAGTGGAGCCTGTAGCTGTTGATGTGTGATTGTTGACAGTCAGTGTATAGTTTAACATGCATAGTGAGGGGTTGCGGTGTTGCCTTTCATATGTAACTCTCTGTGTGTCTGTGTGAAGAAGAGCATGGAGGCTCCAGGCTGGGCAAAAAATTGCACTATTGCCCACTGGTTCTGTTATTTGCACTCTCTCAGACAACTCTCTTTAGACAATGACCTTGTCTACACGAGGGCCCTGAGGAAATGCAATGAGCTGCATTTCAAAATCAGTAAATCTGACCTTCTAGCATAACTAATAAGAATTTCTGAAGTCATTTTAACCCTGCGTGTACTATCTTAACTATCTTTGCTATATCTAAGTTCTGAAAGGGCATGTTATGTTTATTTTATAGCCTGTATACTGAATACAATATAGGACAAAATGAGCAAAATTCTGTCCCGTGGGCTGTATGTAAACTACGAAGACTGAAATATTAACATTACATGGAAATTAAATGCTGAAATTATAGATAAAACACATATGAATAGAAGAACAAGAACTTTATTATGACTACGCAAGCACAGCAAAATTGCACGTGTCGATTCTCTGTTATACAAAATATAACAGCGTGTGTCAAGTGTGCAAAAGTGTCAGCAGTTAGATGTCAATTCTATTTTTGGCTCTCTTAGCCAAAATAATTTCATTTTATTTTAATTTAAAGTTTAGTAGATTATGGCATAATACTGCTGACTTCAAAAGTATTTTTTTTATCTCAGTTCAGGTTAATTTGGACTCATAGCCTTGTAAAATTGGGGTTTAGATGGTGTACAGTAATTGGTTGGCTAGCTTGCTGTAAAGTGCCCAAAACAAACAAACAACAACAACAAAAAACCACCTGACCTGTTTACCATGTTGGAAATGTTTCATTTGTCTAAGCAGACTTACCAGTGTTTTAACACAAAATAAGAAAAGAACTGCACAGGCGATGTTGTACACAGCGTTTTACTGAGATCCTGACTTAATAGCATGGTGCAAGAACAATTATTATACACTGTCAAAAAAAAAAAGGTAAAAATGGTCCCAAGCTGTCACCCTTTAAAAATGCCCTACCATACCATTTCGGTAGAGATATGTATAAAGGTGCTGGTCATATAAATAGAATATCATGAAAAAGTTGATTTATTTCAGTAATTCCATTCAAAAAGTGAAACTTGTATATTATATTCATTCATTACACACAGACTGATATATTTCAAATGTTTATTTCTTATAATTTTGATGATTATAACTGACAACTAAGGAAAATCCCAAATTCAGTATCTCAGAAAATTAGAATATTGTGAAAAGGTTCAATATTGAAGACACCTGGTGCCACACTCTAATCAGCTAATTAACTTAAAACACCTGCAAAGGCATCTAAATGGTCTCTCAGTCTAGTTCTGTAGGCTACACAATCATGGGGAAGACTGCTGACTTGACAGTTGTCCAAAAGATGACCATTGACACCTTGCACAATGAGGGCAAGACACAAAAGGTCATTGCAAAAGAGGCTGGGTGTTCACAGAGCTCTTTGTCCGAGCACATTAATAGAGAGGCGAAGGGAAGGAAAAGATGTGGTAGAAAAAAGTGTACAAGCAATAGGAATAACCGCACCCTAGAGAGGACTGTAAAACAAAAATGTGGGGGAGATTCACAAAGAGTGGACTGCAGCTGGAGTCAGTGCTTCAAGAACCACTACGCACAGACGTATGCAAGACATGGGTTCAGCTGTCGCATTATTTGTGTCAAGCCACTCTTGAACAACAGACAGCCTCAGAAGCGTCTCAAAGACAAAAAGGACTGGACTGCGGCTAAGTGGTCCAACATTATGTTCTCTGATGAAAGTACATTTTGCATTTCCTTTGGAAATCAGGGTCCCAGAGTCTGGAAGAAGAAAGAACACAATCCACATTGCTTGAGGTCTAGTGTAACGTTTCCACAGTCAGTGATGGTTTGGGGTGCCATTTCATCTGCTGGTTTTGGTCCACTGTGTTTTCTGAGGTCCAAGGTCAATGCAGCTGTACACAAGGAAGTTTTAGAGCACTTCATGCTTCCTGCTGCTGACCAACTTTTTGGAGATACAGATTTCATTTTCCAACAGGACTTGGCACCTGCACACACTGCCAAAGCTACCAGTACCTGGTGTAAGGACCATGGTATCCCTGTTCTTAATTGGCCAGCAAACTCACCTGAACTTAACCCCATAGAAAATCTATGGGGTACTTTGAAGAGGAAGATGCGATATGCCAGACCAACAATGCAGACGAGCTGAAGGCCACTATCAGAGGAACCTGGGCTCTCATAACACCTGAGCAGTGCCACAGACTGATTGACTCTATGCCACGCTGCATTGCTGTAGTAATTCAAGCAAAAGAAGACCCAACTTATATTATCGAGTGCTACATGCTCATACTTTTCATGTTCATACTTTTCAATTGGTCCAGATTTCTAAAAATGGTTTCTTTGTATTTGGTCTTAAGTAATATTCTAATTTTCTGAGGTACTGAATTTGGGATTTTCCTTAGTTGTCAGTTAAAGGAACAGTATGTAGGATTGTGACCAAAACTGGTATTGCAATTACAAAACCTGTGGCCAAAGGTGGTACTGCAATCACACAACTGGTGGTGAATACACAAAATGACAACATAAACATTAGTTGAGGGCTGCAACTCCACTTTTTAAATGTCAATATCCTGGCCAGACCACTGTTGTCAGTGTTATAAGTATTTGAAATGAAAATGATTTCTTAGGGCTCAGTCACACCAAAAGCGTTTATGGCAGTTGCAGGCGCCTTTTTTGAATGATATTCTATGGGCAGGGCGCGTTTTTGAAGGAGCGCTGAGAGCGGAGAAGCGCCTGACGTCATTCGCGTCTTCCATTGTCCAACCGAATGAGGGGAGAGGCGAGCCTTACGTTGTGGTGAGGGAAGTTTACAGTTGCTTTGAAGAACCGGACTCCACTCGCTCACTCTCTCCTGCGTGTTTGTGCACCTCTCACCCTCAAACAAGGTCAGAGCAAGCGCCCTCTTTTTAAAGTTTCTGCTAATATGACAGTTAACAGCAAAAGAGCGCTCACGCTTCAATATGTGATTGACAAGACAGCTGACTCGGTGGTTGCTTAGCAATATGAAAAGAGCAGTGCGTCGCGCCTTGCGTTTGCAAGCGTTTAAAGCGCTTTTGGTGTGACTGGCCCCTTAATGTCTAGTGACATATCAGGGCCATTTAAAAATTTATTGATATACATTTCTTACATACTGTTCCTTTAAAAATAATCATCAAGATTAAAAGAAATAAACATTTGAAATATATCAGTCTATGTGTAATGAATGAATATAATATACAAGTTTCACTTTTTGAATGGAATTAGTGAAATAAATAAACTTTTTGATGATATTCTAATTATATGACCAGCACCTGCACATTTGGTACCAATATATACCTTTGAGGTACTAATAATAAAGCAACACTATGTAGTTTTTTTTTTACCTTTAAATGATGTCTCTAAAATCATTTCAGTGATAGAACAACTTTTAACTGGACAAATTGTACTGTTGATGCAACCTGAGCAGCCTCCTAGCTGCTACAAGCACACTCTAAAAGTGGCGGTGGAGGGTAGAGCACACAGCCCTGCCCCTCCCCCTGCCTGTAGAAGAGTGTTTGATACCAGGCAATGTTGCGCTTTTCAACCACATGGGGGAGCTGTAAGTCATTTTTACATTGAAACTACATAGTGTTGCTTTAACTCTTTAGGTGCAGAGGTGAATTGTTTGAAAAGGTACCGGCCCAGGAACCATTATTTGACCATTTATGACAGTGTGAGTGCTATTGCCTTTACTAACTAAATACAAGATTGTCAACTCATCTAACTAAGTTAATCAAAGATTAGTCATCTATGTAAACTTTAAAAGATCCTGATAGTTCAGGCAAAGAAAATTACAAAATTCTGTCACTTGGTTTATTTGCAGCAGCTTAATTTTAATGTTACAGGACTACATTTATGGTTATTAAAGATACGGTATAATACAGTAACAGTATAATACATAATTTTACAAACAAGCAGCAATTCAGCTGAACTGGTATAACATTGCGTTAGCAATGCAAAGGTTGTGGGTTTGAGTCACAGGGGTCACACCAGTGGCGGCTCGTGACTGCTCATCCAAGGGGCACAAATTCAAAATGTGTTTGGAGTGTCATGTGTGTTGCTCATGTTTTCAAAATATGTGTTTGTTGCGTCATGGGAACCATGTGCATCAGGTGTTTTGTCAAAATAAAAAAAAGTGCCTGCTGCACACGCGTCAAAACCGTTTATGATAACAGAGACGCTCACATTCACAAAATACACGCAAGACACTTCCTTAACAGTAAACTCTGATTACGCATGAGATTATGCAAGTATCTGGCAAACGCAAGCTTCTATTTTATCATAAACCCTTTAGACGCGTCTGCAGCAGGCACTTATTTTGACAAGACACGTGATGCACATAGGCACGCAGAACCAGGGGCGCTGTAAAGGGGGGGTAAACAATGACGATTCTCGGGGCCCACGAGTAAGAGGGGGCCCAGAGAAGCCCCCTAAATTGTGGTGCTAAAAAATATTTAATAGTAAAAATTATTAACTTTATTATTCTATATTATTGGTCTAAAACTAGACTTATTTTTTGGGGTCGTTTCGCTCATCAAGAAAAAGCATCCCAATCCAAGATCCTTTAGATATTTTTACTGAAAACAAAAGGGTTGAAAATCATTTTTTGCAATGCATAAGATTAAATGTTGCGGTTAAAATGACTGCTGGTGGCTGTTCTAGTGTTAAAAGTGCATGATAAGGGAACTCAATTTTCTCCCCATGTTAGGTCAAGAAAACGCTGGAAAAAATAACAATACACAGTTTTAGTTAAACGTTCAACACTGCAAAAAATGACTTTCTTACTTAGTATTTTTGTCTTGTTTTCAGTAGAAATATCTAAAAAAATCTTAAATTAAGATGCTTTTTCTTGATGAGCAAAATGACCTAAGTAAATGAGTCTAGTTTTAAGACAAATTAATATACAATTTAAGTGAAATTGTCATTAAAACAAGCAAAATGATCTGCCAATGGGGTGAGAAACGAATTGTGAAATAAGATTTATTTTTCCTTAAACACTTAATTCAAGTAAAATTTTCTCACCCCATTGGTAGTCAAAATACCATAAAAGCGCATGATTTTATGTAAATTAATATGACAAAAGTCTCAGCTGTGTTGGGGGCCCTGTCAAGATTCTTTTCATGGGGCCCAAAATCCTTAGCAGCGCCCCTGCGCAGAACACATATTTTGAAATTATGAACTACACACATGACGGGCTACATATGTTGTGACGAACTTCGCATCGAGCGCCCTGGAAAAGAAGCAGAGTTGTATAGTACTTAAGTATTTTTACTTTCTACATAAAAGTAAATGTTCAATTATTCGTATTTTATTAGTGTTTTTCTTTGGAAAACAAACATTCTAAAACATATTATCATAATTTTTACTCCACTACATTTCATAATTTCATAAGTTTTTGGTTTATATTTAATATTTAAGTACATTAAATTTTTTGTACTTTTACTTAAGTAAAAATTTTGTTCGTACTTTTACTCAAGAAAGTAAAAGTACACAATTTGTATGTAATTAGGCATTACATCAATTTTAATATGCAATATATAATGAATACACAGAATGATTTTATGCTTTAGAATGTAGTGAACATTTTTTAGTAAAGAAAAGTACATTTTTTCCCAAGACAAACACTCTGATAAAGCATAGATGCTTGGAAAATGTAACTAAAATACTTAAGTATTATACACCTCTGAAAAGAAGTGACCAGCCGCCACTGGGTCACACATAAATAAACAGCAGGAAATTGCTAAATATTTTTGGTTTGGTTGGTTTACAGGAGTTTGTATTTAGCATTACATAGCAGTAGCATGTAGAAAAGTTTCTTGGTCTTTGTAGAAAGTGGAATGAAGGAAAGCTTTGGGACATGTTCAACTCAAGTCAATAACAGATGAAGGCAAAAGATAGTCGTTAAGGGACTGAATCTAAACGAAGCTCCTTAATGGTCCTAAACTTTGAATGGACTTCTGGGTTCAATTATAACATTAATATTGCATGTTTCAGAACTAATAGATGAGATCCTTATAAACCTAAAAATCTGCCATATGAGTTCGGCAAGAACAAGCTTTGAGGTCGTACATCAGTAGAATATATCAGAAGGCTTTGTATTAGATGAGATTAGACCTGCCAGATCCGACCCACTTCGTTACAGCGCTCCCATACAGAAGGACCGATTGATCAGTTTGTTTAAGGAAATGTAAATAATGAATTCTCAGAGATTAATTGTGGCCTGGTCTGTAATTGCTGGAGATCACAGCGCCCAATTGCAAACTTCAAACCGCAAGCGTGAGGCATAAGAGTGAATAATGATGATTTCGAAAGAAAGAAAAGGAATTGGAAAATGTAAAGAGGCAGGTAAAAAACCCTGATTTAATGAGGTACAAGGACCTAACGAGTTTGGTGGGGAAAATCAAGTGTTTCCAAAGTCATCTTTAAACTTGGAGAAATGAAACCGGGGCACGGCAGTTGTTTTTGACAGCTGGGGATGATGGAGACCACATCTCGGAGAGAGGGTAATTCCCTATTCCTTTTTTATTATACCCCCTCTGTCTCTCTGCTGGGAGCCCCCGAGTCACTTCCCTGGTCCCAACATTGATTCTTGAATTAGACTGTTTTATTGAATAATTAATATGGCGCTCCTTGTGATTGATGATTTGCATGCCTTGAATATTAGCTTTTCAATCAAACGCTGCTTGTTCTAATGTAATCATATTGAAAACATGTCAAGAAGTGTTTACCCACTTTGCGTGTGATGTCATCTTTTGTAGCTCCAGTGCTGCCGTACAATGCTCTTCAGTGGGGAATAGCCGTGTCGAGCATGCTCGTGCAGGTGATTACATGAATCTTCAGCTCTGGCAGCTCGGAAAAAGGGCTGATGGATTTTTTTCCATCCGCCGAGAGACATCATTTCCTCTAAGCAGACGGAGAGAGGCAGGACTCGTATTGAGTGGCAGGGCCGCATGACTGAGAATTAAGAGTTTGCGAGGCGTGTAGATAACGGCACGCCAAAATCAGCATGAAATGCATCAATAAGTCTATTAGGATCCCGCTGTAATTTGGGCACGATTGAAGTGCCACTGATGTTTGTTTGTTGTTTGGAGTCCGTTTCTGAGAGCGTGTCGGCTCTCGACTGGGGCTTGAAAGCACTTTGCCTCATTGAGTGTCGGTTGTGTTTAGACTTCACCAAAACATGTGCACAGCTAAATAATTTATGCCAAACACACTAATGACAGGGAGGGATCGTGTTGAGCACAGGAAGTGGGGATGAGTGATGATCAGGGACTGGGCCTGTCTGTTTGACTAATGCTCACAAGCACGGGCGCTAACTCAAAATACTGCCCAAATGTCCCATCAGACACATTTGACTGTTTGAGGGTTCCAGGGAAGGTCAATAATCTATAATATAACCAAACTGCCAATTGCTGTAAGTAATAGTGTGCTCATGTAGCTCAAATGATAACTCATTGCATTAGCAATGCAAAGGTCATTGGTTTAATCCCAGTGAGCACACACATACTGATACAAAAAATATATAGATTGGATGCATTGTAAGTCACCTGGATAAAAGACACATGTGTGCGGGGAAAAAATGTGAGGTTAGTTGTAACACGGACTGTTTACATTGTTGCACAAGGTTGAGCGTTTTGTTTTTCCTGTATTTTTTCACGCTGCCAAAAGACAATCTCCCGCAAATTATTGGAAATGCTTAATGTTTTTCAGAGAGTTATTGATGAACGAGTGTTTTGGTGGCATGCAATTAAATTTTTTCATCATATGTTTTTTTTATCGGTTTATAAGTTGGGTGTGCAAGATACCAAATCCAATGCTATGTCATATTAATCAGTGTCTTGTTGACTAAAACATAGCATTGTTTTGAAACATGTCTGCAGCTCTTAGCAACTTTTTTGGTGGGCTTGAAAATATTTTGACCCAGCAAGGTTAATTGTAACGCTGTGTTAACAACTAACCCCTCAACACTTACGATATGAAAACCGCTAACGTTAGCATAATTCTTGCTGTTGTTTTAGGCTACACACGAATGATTGCTGGCTGCCAACAAAATAAATGTGCCTGTCTTATCAAAAATTTCTAATTTATTTTTGTTCATATCTTTAATATTATTTGAATAAGGTCACATTAAAGATTGAAATCATAATGAAATGAATGGCTAAAATCATACTTTGATGCTCATTATCTCAGAATTTGATTTTGAAACTGTAGTATGGTGATTACAGACTGGGGCACATATAAAAAATGTTTTGTCATAATTGTGCTGCTTTTTCTCACATATTTAGACACTTGTATCCATTTATAATTGAACTATTGTTAGATAAGGGCTGGATGAATGAATACAGTATTGATACCTGTCTATTATAGACAGATATATAAACAATATCCACTTCAAGTAAATAGTATTGAAATATTTGCCTGCAAACTTAATTTTTAGCAAGTGTTACAACTAACCCCCTGCCTGTTACAATTAACCCCACATATGGGGAAAGTTGTAACGTTTGCACTTCTGTCACGTTTCGTATATTTGTCCAAGAATGGTAAGTACTAGAAACAAACTTCAAATGTTCATTTGTAGCAGAGATATGTGTAAAAATATAATTAATCAAACTCAAATATGTTTTGAAAAATTGAGCCAAACCCAAAAAGCGTTAGGTTGTGCCCCGCTCTCGCCCCTATACCAAATGTGTAAAAGTAATGTTCTAGTAATCTGATATAATAAAACAGTATGCTTAAAAAATGATATAAAGAAAAATCTGCATTTCAGTTTAATTATTGAAAATACCGATCTGTTTTATTAGTAAATGGTTATAAGTTATATTGCTATGTCAATTTTGTATGTCATAGCATATTGTTTTCATGTCATAGCATGTTAGTTTTGATTTCAAAAGAATAGAAATGCCTCATGTTAATACAATGCTCACTTACATTAAAGGCACCTTGAAGATAGGTTCTGCTCCCCGGGGCTTACTACATATCTGTTTTATTATGCAAAAAATCATTAGGCTAAATTAAAAAGCTGTTTGAGAGTAACCAGATCCTATAATGAGGCCAAAGAGGGAAAAAGGCAACATTAAAACAGAACCTTAGAACAGAAACACAATACAGGCAGAGCGGGGAGCTATCGATTATCACTCGACTGGGTCACTATCTCACTTTCTCTGGACACTGCTGCCGAGTCCATGATAGGATGAGAGAGAGGCCAGTTAATACCGTACAATCTGAACACTGTTCCAGACCTTTTCATTATCAGACTCATATTGGCATAAAACTGCAGGAGGCAATCGATATAAGCATTCAGCTACCCTTAGGAATAGAAACAGATGAACAGATAAATGAGAATAGAAACATTTCTAGATATTAAAAATAGCTTGGAATGGATAGCAGACATTAGTAATGTTGTAAAAACATGCAGTGATTGCATTAACCATTGTGGTAATGTACATACATATGCATTACATGAAATAATGTGCAGCTTGATTAAATGGTAACCATGCATTTAATAAACAGCTACACAGTCACAGCTATGATTTTGTTAATGTTATAAGGTCTCTTTCTCAGAATTAAATAAGCTTGAGTTTTTTTAATACCATATTTGAATTTTAATGAGGATGCTTACAGGTTGTGGGATTTCTGATAAAAGTGGCAACATACATATGTATTTAAAGTTTTAAACAAGAAGAGCATCTATCCAGGATCATCTTCACTTCAGCACATCTTTAAACCTAAAGTTCATTAACACCAAAAAGGCATCAATAATATATTAACGTAGAAAACACGGGTTGATGTACTTCTGATATACGAAACCCGGGCATTTTTTATAAGCAGTTTTAACTACTTAGTTGCAATAAATGGTCTTTTTGGACTGGGGGAGAATGTTAACTTCAGTTAATGTACAGGCTATATTAACTAGTGCATTATTCTTTTTAATCTCAGTGGTAGAGCGTTGCGTTAGCAGCACAAAAGGTCAAGGCTTTGATTCCAGGGAATACACATACTGATTAAAAATATACACCATCTACCAAATGCGTAAATGTATGTAAATGTCTAAAAATAAATGTAGATGATTTAATATGACGCCTTCAAAGAGTACCTATTGTCAGATTCACATTTTTACATTTCCTTTGGTGTGTAAGTTTGTATTAGTACATGTTAACGATATGCAAAAGATACATATCCCAAAGTAAACGATGACGCGAGTTATCGTCTCCAACGTAAATCTCTTTTCTTGGACTACAACAAACACACGAATTGCAGGCAACAGCTTACTTCCTGGCATTGCATTGTGACCGAATCTTTTAAACATGGTAAAGAGCGTCATACACTGCAAAAAAATGACTTTCTTACATAGTATTTTTATCTTGTTTTCAGTACAAATATCTAAAAATTCTTAAATCAAGGTGCGTTTGCTTGATGAGCAAAATGACCCAAAAAATAAGTTTATTTTTTTAGACAAAAATATCAAATTTAACTAAAAATCGTGCTTAAAACAAGCAAAAATATCTGCCAATGGGGTAAGAAAAAAAAATCTAAAAATTAGTTTAAGTTTTTCTTAAAGGTATATTTCGGCCAAAAATGATATCAAACGCATGATTTACTCACGAGAAGCCGTTCGAGATGCGTATGTCCATAATTTTTCAGACATTTTCGGTTATTTTAGAAAATGTCTTAGATCCTTCAGCTGCCAAACTGTAAAGTTACGGGGTCCACGTCCCTCAAGTCCAAAAAATGTGCATATATCCTTCCCCAAAGAAATCCAAACGCTCCAGGATGATAAACAAAGGTCTTCTGAGGGCAATCCGCACGGTGTTGTTGTAGAAATATACCCATTTAAAACTTTATAAACGCAAACAACTACCTTACGGTAGCGCCGCCATCCTAGACTCCTCTGTATTCAGGAGAGAGTATTAGCGTAGTGTACGCACTTTTCTTAGTGACGTATGACAAATTCGGAGGGCGGGGGCACAGAGCAGCAGCAGAGAAACCTCCGTAAGATGCGTAAGCTCTCATCTTGAATGCGGACGCGACCAAGATGGCGGCATTACCGGAAGCAAGTTATTTTAGTTTATAAAGATTTAATGTGGATATTTCTACAACGAAACTGCGCGGATTACCCTCAGAAGGCCTTTGTTTATCATCGTGGAGCCGTTTGGATTTATTTTGTAAAGAATAGATGCACATTTTTTGGACTTGAAGGACATAACTTCACATTTGATTAACTGAAAGATCGAAACCATTTTCTAAAATAACTGAAAATGTGTTCGTCTGATGGACATATGCATCTCGGACGGCTTCGGGGTGAGTAAATCATGGGTTTAATATCATTTTTGGCCGAACTATCCCTTTAAACGCTTAATTCAAGAAAAAAATTCTCACCCCATTGGCAACTATTTTTGCTTGTTTTGGGCACAAGTTCACTTAAATTTGATTTTTTTGGTCTAAAAAACTAAACTTATTTTCTTTTGTCATTTTGGTAAACAAGAAAATGCATCTTAATTCAAGAATTTTTAGATATTTGTACTAGGGTGACCAGATGATATTGGCTGAAATTCGGGACGGGGGGGGGGGGGGTCATCCAATAATAGTTTTATTTATTAATTTTATTTAATAATAAAAGACAATGAATTTCAAACTGAATCAATCATATTAATATAAGTACATATGCTTATAAATAAATTGATATAATACATATAGTATTTTATACTTTATACAATAATAGTTCATACAATAATAGTTTTCTTTATTTTACTTAATAATAAAAATAAGGAATTTCAAACTGAAGTTACTGAACTAATCATATTTTTATTAATATAAGCACATATGCGTATAAATTTATATAATAAGTATAGAAGTATTTTTTTAACAAAGTGCTTTGCGTGCCCTCGACCAATCTGACTCCTTCATGCGACTGACTGTCACTGCCTGCACTTTCAACTGTCCTCGCGGCTGCTGCAACTTTCGCTCTCTTAGTCAACTCTATAAAACAAAAAGCTCCTATTGTCTTTGTGCATATAGATGAATTAGATAAATTAATATAAACAATACAACGTCAGCATATTTCGCGGAGGTTTTAACTGCTGCCAGCAAAATGAGAGCCTACAGTATAAAAGCAAGATGCTGCAGCCAATGAGCAGCCGGCGGCGGCTGGCTGCAGCCAATGAGCAGCTGGCGGCGCTGGCTGCAGCCAATGAGCAGCCGGCTGGGGCTGGCTGCAGGATGACTTAACCTCCTCGCCCATGTTTTATCAGATAACTACTACTCAAGATTTTGCTTTAGTATAATTTTCGGGGAAATTAAAGCGGGATTCGGGATTAAGATTTTGCTTCAGTATGATTTTCGGGACAATTAGAGCAGGATTCGGGATTCGGGACAGCAGCTTAGATTTCGGGACTGTCCCGAATTTTTCGGGACGTCTGGTCACCCTAATTTGTACTGAAAACAAGACAGTTATGTAATACATCTACGATGCTAGATTACATCCATTTCTAATGAATCCACAAAAATACTAGGTAAGAAAGTCATGTTTTGCAGTGCATTTCCAGCTGACGTCAGATTGTTGTGGCCAATCACAACATACAGATTAGCTGGCCATTTAGGGACACAGAGCTTTTCAAATTAGTGCGTTTCAGGAAGAGAGTGAAATCTAAAGCTACAAAAATATGCGGTATGTGAAAAAAATGTGTTTTCTTAACCATAAAACACACAAACATATTACCAAATACACAAAATAACATTGTTATTAGCAATGAAATAGGTGCACTTTAAGAAAAACTATCTGTATTATTATTTAAGATTTTTTAAATGTAAAAATCTGTAGTAAAATGTATTGGATTATGATTATGTTTTCCCAGATTAATTTACCAGGGTCAACCTTGCATGAATTAGTTGCAGGATCATAATTTTTCAAATAAAAAAACAAGTACATTTTTAGAATTTTTGCCACTGTGTGAGAAATGCAATAGGCTAATTGTGACATTAGGCCTATTATTCACTTTCTCAAGTGATCTAAGTTATTATATTTAGTTATTCATATTTGTAAATGGACAAACCATAATATACTGAAATGTTTCTTAAATCTTATTGGTGTTAGATGGATGCATTATGTCCATACATTTCTAAGGCACTGGCAGAGGACTGCAGCTGGTTGAAACATGTCATTGATGGCTGAAACACACTAAAGGCTCTACCCACAGCTGAAGGTAATGGGCGAGCGAGGGAAAGAAAATAAAAAGTGTGAGGGAGAAGAGAGAGTGCTGATCTAGGGGTTAGAGACACGTAACATGAACGCGCCGTGACATTCTGGTATGGCTAACCCTGGCTCGAGGTGAAACAGGCTTTACGGCTTTAGTAAGTGGTGTGGTTGTCTCTCTATGGCTATTCTGTCAGAGAGATCATCACTTATTTGTCATATTGGGTCAGCGGCAGAGGTGGCTTTGTAAAGTCTGCTGACACAAAGTGCACTGTCACTGTAAAGTGTGATGTCAAATCCTTGCCTTCACCGAAACATGATGCCACGTGATACGCTGAGACAAGAAGTCATGACATCTTTACATCCCCACAATTTACAGTACAACACTGTCTACCCACAACCTGTGTTTGAGAGCGAACTGCAGACAAAGAATTGTTATTTTTTAATGGTTAAAACTAGATATATTAAGACAAAGGGCAACACGGTTTGCGCATCTGTTAAATGTGAAATCCAGGATTAAAGGGATAGTTCACCCAAAAATTTAAATAATGTTATTAGTGACTCACCCTTATGTCGCTCCAAATTCGTTCATCTTTGGAAACACAGTTTAAGATGTTTTATATTTAGTCCGAGAGCTTGTTGACCCTTCATTGAAAATCTATGTACGGTATAGTGTCCATGTTCAGAAAGTTAATAAAACATAATTGAAGTAGTCCATAGTCCCTTTCACACATACAGTCTTTACTGGTAATTTACTGGTAAATTGCAGTTAACAGATCATGTGTGAACAGAACCTTTCCGGTAAATCAGTGCTCCCAGCTTACCAGTAAGACAGGTTGTAAGATTACCAGTAATTTACCGGTAAGCGCTATGTGTGAACGAAAAATATAGGATTACCGGCATTTAGAACGGAAGACATCAGACCGTGCTGATAACTTCGGGCCAATCATAATGTTTTAATACAGATGACGGACGTTTCCACACACATGCTGCTTTAAAGTCGAGCACACCTGAAGTTTACGTCCACATTTCTTTACCAAAGTTGTTTAAAACAGCCTTCCACCTACTTGCTGAGTTGCCGACGTAGCACGCCCTCTGTGAAGCCTAAAGTGCAAACAGTACTGTTGTTTAAAACGCATTTTCGGTTTGACGTTGCCTCATACAATGTTGTTTAGTCATCATGAACAACTTCGCGACTGTTTACCACAGACGTGAAAACAACAAAATAAGGACCGTGGATATGAACGACGTGGATTGTTTACAAATACAACACTGAGCTCGCCGCACGCCACAGGTACTTCCGCTTTCTCACCGAATTTACCGGTATTTTGATACTGATGTGTGAATGATGTCTTACTGGTAAAAAGACGGAACGTCACTGCGTGTGTGAACAGCACATTTCTGTATTTACTGGTAAATTCATTTTGGTAAATTCATGGTAATTTACCAGAACTACTGTGTGAAAGAGGCTCATGTGACATCAGTGGGTCAGTTAGAATGTGTTGAAGCATCGAAAATACATTTTGATCAAAAAATAACAAAAATTACGAATTTATTCAGCATTGTCTTCTCTTCCGGTTCTGTTGTAAACGGCGTGCACGAGACTAAAGTCACGTGACTGCAGTGACGCGCCAGACGTGTTATCCTCATACATGTTTGCAAAGTTTTTTTTTTCAAACGTACACTGTGCGTCACCCTCAGACTGTAAACGAAGTTCGGGCACACAAAAAAAACAGCTGGGGCGCACCAGATAACACGTCAGACGCATCGTATGTCATCCGTGTCATTGCAGTCACGTGACTCTAGTCTCATGCACGCGATTCTTAACAGAACCATAAGAGAAGACAATGCTGAATAAAGTCGTAGTTTTTATTATTTTTAGACCAAAATGTATTTGCGATGCTTCAACACATTCTAACTGACCCACTGATGTCACATGTACTACTTTGATGATGTTAATTTCACTCACTGATTTCACTTTAACTTCAATTTGAAAAGATATTAAAGTTATATTTTTTACATTATGTAGGATGATTTTATGTAAAAACAGTAAATCACAAAAATGACTTTAACTGGGTTTTCACAGACTGGGTCACACACACATACTGTTCTTGTATGGCTCTGGACGTCCCTGTCAACATATGTTTAAATTTAGTGAAATAAATGCCATACTGCCAGAGTTATATGGTTCTTGCATCACTTCCCTGCATGTTAAAAACAGCATCATGTTCCTAATGGGACAGTGCATTACATTTGCTTTTGAATATATTGAACCTTTTTCTCTCTTTAGGAAAGAGATAGTGTTTCATCTGTGGGAGGGAGGCCTTCAGCCGCAGTTAATTTAAGCTCAATGTCATACTTCGTAACTGGCACATTGCACTTGTTTTAAGTCAGTCACGGGCATGCGGTGCCACAGCAGGTAGTGAGTGGAGGGATTAAAACTAAACTGAAAATAACCCTGCTGCTGATTTGTCCAATCAATCACTGAGCCGCCCACCCCCCGACCCGGCTCGGCTCTCCCACGAGGCCACGCGGCCATCCCCTAGTCGCGCTCAGGGGGGAAATCACACACCTGCCATCGGAGTTGAACTCTGACCTGCTTCCAGCACGACAGCTCCCTAACCGGGCTGCTATCAAACAGGAATTTCGGTGCGGTACAGTCAGATGTGATTACGGGCCTTGATCGCACCACTGTCAACAGAAAGCAAGGCAGAGAGCAGAGTTGTGAATTATGGAGAAGCTCCGATTCATAAGAGACGTAACCTAAACGTGGGTATAACCCCTCGTGCCCCGACGGAGCGCTTGTTATGCAGTGCGAGGTTGTTTTAGGGCTGCCATCGAGACGGATAGGCAGATTAGTGTCTGATTGCTGCCTGCGCACGTGCGGAGGTGTCATATTTATGGCAGGGATGATGAAAACACAATGTCTTCATCATAGATAGAGGGGTCGCATGAAAGCAACAGTTGTCGGTTGATCTAGCAAATGATGAATTCGGCAACCCGCTTCAGTCGTGTGGGAGCCGGGCTAACGGCCTCGGACGAAGCGTGCACCCGTTTCACATATGTGTCTAACTCTGCGTCTTAATCACTGCGGGAAGAGCTTTTGGGTTCTGTGAGCTTTTCCGTTTGGTCTTGATTTCAGGCAGAAGAAATGGACAACCCGGGCCAATTAAATATCATCTCTGACACAGTTACCACGGCGACAAGGAAAACACGTCTGGGCCGTCATATTTCTATTCTCAAAATAGCTATATCAAGGAGCAATTTGGCAGGTGTATGATTGTGGGACGCAAGGAATTTAAGAGGAGCTGATGGATTGCCTTGTGCTGGCAGGGCGTCTGGGTGCTGAGGACACATATGCCTGGCCGGGCGGACACAGAGCGGGCCGGCGTTTGATCCCGAAGCCCCTCCTTGTTAGGAGTACAGGCCTGCCAATTCTCTCTGTCCTCCTCTAGTGGCAGTGGTGTGATGATTTTGTATGAGTGTGTGTAAAGTTGTATGTGAAAAAGCATGACTGCGTTTCTCTTTAGCTCCGTGATGAGTCTGAGCACTGCTGAACCGAGTGGGATGGGAATCTGGCAGCTAGTGATGTCACTACATAAGCGGCAGACCAGGAGTGGCTGCCGCTCTGGGAACACATTAATGAAGCATGCTGTGCATAGCCCGGCTCTGAGCTAACTTTTCCCAAACATCTCACTCGTGTACATACTCATGTACAGTACGGTGCCGGGGTAACACGTTACAAGCAATACACTTTAGTAAGCAAGATCACTTTTTTAGTCCTATTACTTTTCAAATAACGTTGCTTTTCATTACTGACCAAACTAAAAACATCCTTGAGTCAGGTTTGGAGAAATTGTGGTATATTCAAGGTGCATTAACATTGTAGACGTTGCATGAGAATGATTCCCCAGAGGTTCACTTATTAAAAGAGGATATGGCAACCTTGGCATCTATATCACTAGAGAATGCATTATGGTCAACTTGGATTACATGCACCTTGTAAGCTAATCACATAATGGACTTGGTGTCAATCATATACAGGAATGGACGTGATGTCAAAATAAATTTTTAAAACCGAAAACATTTCCCAGTGCCATGTTTGAAAAAACGAGGTATATTCAGGTACATTAACACTTTAGATGTTGCATGAGCATGATGGGCACTGCAGTTTTAAAGGGACACTCCCTTGTGTGTAATTTTTCAGCTCCTCTAGAGTTAAACATTTGATTCTTACCGTTCTGACATCCATTCAGCTGATCTCCGGTCTGGTGCTAGCACTTTTAGCATAGCTTAGCACAATCCATTGAATCTGATTAGACCATTAGCATCATGCTAAAAAATAACCAAAGAGCTTTGATACTTTTCCCATTCAAAACTTGATTCTTCTATAGTTACATTGTGTACTAAAACCGACAGCAAGCGATTTTCTAGGCAGATATGGCTAGGAACTATACTCTCAAACTGGCGTAATAATCAGTGACTTTGCTGATGTAACATGAATGCAGCAGGCGTAGTGATATTTCACACTGCCTGAAAATAGTCCCCTTGGTTACTTTCAATGGCAGGGGACTATTTTCGGTCAGTGCGTAATATCACTACACTTGCTGCATCCATGTTACATCAGCAAAGTCACTGATTATTACGCCAGTTTGAGAGTATAGTTCCTAGCCATATCCGCCTAGAAAATCGCAACTTTTAATTTTCTGTTGGTTTTAGTACACAATGTAACTACAGAAGACTCAAGTTTTAAATAGGAAAAATATTGAAACTCTTTGGTTGTTTTTTTTTAGGCGCAATGCTAATGGTCTAATCAGATTCAATGGATTGTGCTTAGCTATGCTAAAAGTGGTAGCGCCAGACCCGGAGATCAGCTGAATGGTTTCCAAAACGGTAAGAATCAAATGTTAAACTCTAGGGGAGCTGGAAAATGAGCATATTTTCAAAAAAGTGGAATGTCCCATTAAAATGAGTGTTTTTTAAGCAAGCACTGTACAAAATGCTGCTTGTAAACAACACTTGAAATGCCTGGGTAGTTTTTGTAGTAGAAAAAACTAAATGTTATAGTTACCTTAATATAGTGTTGGATTCACTTTACCCTGGAGATTGACTTATTAAAAGAGAGAGGATATGGCAACCTTGGCATCTGTATCACTGGAGAAAGCATTATGGTCAACTTAGATTACATGCACCTTGTAAGCCAATCATATAATGGACCTGATGTTATTGAATCACTTTTACTTTTAACAAAAGCCAGTCATTGTTTTTAAAAACCACAGAAAATAACAGCTCATGCCGTAAAATCAATCACATCTGTCGCAAAATTATCTGTTACTTCCATTTCATCTGCAAACTCCAAATATAGCTCACTCCAAAATAAATGTCATGTCATGCCAAACACGCTGAAGATTAAAAGACAGGCGGTCAATTTATTACACGACAATACAAAAACAACCAAGCATACTGTTGTCTCTTTTCCATTGACTTCCATTCATTCTCCCTGGACTCCAATGCCACGATATAGATTTTTTAAGCTAACCCTGAAGGCTACCCTTGGGTGAGGGACTCTGCCCTGAAGCACACAGGTGGGACCACCGGCCATTGCCATGAGAGTCACCACACATCCAGGGTAGAAATAAAAAGTAGTGGTATACTATATAATAAATAACCCAATCTGTGTATTACCGTACTTTTAGTAATATACCCCATTCAAACTGTTTCGGTTTTCCAAAGCCTCTGCACGATCAAGCATTTCAGCATGTGGCGTGTGTGTGTGCGCGCGTGTACGTGTGTGCAGTTTCCAATGAAACTCCAGCTAATGATCTACTAAGTGCTGGAGCTCGGTACAGAGCCAACGATCCGGCCCCGCTCTCCCACACTCTTCAGATCCTCTTAATACGGCACAGTAGGAAGCAACCTTGCCACTGAGTGATCCTGCTTTCATGCAGCTGTGTAAAGTGATTTGTTGGCCAAACACTTGTAAAGAGCGCAACTCTGACACAGGCCTTTTTTGAGCTACGAATCCAGCACCGGCAAAACGTCACTTTATTTTTCGGGTGCAGCTTCTCTAACTGCGAGAGCCATGTCGTAATTAGCCACTGGAGAATTATGCTGTTATAAATAAAGTGACTTGTTTGGCGTAAAATTAAGCGTAGCTGCAACTACACGGGGGCGTTAAATCAACAAAAAATTACATTCTTACAAAGAAAATAGAGGAGTTTTGATTCACATTGCCTTTTGAAGTAACTCAGAGGCGTTGCTTTGCTGAGGTGTTCCTCACAAAGCTCGCATAAATGAAAACACATGTTCATTAGCCTATAATAAACTCAAACGCTCGCATATAAGTCATAAGAGCTCGGGAAGGCAGATGAAGAGCGACGTTCTCGCACTTTGTTCCGCTGAGCTTCCTCGCATCTCTCATCCGTCTCGTGCATCTGCACGCCCCCACGTCATCCGTTCGATACGTGCATCTGAACTTCAACCGGTTGTTAAAACACGGCACCCTTGCGATTGCGTCTGGCTTTGAAATATAAGAAATTTGAAGTCTTTGAAAGAAACAGGGAGTTAGTATAGTTTTAGCATCAGTCAACCTAACCACAGACAAACAAACAAACAAAGAGTGAAACAACAGACAGACGTACTAATACACATTTTGTTTTTCATTTTGAAATCAAACGGTTTCAGTTCACTGTTCGCCCCAAAGCATCGCGCAACTGCTTTGGCGCAAGACTGCAGGGGTGTAAACCCACACTCGTTTTACAAAATGCTGTGCATCATTTTTGTGGAATAAAGGAATGTTTATGGATGCGCTCAAAGAGAGGATGACATTTCTTCTTTTGATCTGTTCAGCAGTTCATGCACTCTCGCAGAATCCACGCTTTAATTTCTTCACTCGTAACATGAATATTTGTGAAGCTGTGATCTCGTAAATGACGTCTCATTGCCTAAGCGCGTGCCCCGTTTGCACAGATTGTGATTATCACGTTTACCACCTACCCCTTTAACATTAAAACACTCATGACACTTTTTTTGAAAATATGCTCATTTTCCAGCTCCTCTAGAATTAAACATTTGATTCTTACCGTCTGGGGCTACCATTTTTAGCATAGCTTAGCCCAATCCATTGAATCTGATTAGACCATTACCATCGCGCAAAAAATAACCAAGAGTTTAAATATTTTTCCTATTTAAAACTTGACTCTTCTGTATTTACATTGTGTACTAAGACCGACGGAAAATTAAAAGTTGCAATTTTCTAGGCCGACATGGCTAGTAACTACACTCCCATTCCGGCGCAATAATCAAGAACTTCTCTGCCGCAACATGGCTGCGGGAGGTGCAATAATATTACGCAGCACCTGAAAATAGTCCCCTTTAGCGTCTTTTAATAGCAGGGGACTATTTTCGGGCAATACGTAATACCGTTGCGCCTTCTGCAACCATGTTACGGCAGCAAAGTCCCTGATTATTACGCCAGAATGAGAGTATAGTTCAGAGCCATATCGGCCTAGAAAATTACAACTTTTAATTTTCCGTCAGTTCCAGCACACAATGTCACTACAGAAGAGTCAAGTTTTTAATAGGAAAAATATCGAAGCTCTTATTATTATTTTTTTTAGCCGCGATGCTAATGGACTAATCAGATTCAATGGATTACGCTAAGCTATGCTAAAAGTGGTAGCGCCAGACCCGGAGATCAGCTAAATGGATTCCAAAACGGTAAAAATCAAATGATTAACTCTAGGGGAGCTGGAAAATGCATATTTTTTTTAAAAATTGGAGTGTCCCTTTAAGTGACACCCATGTCGGAAGTGCTCCAAAGGGTCATTTCAACTGTTTGAAATCACTCATCTGATGTGTTTCAGTTTAAGGTATTATCCTTTATTGCTGTGACAAACTTTCTTTCCAATGCACTTGGAGGAAATCAATGACAGATTTAAACACAAATGAATAGTGAGAGGCCTATAGGAGCTTATTTACGTTACCCAATGTGAAGGAATGTTTGACAGGTAACATCGAATCCTTGAGTTTGTAGACCATTTATGGGCTAGTTTCAGGACCACTTGTTTTGCACAATATTTCATCATCATAGTTTGTGTTCATACTATACACTGCACTGCATTTCCAACAATTCTGTGTGACATAAGTATGTAAGTAAAAACCCTAAGGGTTATCGATAGACATTAAAATGTCCAATGTCAATTCCGATCAAACATAAATAGCGGCACACATTTTTACAGTCCTTATCAAAATGAAGCTGCTTTGCCAGTCCATAAACAATAAGAATTTGATTAAGTGAAACACCACACACACACACACACACACACAGAGAAAGAGAGAATGAGAGTAGTTGGATACGGGGACTGGATTCTGCACCAGAGCTCCGCTGTGGGTGCGTTTTTCATTTCGAAGAAAGTTGAAAAGATCAAGTAATTGAAAAAGAGAAGACAATCCCGACAGCTTGTTCTCTGCAGATGCCAATGAAAAGCTTGAGGGGTATTAAAGCATTACACTTTGGGGCCTTTCTTTGGGGTTCTTTCAGCGGGGCTATGGAGAAATGGCTTTTTAATGACAACACCTGAAAAGTGTTTTTCATCCCGCCATGCATCATTGTCAGCTGAGGAGATTAAACCTTATTGTTTCCTTTTGGAGGGCCGACAGAGAGGTGGAGAGCAGGACAGCCAAATGCAAAGTGCACAGAGATGAAATAAAACACAGAACAGACACCCCACCACCACCCCCTCCGAACCCAGACACACCACCCTGAATCCCATCGCACCATTACACATCTGCCAAAGTGTGTTATTACCAGATCTTAGAGAAATTCAATTACCAAACCCAGCCAAGTTATCCGAGTACAGCTCAGAGAATTCATCAATGGATGTATGTTAAAATACACAAATGCTTGTGCATAAGAATTGTAAATGATGAATCAAATAATCTAAACTAGTTTTAATGTTTCAAAAATTAATATATGCAATGTGCATTGTTTAATATGACTTCAGCCAAAGTATCAAGTAAATCAAGTAAAACTACTTTTTTGACTTTTTTGTACTTTATAACAGAAATGTTTCTGCTATTGTAATTCAAATATATGGATTAAGTCTGAAAAAGTAAAGGCATTTTTTCATGATATATTTCATGAAATTGAGATAAGATGTATGACATTATATGCCGATAATACATCTTCCACGTTTTACTTTCCAACCCATATTTCTTACACCCCATCAAAAGGCACATCATTCCTTTGGACCTGCATCTGTCTGTTATTAATAGCTTTATGATTTATAGGCAGAAGGTGGATGCAGCTCTGCAGCTCTGAACAGCCACATATACAATTATCCAACGCTCAGCCTATATGAATGCCATTTTCCTCCTGATACCCTAAAAAGACAACACCATTTGTCTCTGGTTCACCTCAGCTCTGCTAATAATAAGCCATCTGGTGGATCTAAACATGAAAGATTAAAATGATATACAGTATGAAAGCTCTCTATTCAGTTGCTAATGTCCAAGATTCAGGATCCAGAGGCCAAAGCTGTCAGAGAGAGAAAGAGAAAAAGAGAGAGGGGTAATTATAAGAATTCCTCACCGAGATTTCCCGACTTTGGCCCGTGTCGCATGCGACTGGCGAAACTCATTTACGGCTAGAGAACAATGCCTTCCAAATGTCTTATGGGCTAATCCCCTCGATCCTTTGTATTCATTGACGCCTGCTTGCGTGAGCTTTGGGAGAGGGTTGACTCCAGGGCTCAGAGGGTCAACATCAAGCCCCGATGCCACGGGCTAACTGCGCTTCGGTGTAATTATTTCACTTTCCATCGTTAAATCTGTACGTGGGTCGCCGAGGGAGGGGGTATACATAAACAGAGAGATTTAAAAGACAGAGGGTGAAAGTGAGGGAAACCAGGAGTTTTGATCTCTATCTAAGCTCTGGACTAAATTGGCCACGCTGTCTGAGTGGACAAACACTTATTTCGGCAAGCATGTTGATTAAACTCGCCCTTGCTGAGGGATGATCGACAAAACGCGAGGTGTCGAGTCCGGTCAAAGAAAGAAGCGCGGAAGATGGAGGTCGAGCAGGTTGCGGTTGTTGCGGAAAACGTGCACGACAAAATTTTGTTGTACTGGTTTAAGTCATACTTTAAAGGATTAGTCAATAAATAAAAAAAATCCAGATAATTTACTCACCACCATGTCATTTAAAATGTTGATATCTTCAGTCGTGAAGAAATTATGTTTTTTGAGGAAAATATTCCAGGATTTTTCTCATTTTAATGGACTTTAATGGACCCCAATACTTAATGCAGTTTAAAATTGCAGTTTTATAAGGGTCTTATCTAGCGAAGCGATTGTCATTTTTGGCAAGAAAAATAAAAATTATGCACTTTTAAACTACAAATTCTCGTCTTACTCCGGTCCTGTGACGCGCCAGCGTGACCTCACGCAATACGTCATCCCGTCAAGAGGTCACGGATGATGTATCGAAACTACGCCCCAAGTGTGGAGAAAAAGGAACGTTCCGACATTGTTGTATGTGGAATGATACTAATTCATGTTTTTGTGTCAGTTTATTGTTTAAAATGGTCCACAAATGTGCGTTTAATATATGTAACATGTGACCTTTCGACGTCATTACGCAATTACGTGAGGTCGCGCTGGCGCGTCACAAGACTGGAGGAAGATGAGAATTTGTGGTTTAAAAGTGCATATTTTTTATTTTTCTTGTCAAAAATGACAATCGTTTCGCTAGATAAGACCCTTATGTCTCGTTTGGGATCGTTTAGAGTCCTTTGAAGCTGTGTTGAAACTGCAATGTTAAACTGCATTAAAACGTTAAGTGTTGGGGTCCATTAAAGTCCTTTAAAATTAGAAAAATCCTGGAATGTTTTCCTCGACTGAACAAAGAAAGACATCAACAGTTTAGATAACATGATGGTGAGTAAATGATCTGGATTTTTTTTGAAGAAAATGGACTAATTCTTTAAGTGTAAATGAAATACTGAGGATTTTATTGTCGTTTGGAATATAATACTATAATTATTGTGATCATTTTGCAGAATTATAGTAAACAAACCATTGTGACCGCATTCATCATCGGCTCTTTAAAGCTGGTTAACAACAGAAACCCTTGACCTTTCGCCTGCCATTATCTGCAGTTCAATCAAACTTTGACACGGCAGGAACAAACATGCGTGAGACTGGGAAAATGAATCGTTGGAGAAAAATAGGTTAGAAAGAAAATAATTCATTCTGGAAGTTTTTCTTTTTTCTGATTTTCATTGAGATCAAAGCCTTGTTTCAGCTCTAATTAACAAAACTAATGCAGATTCCAGACCTTCTGGCACTGGGTAAGGCCTTGGAGGAATAGAGCTGGAAATTTTCTGCAGATTTAAATAATTAATATGACACCTTGAGCTCCGCGAAGAAAGAGCAGCGCCGTGTTCGTATTTAGAACAATGTCATTGCCAAGTGTAATGCCATTTGTTCAGATGAAAATGAGCTGGGTGGACCGCAGCAAGTTCATTGTCTGCCATTCTGGCGGATCTGTGAATTGTTGGGCCCTTTGTCATGGTAAGAAGGACCTTTGAGAGAAACTTTGTAAACCAGCCTCAGGTCCATCCCTGGATGGGGGGTGCCGGGGAGACCCCAGCGGCAGCTCGGGGAGTTTGGGCTTGGTCATTTTCTGGTGTCTAATCCCCTTAATCCCCGTTAGAAGGGGGCTTGCGAGAGACAAATCCTCTCCCTGAGGTCCTTAGGATTCAAACGCTGTGCTTGAGCAACTGTATCATTTGATAACAACAAGAGCTGTGGAGTAGATGGATAAACGGACAGGAATATATCTCACAATCATGCTTGCTTTTTAGTTCTATTTCTTTATATTTCATGTTGCACCATGCACTTTAATCTTGTACTGTAGCATAACTTGAGACAGTGATGTGGATGGGAAACCTTAACAGACACACAAATGGTCTGACCTTTATGCAAATGGGCCTTATGTTCATTTTTAGCCAGTTGAGTCTCCGTTCAGACGAGATCTGGCCTAATCCACCGAGTTTTATTGAAATTAATGCACCTCTCGTGACATAATCTCTAGCAGGCCACTATATCAGTACTTAATTAATACTGCATATGAAGAGACGGACCAGACGAGTCTGAGAACCGAAATTTTTGTTCGGAGACCCAAACTAACAAGGGAATAAGGAGGTGCTCAAATAAAGGCTAATGCTGATTGATATGGGTTAAATGAGACTTTAAACGTGTCATTGCTAAAGCTCAATATACTTAATGATAAGAGTATTTAAAACAAAAAAGCTAACTGGAGCAGATAGTTTAGTAACATAAGGAACGTGCCAAGCATTTTAACAAAATTTGATTTTGTCATCAGCTTTCGATTAAAATAATATGACAATAGAGGTAAAAAACATAACTTGAGCTCACAGGAACATTAAATGCGCTTTCTTTTATAGACAGTATGACATTGTGTTCACCATGTGGTGCCCAGTGAAAGTTCACAGGAGATTGAGAGTGATCTTAGCAGTCAACCCTCATTTCTAGTTTCTCTCACTAAAGGCCAAAATTTGCAGTTACATGCAATACGACTAGAGCCGGATGGAGCTGAAAACTGCTGCGGTTTAAAAGATCTCTCCCTCCATTGCATCTGCTCACAAAAATCGACTCAAAAGTTAAAAACAACAACCATAATGCATGCCTACTATGGGGTGCCAGAGATGGTTAGTGGTTTGATGTATTCAGTACGCAAAGGAAAATCACTGTCATCTAGGAAAAAGAAGAGCGTGTACAGTTCTGCCACTATGAATGAGAGCAAACTTGTAAAAAAGAAGAATTTATGTCTTCTTTTGTCCATGTAGGCTACCATATGATGTCTACCATTTAATCAATGTTTTGCGCTATTGACCAACCTCTACGGTAATTATTAAAATAATATTTCCACTAACATTTACCTTGTCCAGATATAAATGAACCAATGCAGGAAAAGGTTACATAAAGGGGTTCATGATTATGTAAAATTCAATGATATTGTAACAAATATACAGCTTTTTGCAAAAATAAAACATAAATCGCTATGTTGTCAGAAACAAAATGGTCCCTGTGGTACACTTTTAAAAATACATATTTGCAGCTAAAGAGTTCATATTAGTACCTCAGAGATACATATTGGTACCTAATATATGTATATATGTACCTAAGTGACAGCTTGGGACCATTTTTGAATATTTTTTGCTGACAGTGTGCAAAAACAATTTAATTTTAGTTCTGCTTTCTATTGCTTTTTTTACTCCAACTAAAAAAACTCTAAATTTTAGCATTAAATCAATACTGAAATATAGAAGATGTAAAATACCAGGATTATTATGGTATTGAGTAAAAACTGAATCAAACCTGAGTGCTGTTTCTTTTGCTTGAGCATGCACAACCAAACAGGGCCCAGAGAAAACACTGATGTGCGTCTATTATGAATATTACGGTAACCTTCAAGCGTAAGAACTTTCTCAGAGAACTGGTGGTGAGTTTTGTAGACTTGTTTACAGGGTATAAAGAAGAATATGCATAATTTTCTGCCTTCACATACTTTGAACAAAAACAGTTACAAATAGAGACAACACAGAGACAAGACAGGTATAGTAATTTACATCAGTCTTATTTTCTTACTATAAGTGTAGACTGTGATGATAATCTAATAAAGAAAAAGGTTAATATACTCTAGTTAGAAATTTATTTTATTTTAAAAATAATTATTTTGTATTATTATTACTTTTTAATTCATTAATTGCTTAAGAGAGGCCTATAAAGCACTCGGCATTTAACTGTTTACTTATACACTCACCTAAAGGATTATTAGGAACACCATATTAATACTGTGTTTGACCCCCTTTCGCCTTCAGAACTGCCTCAATTCTACATGGCATTGATTCAACAAGGTGCTGAAAGCATTCTTTAGAAATGTTGGCCCATATTGATAGGATAGCATCTTGCAATTGATGGAGATTTGTGGGATGCACATCCAGGGCACGAAGCTCCCGTTTCACCACATCCCAAAGATGCTCTATTGGTTTGAGATCTGGTGACTGTGGGGGCCATTTTAGTACAGTTAACTCATTGTCATGTTCAAGAAACCAATATGAAATGATTCAAGCTTTGTGCATTATCCTGCTGGAAGTAGCCATCAGAGGATGGGTAAATGGTCATAAAGGGATGGACATGGTCAGAAACAATGCTCAGGTAGGCCGTGGCATTTAAATGATGCCCAATTGGCACTAAGGGGCCTAAAGTGTGCCAAGAAGACATCCCCCACACCATTACACCACCACCATTAACCTGCACAGTGGTAACAAGGCATGATGGATCCATGTTCTCATTCTGTTTACGCCAAATTTTGTTACTACCATCTGAATGTCGTGAGTGGTACCTGGTGGGGTTTTCTGCTGTTGTAATTAATCCGCCTCAAGGTTGTGTGTGTTGTGGCTTCACAAATGCTTTACTGCATACCGCGGTTGTAACGAGTGGTTATTTCAGTCAAAGTGGCTCTTCTATCAGCTTGAAACAGTCGCCACATTCTCCTCTGACCTCTAGCATCAACAAGGCATGTTCGCCCACAGGACTGCCGCATACTGGATGTTTTTCCCTTTTCACACCATTCTTTGTAAACCCTAGAAATGGTAGAAATTCCAGAAAATGAGCAGATTGTGAAATACTCAGACCGGCCCGTCTGGCACCAACAACCGTGCCACGCTCAAAATTACTTAAATCACCTTTCTTTCACATTCTGACATTCAGTTTGGAGTTCAGAAGATTGTCTTGACCAGGACCACACCCCTAAATACATTGATGCAACTGCCACGTGATTAGATAATTGCATTAATGAGAAATTGAACAGGTTTTCCTAGTAATCCTTTAGGTGAGTGTATTTGCCTATAATTTGGATCTTTGTAACAACTGCGCAAAACGAATAATACACGGTAACGCAGATGCTACAAATCATTTTGATAAGTACAGTTCAATAAACTGATTTTCTTAAACAGAAGCGTTTTTTTTTTTTTAGATTAATAGCATTGCTGTGGCAACGAATTGTAAAATTTGGTTTTAAGAAGCCTATAGTGAAACATAATATTGTGACATTTTGAGAACACTTTGGTTAACTTTCCCCGGCTATTCTCCAAAAAAGATCAACACAGAGATGATAAAGTACATAATGAGCATTTTGTTAACCCATGTGAGTTTTAACTGCTCACCCTTTACAGCGAGTGCAACCGAGAGCAAACCAGCAGCGTTTGTGTTGACAGCCTTTGAGCCAGGCACTGCCTTCAAGAAAACGCTCAGGGCACAAAGGAATCTTTCCCTCGCTTGTGTGCATGCGCCCCGTTCTGAAGTCTGTCAGGAGCTGAAGGTAAATTCAAAAGACATCCTGACACATACTGAGAAAAGCGGTTTTGATGGGGGGAAAATGGACCGCTTTGCAGTATACAAATAACAGGAAAAATGTCAACAGAACAGGCAAGT
The DNA here is from genome assembly GCF_027580225.2 of Misgurnus anguillicaudatus. Classification (NCBI taxonomy): domain Eukaryota; kingdom Metazoa; phylum Chordata; class Actinopteri; order Cypriniformes; family Cobitidae; genus Misgurnus; species Misgurnus anguillicaudatus. The sequence continues at coordinate 28,149,777 of NC_073353.2, forward strand.
CCAATGGGGAAAGACAAACAAGCAACTTTCAGATTAAATTACGGGATACAGAACATGAGCCAGAGTTACCGCGCTTCCCCCCTCCCTCCGAACCTCAAACACCATAGCAAAATGTAGTAAAAATAGTAAATTCATACTTAAACGGGTGAGGTATCAAATGAAACAGTTTGTTTTACAAATAAACCTTTGTAATCGACATCATTTCATATCCTCAGTCAGCCCCCTCCATCCTCTCAATGCTGCTGGGACGAAATCGCCCATGTTTAGCCTGCAATCACGGCCGTGCCTGTGAGCTCCAAACACATTCTAATTCAGGCACCAGCAGCAGGGGTCATGCCCAGTGATCCTCAGGGCGATGAATTTATTCACTTAATCTGGGCTACACCTGTAGGTCACGCCAGGGGAATGCTAATCGCTCGGAGGGGAGGGCTGTCCAGCTCCTAATAGTGATCATCTGCATCTGAGGCCCATTCCCAAGGGTACAGGGGGGCTGGGGCTATCAGCAACAGCCCTGTCAACAGGGAGGCCAGGTAACTGGTGGCTGCCGCTGCGTGTCTTTGGTGGCTAATGGGGGAAGAGTCTTTTCTTGATCGTTTTTGCTGCAGCAAACCCTCCGTTTTCGGACAGAATAATTTGTTCCCAATTTGCATGGTCAGATGTTTTGGAGAAAGGCTCGGGGACTTGTTGGAGCAGGTGGCATTCAGAACCGCTTCCAGATGCAGCTTGGTTTGGCCGGAGACTCGTTCTCTGTCCACGGTCTTAAACCACAACATTGCAGCTTAACAGAGAACAACAGAGAACTCGTCTTATGTTTTTCTGTAAAATGGGAATTGAAATCACTACTGGTTAGAGGTTTGGCAGCCGCCCCAGTCAGCACTGCTGGTTAATATGCATGTAAAATTGATCAGGAAGACTAAACGAAATAATGATTTTTTCACAGCGGTTCCAGTTTTTTTTATTGCAGTGGTTCCTTTTATTGATGTGGAAGAACATCTGGTAAAAAAAAAATAAAAAATATAAATATGCATTTGAATCTACCCTTTAGCAATTGAATATTGAACGGAGAAATAACACCATGCTAATAAATTTAAGACCCTGTAAATTAGCTTTTTATGTTAATGTATTGTACATTAATGTACATTACAAAGACTTTGAACTTGTGGAGTTAGATCATTAACAGTTATTCTCCATTTTTAAGTTCAGGATTTTTGGGCGGGCCTAAAATGATGACTTGATGATGCACTGGAGCCACTGATCATGGCCTCACCGCTAACACAATCGCGAAGATCCATTCAGGTTGTAGCGGTACTGCAGCTTTCCCACAAGTGGGCGTGGTTTCATTGCAGATAGCAGACACGCCCTCAGCGTTTTTTCCAAGAATAAATTATTTTATTTACTTGCCAGTTTTTATCATTCAATTTGGCTTTACTGTAAAAAAAAATGGGTACTTACATATTTTAAGTATTATCAACACAAGTTTGATTTTTATCTTGACTAGTGATGAATTCCTGTAACCTATAAAATAAAGTTGAAATAAGTTACAGTGTAGCTCATAATGTAATAACTGCACATAATGTAAAAATTGCACATAATGTAATAAGTATTACATTATTATTGTAATGAAATGCTCATAGTGTAATAATTTTCTCAAAACGTAATACAAATATTGAGCTCATAATTAAATAAAAATTATTACATTATGAGAAATGTATTACATTATAAGCCCACCAAAATATTGTCATAACTGTAATAGGCTTTTTAAACATTGCAAACTTATTATTAGTGGTGACTGCATTTATGTAAAGCATCACTATTATTATACACCGTACAGACATGGGTGGAATGCCAATTCTCTCCCTAGCAACCAAAAAGAGTACCATAGCAACCGTTTAAAGAGACCTATGGCTGTTTCTCAATATGCGTTCTTCAGCGATCTTGCGTCCTTGTGTTCTCGCTCTACGTCATCATTAACCGTCGAAGTTCAATTCCAATTCCCAAGAACGCAAGTTCAGAGGACGTATGAAAATACCCGAATGTGTTCTTGATATTGAGGATGCATCAAGTGCTTTACGCCCCAGAAGTCTTTGCGGCAAAACAATGGTGGAGGTCAGGTGACCAACAGGAAGATCGCACACATCTCAATTCTCACAAGTGCGTTCTGTGTTCTCGCGACCTTCTGATTCCGTCCTTCCAAGGTTGCCTGGCAAGACCAATCTCCACGAGAACGCAAGTCCATTCTTTGCGCTCTTGTAATTGAGAAACAGCCCTATATCTCTGTATCAGAACATTGTAGAGATGTGGGTAATCTTGTTCCCTTTATGGCTGGACTGTAATCATTGGTGGATGCCAATTCTCACCCTAGCAACCACCTCGGGTACCCTAGCACCGCATAGCAACAGCCTAGCAACCACCCTAGCAACTGCATAGCAACCACCTAGCAACAGCTTAACCACCACCCTTGGTACCCTAGCAACTGCAGAGCAACCACCTAACCAAACAAAATAACCTAGCAATCGTTTAGCAGGACCTATATCAGAAAGTGCAACTATCTAGTTTTTTTATTATTATTATTATGGTACGAATATAAGCAAAAGACACAACTAAATATTTTATTTTCCACCTGTATACCACAGTAAGAAATGTGAAAACAGGGATTAAATATGAATGACCAGAAAATAAACCTGTGAAATTAAAGGGTGAGACTGAGAGGATTTGGGAAAAGAAACTAAGTATTATTAAGTGTGTGAAAGTTTGTGACCACCCTAGAAAAAAAACAAAGTCACTAATGGCTTTAAATGTATGGGCTCGAATGGCATGAATCCAAAACCATGGTCGCAATGTAACATTTGTTTATTTATATTAAAAAAGAATCATAATATTGTAAACATTCTTTCATGTTTTTTGCTGGTAATACTTAAATGTGTAAACACATTTTTCACTGGTGTAACAAACTGAGAACACATTTAATATATGACCTTAAATGAACTTTAAAGTAGGAAGGATGCAAGTATGCTTTTTGTAAGGAATAACTGACGACGGGCCATAGAATTATAAGAAAATAATGCACACCCAAGGTGCAATGCGGCACGACGCGAAGCGTAGTGTGCATTATTTTTAAACAATTCAAAGGACCGAAGTCAACCATTCCTCCTATACCATGGTTACCACAAACATTGCTCTGATGCCTATATTTAAGACATTTGACAAGTTAGGTATGCGGTTATCAAAAAAATAATGCATACCCACAAAACATTTCTCAGCCAATCAGAATACAGCATTCAACAGATTATACCCGTGGTATAATAAAGTGATAGTTCACCCAAAAATGAAAATTCTGTCATCATTCATTCACTCTCATGTTGTTCTAAACTTGTATGAATTTCTTACATCTGTTGAATACTAATGGTGCTTTTCCATTGCATAGTACCCCACGGTTTAGTTTAGTTTGGGTCGGGTCAGCTCAATTCACTTTGGCTTGGTTAGCTTTTCCATCGAGTTTGGTATCACTTCACAGTGGGAGGGATTATAGGCGTGTCGTTATATTTGCGCTGCATACTGCTGTGACATCATACAAGTGAGAGCGTTGTTGTATATTCCCATACATTTATTTATTCCACAAAATTAAAATTGGCCACTGCAAATAGATGTTTGCACATCGCGTTTATCACTACCTCTGTCTCACATGACTGTTTCTGTACAAAGAGCCGTGCCGTCAGTCGACGGCGCTCCGCTGAGCCTCATTGAAGTTGCATTTAAGCATATATAATGCTGACGTGCTCGTCGCAAATGTGCGGCCACAAACTGCAAGTCTGGAAAAAACTGTTATGGTGTCCCTGATTCACAACCTGTGGATGTTTCGTCGCTAAAATGGAGTTTGGAAACTAAAAGCAGAGCACAGATGACAACATGTTTGCTTGCGACAGCGCAAGCTAGCACTAAAGGTAAAGCTAACATTATAGCGATGACGTGTAGTGACGATTCTCTCAGATCAATCAGTGATCTACAGTGTTTTCGAGTCACGTTTGGTATCAGCTCGGGTCGCTTGGAACCCCAACCGAGGTGGTACGAAAAAAAGTATCAGGTACTACGTACTGCACCTAATGGAAAAGCTCCCAAAAGTAGGCTGACCCAACCCAAACGAAACCAAACCATGGGGTACTATGCAATGGAAAAGCGCCATAAACAAGATAATTTGAAAAAGTATTTAGTTACAGTAGATAATCCATGATTTGTTACTTGATCTGGTGGCAGGCAATATAGGGGTACATGTGATTAAACAAAAAATCTGTGCAGTGCAAGATGTCATAATATTTTTTGTCTGAAATATTTAAATATATTTACCTCCTAAAAGCAAACTTTTTTAAGATTAAGGTGTACGCTAGCATATTAATGGCTAATAGACATAGACTGATATTCGCAAAATGATTGTTTCAATTTTTTGGAGTCTATGAAACAATCCTTAAATAGAGAGGACAGTAGTGTTCTTTCAAGACACAAAACCTTCAGACAGACTGCTTGAAACCATGAATCATGTCTATAAAGTGCCTCATATATTAATCAGAGCTGTTCCTCTGTCTGGACAGCCACAAATGGTTACATGACATCAAGCTCTCAAATCCTCAACAAGGTGCCCAATAACTTGTGAGCAGGAGCCAAATGACTACAGTATATGGCAGAAGAATAAACATTCTCTCCTTAGCCCGAGGTCCCACTTTTCATCTGTCAAGCATGCTTTAATAATTAATCTGTTTAATACACACCGAAGTATCTGCCGGAGATGACTTGAAGCCCTCCACACGAACCAGCAGCCTCCCACCGAGATTGTTCCTGAGATAAAGCATACAGGCTGAATTTTGGCCCCACAAAACTGAATGAATCCTTACCATGTAGACACACATATGGATACCTCCCCTGTGTGTACTGTATGTGTCCAATGGATAGAGCATAAATTAAACGCGTTTCTTTCCCTGCAGCGCAAAAATGATGCGAGATTAAGCCCATGAATATATACATGGGCCAGCGGTGACCTGTCTGGAGATTGCTGATTTCCCAGCGGGCCCTGCTGACACGCCGGGGCTCGGGCCTTGACGGAGGTGGGGAAATCCAAGCGCGAGTCCAAATTGAACCTAATCTCATCACTCATTGTGCTAAGGAAGACATGAAATTACACAATAGCCTTAATCGACCAGGAGCCGTCGTTTATTCGACGTGGAGCTTTTGAGCTTCCCTCGAGTCACGTTTACGGTCTTCATCTTAAAAGAGAGATGATTTAGATTGCAATTTTTCTCTCAGGAAGCCTTTAATAATGTCTTCTTGAACAATCAGAGGGTTAATGTGGTAAGGAATGAAACAATCATAAACCAATAGAGCTCATCCGGCGTCCACGTTCTAGGGTAATCCAGGAAGATCCCACTCCGGCGGGCCTGGGATGAGCAGGCATTGCGGTGAAGCGCGTCTCCACCGTCACAAGGAAGGATTCAATCAGTCCCCCGGGGTTGATTACAGCCCTCTCAAAGTTTGGGCTCCCCCACTAACAGGTGCTTCTTATTACGTCGAGAGGAAGCCGTCGGTGAAACGGTCATTAGCCATGTGACTGACATGGGCCTTGCTGAGCTGGCTGTGCTGGGAAACCTCATCCTCTGTGATTGAATGCCCACGGGCGTCCGTCATAGACATCAGATTCACTATGCGCTCTGCCTCTCAAAAACACATTTAGAATTAAAATGACCACATTCACCAGTAGGAGTTATTTTCATCAGGAGTTAGGAATGCTGTGCCAAATCAATTCATGGCATAAAGACGTATTCTGATTTAGGAACCGCAAAACACCTGGTGGCAAAGCAATATTTGTATACAGTATTATCTTAGAAAAAGTTCACCATGAACAAAACACCCTTTGTTTTGTTTTTTACACTCTAAAATGCTGAATTGTTTCAACACATGATTGCGTAAAAAACGTTGGCGTTAAGGGGCTGCTTACATGACATTTTCAACTGAAACCGGAAAAGTTTTATACGGTTTGGCTGTTCGTTTAAAGAACACATTAAAGATGTGTTTCAAAGTGCAAACTGTCGAGAACGATGGCTTGTCGTCTCCCTGTAACGAAACACATACTGTATCTGTGGTAAGGGTGACGGCATGCGCATGTGTTAAAAGATTAGTCAATTTTCTTAAAAAAAAATCCAGATAATTTACTCACCACCATGTCATCCAAAATGTTGATGTCTTTCTTTGTTCAGTCGAGAAGAAATTATGTTTTTTGAGGAAAACATTGCATGATTTTTTCATTTTAATAGACTTTAATGGACCCCAACATTTAATAGTTAACTCAACACTTAACAGTTTTTTTCAACAGAGTTTCAAAGGACTATAAACGATCCCAAACCAGGCATAAGGGTCTTATCTAGCGAAACGATTGTCATTTTTGACAAGAAAAATAAAAAATATGCACTTTTACAACAACTCTCGTCTAGATCCGGTCGTGATGCGCCAGCGTGACCCCACGCAATACGTCATGACGTCAAGAGGTCACAGAGGACGAACGCGAAACTCCGCCCCAGTGATTACAAGTGTGTTACAGGGAACCGTTCCGACGTTGTTGTATGTCAACTGATACTAATTAATGTCTTTGTGTCAGTTTATTGTTTACAATGGTCCGCAAATGTGCGTTTCATATATGTAACACGTGACCTCCCTACGTCACTACGCATGTACGTTAGGTCGCGCTGGACCGGACCTAGACGAAAAGTTGTGGTATAAAAGAGCATATTTTTAATTTTTCTTTTCAAAAATGACAATCGTTTTGCTAGATAAGACCCTTATGCCTTTTATATTCCTTTGAAACTCCGTTGAAAAAAACTGTTACGTGTTGAGTTAAGTGTTGGTGTCCATTAAAGTCCATCAAAAAACATAATTTCTTCTCGACTGAACAAAGAAAGACATCAACATTTTGGATGACATGGTGGTAAGTAAATTATCTGGATTTTTCTTTTAAGAAAATTGAATATTCCTTTAAAAGTCTATTAAAATGAGAAAAGATAGCAACAAACTCTGCGGCATATCCGCACCAGATCTGCTCCGAAGTCGGATGTGCCCCGGAGTGTACTGCAATCATGGGGTCGCTGTAGAAAAAACATGTTTCTGCAAACCTGTAGAACAAAATTCATCATCTCTCCAAACAAAACTGTTTGATATTAGCCATCTTGCTTTGTATGTATTTATCGCTATGTAGAAGTATGTGTATGTGCGCAGGCGTGAAGTGTTTCTTTACAAAGTTACATCCCTATCTACTGGACTGGCATATAGAGTTTTCTGACAGAGTTGTTATGTGACATTTTTTTACTATATCTTTGTTGTGTAAACATAGCCTAACTTAACCTAGAAATGTCCATTCATGGGTTGAAACAACACAGCATACGTTATTTTTAAATCCAGCAGTTCGGTTTTCCATATTTTACTCAACTATGGGCTAAAACAACTCATAATTTTTAAAAGTGTATCAAGTTTCAAAAAGGCACTATTAAAATATCATAAAAGCAGTATATAAAACGTGCCATACTTCTACTCATCAAAGTCATACAATTGCTCTATGGGAGTTACAGATGGACATTTCATTAAATGTCAATATTCACTAAAAACACTATTGCTTGATGTTATTGATGTCCTACCAATGTCGTAAGAGCCATATGTGATTAGAAAGCTATAGAAGAGGTGAATATTACCACTGAATAGCAACCCAGATGACTTGGAATGCAGTTTTATGGTGGACTTGGACAACTTTTATGATGCTTTTAAAGTGATTTACTGACAGTTTTTGGAGTTTGATAGCTCATGATCACTGCACTGTAAAAATACTGGGTTGTTTTTAACCCATATTTAGATAAAATATGGACAAACTCAAAAGCTGGTTTAGATTAACCTATAGAAAATGTCCACATTTGACCCAAACAGTTCAGTATAGGTTAATTTAAACCCACTGGTTTGAGCATATTTTACCCAACCATGTGTTGAATATACTTTAACCATTTTTTTGTGCATATGAAGAGTTTGGTTCCAAAACGCAATAAATCCATTTGGACTAATTTGGGTAAAAAAAATTCTATAGCAAGAAAGTGACAAGATGAAAACCACTATTTTCTGATACAAACTTAGCATATTTAGGTTATAATAACATAAAAAAATTCTTTTTTTGTCCGCAAAATGCTAAGTTTTTTATTAATATCTTTTTTTATTTTTTTTATTAATGCAAAAGTTTTTTCACCCACGTCACTGTGACGTCACCGCTCTAGCTGGAGGCAAAAAATAAGTAGCAACTCATAGCCGGCGCGCTTAAAGTTTGAGTTTTTGACTTTAAAATGTCATCTTGTTGTGTTTTTGGCTGCCAGATTAGAAGGAACAGCACTTCTAGTTCAAAAATAAAGTTTTACCGGATCCCGGCAGACATTTCTTCACAGAAATCAAGAAGACAATTGTGGTTGAATGCAATACGGCGTACAGACTAGACGGAGACAATCATAAATAATGCTCGTGTTTGCAGTGCACACTTCATATCAGGTAAAATAATCTATGCATATGTACTGTTGTGTTGGTTTTATCTAGTACAAAACAGCAAGTTTCTGATTTATAGGTGAAAAGTCGCCAACCGCGCTATTGTTTAGCTTAAATGTTAAACAAACATACAGCGATAGATGTGTGTGCCATCTTTTGAATGGTCTCTTAAAATAATCCGCACATTGCTAATCATAGTTAGCCCAGCGGTTACATTAGACAGTAAGCCTAGACAAAATTACCCAAACCTGTAAGTAATTCATATGTTGTCTAGGAAATATCTTAAGCTTTTCAGCATTGCCTCTGCGGCTCTGTTTTGCCTCCAGCTAAGCCCCGCCCACACAAATACATCACAATGTTTACCAACTGTAAAAGGGTCTATAGGCGATCATGTACCGTTATGGGTGGCAATTATGGGTTTGCTTACTGCCGTGCCTCTTTACACAAAACCAATGAAACCATCGTGACCTACAACGCGTTGGCCGCTACAAGCCTGTCAAGTCCAAAAATAATTAGGCATCAAGATGAGGCCTTTTTTATTCATGTCAAGAAGCTCAGGAGACTCTGTAATGTAGTTAACATTCACGCATCATGAATTTTCATCACAGAACACGAGTTCACGTGCACACAGCAGAACAGAGCAACAGAGCTACAGAGAGGGCACACAATTACATGTACACATTGTAGATATCCATGGCCCAAAAGGAGATGATTCCTGTTAATCCAGGAAATTCAATAGGCCCTTTGTTTCATAATTAACACGGTTGTTACAGACTGTAGTTGTAGGTTGTTTTACAGCTTCTCTGGATTTTTTTCTTCTATGGTTATGACAGACAGGTGGGTCATTATGCATAAATCAAATTTTCGCATCTGTCAGTTTATTTGATGTTCTGCACTTCTAATGAATAACATTTTTTGCAGTAAGTGTTCATAAGGGTTCAGTGTCTCCAGTGCTTGTCACCTTTATGATTGCAAAACTCAAAATACACAAGCCAACAGCCAGCAATTGCTTTTCGAGATAATTATACACACATTTGACTTTCACAACCTTTTTATAGGGCATCTGTAATAATTAACACAATCTTTAATGTGGCTGTAATATGGTCTATGGTCAACAATAAATATTTTATTGTGTATTTTCCTACAACTAGTCTGGCCCTCACCTTTACTGACCCTGACATTCCATGCAGCAATGTGTCTGATATTAAAAAAAAGACTGCTTTCATGCCTACCTAAGTAATATCATATGCTTCACATCAGAGCATGCTTCGGCTAGCCCAATTCTCACTGTATGGCAACTTAACCGACTCACAGCATGCATGCCTGTGGTCCACATACAGAAACACACATATCAATCACTCCCACAATCACTCCCAACACTGACAGCACAACACACTTTGTATTTCCAGGAACGGATGTGGGAAATCTGGTAATTTGATTCCCACTTTTTTTTTGCACTATTACAGTCATATTTTGTTTTTTAGTTGATGATCCTGTTTGTATGTGCTTTGTTTTATTGATCTGTCACAAAATCTGTCAGTGTGCGGTTTTAGGATTTTTTTTAAAGTACTCCAATGTTAGATTTGAGTATCACTCCACAGGCTCGCACGGCCCACGGAGCTTAAAATACAGCAGCACCGATAGTTTTATCACCCTGTTAAGAGGTCTTTATATTGCTGCAGTGAACATGCTCAATTACCCAGACTCCCCTGGGGCGTGAGGAAAACACACATCAGCTGGGCCTGATTTATTTCACTGTCCCACTGCTACCCCAAATTAACAGACACCCTCTGTAAGCAAGCATGGGTCGCAACCAAGGCGTACCGTTTGAGACGATGTCTTCATTATTTTTCTAATCAAATCTTGACGAGAATTTATATTTTTCATACACTTACAGTGCAGACTTGAATGATTTCCTACATGTTAGATCCAATCTTCAATGCTCAATGCTTGTGTTTCCATCAGAGAACAATGTGCTCAATTTAAACTACATCCATGAAATTGAAGTTTTGTGGCTTTTAGTCAATGTTTGTTAGCATCAAGGCCAGCTAGGTAACACCTGGCTTTCCTGTAGTTCAACTGGTAGAGCAAAGCACCATGGACTGGTTTCCAAGAGAAAACATGTACTGCTCGAATGCACTTACAGTTGCTTCAGATGAAAGCATCTATAGAAAAAATTCATAACTTATCCTGCACTACACAATTTTTGTCCAATCAAATTGTTTCTAAAATGCCCTTTCCACTAATATTAGACAAAATGTACAGGGCATACAGTAAGACGACTTGACCTATGACCTAAGAACGCTAAGATCAAGGATCTCCCTGTTAATGGCGGAGTCCACGATTTTTGAAAGCCAATGTTGATATTTGAAATCACCTAAACAAACACGCCCCTACCCCAATAGAATCTGGACCTTCTGTTGATAGACCCGCCCCACACATACGCAACCCGGCAAGGATGTCGGTTAGTAGACGTGCCCCTTACTGCTGATTGACTACAAGTGTGTTTTTTGTAGTCGGCCCGTCTCCTTTTCCAAAGCGTTTTTCAAACATCGTGGACTCCGCCTTTAATAGTCAAGGCATGTAAAGTTCAGTCATGTTTATATGCAAATTAGGGCTGCGTTCGAAATCGCATACTGTGACAGTAGGTACTGAATTAGATAAAGTACCTACTCTTATTGACTGTTAAAACAGTAGGTACTATATAGTTTGAATTAATTCAGACGTACTACATCTGCCATATTGAGACCCCTGGTTAAAAAGTAGTACACTTCCATAGTGTACTTAAAGTGCTAGTGTACTTAAAGTGCACACTAATTTTGTACTTACTGTAATATACTATAAATTCATCTTTAGTACTTCTTAAGATGTTCTTAAGATCATAAGTGTACTTCACTGTGCTATTTTGAGAAACCATAAATATGCACTAAAATGTGCAAAAAAATTATTTTAAAGGGGTGGTTCAATGGTATTTCAAGCATTCTGACTTATTAACACAGTTATAGAGTTGTTTCCTCATGCTAAACGAAGGCAAAGTGTCAAAAAAGCAGTTGGGCGTGTTACAGAGTATTTCTGTGCCGAATGCACTTCGCCAGGGTTCGTACAAGTTTTGGAAAGTTTTTTTCGATTACAGTTCCAGCTGACGTTTCAGGGGTTTTCTATACGTATCACTTTTTTATATGGGCACTTGCCCCGGAAAACCCTGCCCACCCGTCAATCAGCGGGAGACGCTAGAACTTTCAAACATCATATCACGCGAGATAGCTTTGTTTAATTTCAAAACTCGACAATGGCACGAAAGAAGAAGTGTGTTTTTGGACGTAAGGAGAATAAAGTCAGCCTTATGGAAACAATGGATATAGTTTATTATTCGGGGTAGCAGCGGAGTTTTGCGTGTGTGTTTGATGAGCTGGATTTCCCCAACTGGGTCATGAGTTTCAAGTAAGACTTCTGTCTTATGTTGGAAATAGGCGCGTGCATATTATATAAATGACACGAACATGTAGTGAATCATAAGTTATAAGTGTTGCATGACTCGAACTCGCTCCTCATGCGGTAGTAACTCCTCCTTCTTCATTTTTTCGTACGTTATGGGAAAGATTCTGTAAAGCTAACCTTTCTTTTATAAATCTGATTAAACTAAAGACTCTCCAGAGATAAAAAGGATGTAATACTACTCTATAGGTACTCCAGATTAACATCAGAAATGCAGAAACAGTGTGTGTTACGTGATCTTTAAAATGTATTTAGGTACCACTTGTAGTAAACCTCCGTCGTCGTCTTAGTTGGATAACTCCTCTCCTGGGGGAACACTTTAGTATCTTTTTGAATACTAAGAATTTGGTCATACTACTCACCTCGTCTACTGCTTTTTGCCTACAATATAGTATGGAAGTATAAGGACTCTTTTTTTTGATACTCACAAACTTTTAGTTGTATATACAGTAGGTTAATTGTTTCTGCATTTGATTTGCTTTCCTGCTTATCATTTGTTTCCATGGCTACTAATCATCCAGCACCTGTTTATAGTTTAGTTAGTTCTCTTTAGACGTGTTTGCCTTTTGACTTTTTTTAAGAAATCATAAAGAATCTGCTTTCGAATCGCTCTCTTGGTACTTGGATGTCATTCCCCTGTCGGTTCTTGCAGCTCCACATGAAGTCGAACACACCTTTTGTGTATATATAACCACACTTGCATTTATGTTTTGTCGGTTATTCGTTGCAACTGAAATCGCTTACTTCCAAACTACATAGTAAGGGAATATCAGTATGCGAGGCAATAGTACACTCTCAGAAAAAAGTAAAAAATAAATGCCTAATATGTACCATTTAGGTACATATATGTACCGCTAATGGCGCTTTTCCATTACATAGTACCCCATGGTTTGGTTTGGGTCAGGTGGGCTCAGCTCACCTCACTTTGGCTTGGTTGGCTTTTGCATCGAGTTCAGTAACACTTTAGAGTGGGAGGGATTATAGGCGTGTCATTATATTTATTATACTGCTGTGACATCATAAAAGTGAGAGCGTCTTTGTACATTCCCATACATTAATTTATTTCTCAGTTTAAAATTGACCACCACAAATAGATGTTTGCACATCACATTTATCACTACCTCTGTCTCACATGACAGTTTCTGTACAAACACCAATGGCGTCATACGACGCACTCCACTGAGCTGCAGCATATATGCGGACGAGCGCGTCGTGCATGTGCCGCCCGCCACAAACTGCAAGTCTGAAAAAAAAACCTTTAATGGTGTTCCTGATTCTCAACCTGTGGATGTTTTTTTATTGCTAAAAGGGAGTTTGGGAACTTATAGCAGAGCACAGATGACAACAGGTTTACTCGATACAGCGCAGGTTAGCATGAAGGTAAAGCTAATCTTTTACATTATAGCAATGACGCTGGTAGTGACAATTCTCTCAGACCAATCAGTGATCTACAGTGTTTTTTGCTTCACGTTTTGGTATCAGCTTAGGTCGCTTGGAACCCCAACCAAGGTGGTACTAAAAAATGTATTGGGTACTACGTAATGGACCCAGTGAAAAAGCTCCCAAAAGTAAGCTGAACCGACCCAAACCAAACCAAACCGTGGGGTACTATGCAAAGGCCATAAGGTACCTTATAAGTACTAATATCTACATTTTAAGCACAAAAGTGCACTTTTTGATAAGGTACCACCCCAGTGACAACTTTTGTACGTTCATGGTCACATGACAATGAAAACATGGCAGATGCAGTATGTCCAAAATGTATACTACATACTACACCCACACATACTAGAACTGCACATGACCCACCTCATCCTTTCTCCTTAAAACATGACAGTTAACACCTTAACGCTTTAAGGATAAGATAGTGTAGTAGACTCACAGGAAACGAGTGGTGCAAGATCTCAGGATGTCTTCTGCAACGTGGGGTCGAAAAACGTGCACACACGCACCTTTGTGAAGCACAATACATTTCTTAGCACTTCGTTAGCTTGGCAGGAACCTGCGGCTTCGTGCCATTCCTGCCTTCATTACAATGCTCCGGTGTCTGCTGTCATCTTCTGCATCTCTTATGGCATATTTATTGATTCTTATTAATAGACTCTTGACTTAAAGTGTGACCCCATTAGATCATTCTATCTAAAGGCAGTCATGAGACTGCTCCGGTTCCCAGGAGAGATGCCAGGACCCGTCAGTGCTAATCAGCTGAAGTCCACAACCAACCAGCAGGGGAAGGGGCGAGAAAGAGAAGAGAGAGAGGAGAGATGGATCAATGAGACCTCACTGAACGCAGGGCCCTGCAAAGCAAAGTTGAAAAATTAGACCTCTTTCATGATCACAACAGGACATAACATGAACCGCTTTCAGAGGCTGCTAAACCTCGATCGCAAAAGTTATTCACTTTAAAAAAATTGCTTAGTTTGCAGATTTCAAAATTATGCCACTCATTTGCCTTTATATTAGAATGCAAAGTGTTATCTAATCTTATAATGCAACCTAAAACATACATAAGATACACTGTATATATACATTTCTACTACATATACATTCATATATTTCTCTATTCATCTGTCTAAACTCACTTATTCAAGACTAGCAGTAATAATATGCTATTTTAAAGCATCTGGAGGGAATCGTTTTTGTAAAAACAATGTCTCTTTTTTGTGTGTGGGGTAAACTGACCTATAATGTGGCTCCTCAATGTAGTTGAGTGCCTTTGTTGAATCTCTCTGGTTAACGTGTCACATCAAATGCTTTCATTAGCTCCCTCTGTTATTATTATTCAGCGCCGGTGCTTTAAAACACTGTGCGCTCTCTGTCAGTGGCTCAACAATATGGAATAACAATTCCTCCCCTCTCATTCCTCTTCAAACGCTTTCCTTTTTAAATAACAGATGTCTCACCTGAAGGAGGACGAGAGAAGAAAGACTCTCGCAAGGCTAATGAATACCGTCATCATTTGTCAAGTGAGACAGACCACCTAAAAAGCCTTACCTAAATAATTCTCACTTTTAAGTATTCTTCAGCATCTTCGCCTGTTCACACATGTGACATTATGCAACATCTAGCCGACAGAAATGGATTTTGGGGTTTTCAGTAATGGGAAGTGAATTCACGGACATACTGTACTGTAGGTTCAGAAGATATACTATAGGGCAGGGGTCTCCACAATGGATAAAACAATCTCGAGGGATACTTTCTGATATAGTCTACTTAAAACTTTTTTTGTTTTACTTGTTGATTTTATTTTATTTTACTTGTTTTATTATTGTTTCAAATGTTAACAATCCTAAACCAAGCCAAGCTAATATAAAAAATATGTAATAAATAAATATTACTATTTAGACTATTAATAAAATGTGCTTTGGCGGGCACCTCACAGACTCTGTGGGCACCACGTTTGAGACCCCTGCTATAGGGAATATACATATACAATATCTGTGGATTTCAAATACAATTATTCAAAATTCGTATTTTAGATTGTATTTTAGATTACACCACTGCTGAATTCTTCATTCTGATTGGTTTACAAACCTTCTAAGGGTGTACATTATTTTTCAGTAAATGCACAACTATGAAGTAGTTCCAAGTCTGTTGACCGCATTACAGTTCCATATCACTACGCCAAGTTTACTGAAATAATGCATTTATTTAATAAAAAATAAAAATAAAGAATGTGTGTGGTAGCGAAATAAATACATTTAAAAGTATGATTAAAAAAAAATTAACTAGAACAAATTAATACATAAATAGTGAGAAATTAGACCTACTCAGAATGGCATTTTAAGGACAAAAATCGTCAAATGTCTTAAATTAAAACACCTGAACAATTTTTTTATGGTAGCCATGGTAAAACTGGAATAACTGACTCTTGGCCTTTAAATTATTGGAAAATAATGCTTCACGCCACGGCTGCATTACCATTCCGGGTGTGATTATGTTAAAAAAAATTTAACGGCCCATTGTCAATTATTCCTTAAATAATATTAAAACTATAAAATTTGCCACTTTAAGAATTATTTTGTGACTAAAGACAATTTAAAATAATTCCAATTTATAAGAATATATTCTTGACATTTTTTAAACAGTTTTGAAGTAGTTCACTTCTATGCTGGGCTCTTGGCTGCTTTTCTTCATTATTCGGCCCAAGGCATGCATTTTGAAAAATAAAAATTTCAAGATCATGAGAAACATTTTAAGGTACAAATACATATACATACAGATATCCCAGCCTGATCTCACAAGAATTCATACATATTTTACTAGTTGGCTAATTAATTAAATAAGTTAATTGTGTAAAAATGTACGATTCTCATGAAAAAACCAACAACGAAACCAAACCCCTAACCCCCCACCTAACCCCAACGTCACTAGGGCTACACAAAAATATCGATACAGCTATATCGTGATAATATTTCCACAATAGTGTATCGATATTTCAATCTCAACTATCAGTATTTAAAAAAATCCCTCTGTGTGTGTCAAACGACCTCCTTTGCCGCTGCTGTAATTGTTGCTGTCCAGTTGTCTGTCATATACAGCCATTCGGCCAATGTCTAAAAAGTTAGCGGGAGTGAGAAAATGGCAGAACATTTAAAAACACCTGCAGCTTTCAAAGCCAACGTGTGGAAGCACTTTGGCTTTACAAAAAAAGTAAAAAAAAATTCTGCTCTATTTTTTACATTTTTGATAAAAAAGGAAAAAGTATCGCAATGTATCGCAACATGCAATGTATTGTATCGTATTGTGATACATTGTACCATGACACATGTATCGTGATACATATCGTATACCTAAACGTCACAGGAGTCAAGGAAAATTGTACAAAAACTTATGAATGTGGTCGTATGAATTAATACGAATTAGCCAACTCGTAAAATATTTCTGAATTCTCGTGAAATAGCATTTGATATTATATGTATACGTGTACATATAATACCTAAACAAATAGTCACTTTTTCAACAAAAAAAGGATTTGATGACAGGTGATATGATAATGGGATTAAACGACTCATCACTTAGACTAAGAAAATTCTTACCACAGCATTTCAGACAAACATAGACAATACAACATTACAACAATCGAAGGAGAAGATGTGGGTAAAATGGGTAAGATGCATCTTGGTATATAGTCAGCCCAGTCACACGAAATTACGTACCTATAGTCACGTATTTTTTTTATTCTTTTTCGTGATACTGTCACGAATTTCCGCATCCTTTCTTATCACGAATTTCTGTTTATGTGTCATTGTCACGTATTGGTTACTCAACTGTTTTGTCCTATTTTCTTACCATTTTCGCTTCGGTTTAGGGTTAGATTTACATAAAATGACATCCTTACCCAAACCCATTTCTAACCCTAACGCCATGCGACAATGGTTAAAAATTTTGAAAATATAAAAAAATTAATCTGAACAAATAGATAAACCAATACTAAACGTGACATCCCAATGCAAACACCAAATCTAACCCTAAACCGAAGCGAAAATGGTTTAAAAATAGGAAAAAGCAGTTGAGTAACCAATACGTGACAATGACACATAAACAGAAATTCATGATGATTTGTGAATCAAAAAATTACGTGACTATAGGTACATATTTTTGCGAGACATAGTAAGCTATTTATCCAAGTCATAATCTGCTGTTTAAAGTATCACACGATTCTTTTTCTTAACTCTTCTTCTCTAGTTCAACTACTGACTACTCCAGAGTCACAGGCCATGACTCTTTCCTTATTAAAGGCCTGGTACAACTCTCTCTCTCTCACACACACACACAGACACCCTACACACACACAACCAAAGAACATAATATCTGGAATCCAGGTGTCGAATACCACTTACAGATCTCAGCACCTGCATCAAATGCAGCTGTAGATGTTGAGAAGAGCGATGCCGTCTCAAGAGGACGCAAACACAAGACTGCTCTCTCTAGAACCACAGCGTTTCGGAGCGGTACGTCTTACCCCTCCATTCCTTCAGCACGGAGGAGAAGCATTCTCCTCCCTCAATCGCTCAGAAAGGATAGAAATGTTGGCGGTGAAGGTGATAACCCTTTTGTTTTGTCTGTAATCCATCACACGAGCTGTCAGACTCAACAGCCACACCGGGCTCCACAACAGCCCTTAATCTGACAGCATCATGCAGCAGATAGCAAAGCGCTGAATTAGATCAAAGTGGAGGGAGTCAGCGGCGGATTGATGCGCTTTGCCATCTTGTTTGTATCTTCATACTGGCTGTGACGTGTGGCACGGCTGGAACTTTAAAAGTGAGGTGGCTATGGGGAGGCTGCTTCTGGGACTGCCTCTGACTGACGTTAATGCATGTTACCTTTGTAAAGGTAGAGGCTGAGTGACATGACAGATTAGGTAAAGAATATTTAACAGGGTGTGTTTATGTGTTTGTGTTCGGGTGGTTTAGGAGATGACAGCTGCTCTCTACGTATATCCGGACGTATCGCGGGTAATTCAAGTGAAAGCGATGGGAAGTAATTCGGTTTTTAGCTTGCATAATGGTGATTTTGTAAGTGCAGTGACCGAGATGGTTGACTGGCTGGAAATTCATATTAGGTAAAGATGGTATTCAGAATACAGATCTTTTCACACTTGTACAGTTAGAAGTGTGTATATCAAGAGGTTGATGGATAGAGGTTTTCGATTAGCAATAATGATCTATAAAGCCAGCTACGGTATATGTGCACTACACAACACAAGATTCCTATGCGAGCTACACAAACACACAATCTCCAGGATGATTACAACAATACCTTAATTCATTTAAAGCCATATGCCTACATAGCCAGACACACATATTGATACAATGAAATTACCCTCTAATTACAACTTAATACAAAACACATCCTGGCCCTCTGCCTCCAGGTCAGCCAAGCATGCCTGCGCGACCGGTTAAAAATATTCAGAAAAGATTAATCTTAATCACAGGTTCGGGCCATGTGTGGCTCGGCATAACCCCCTCATTACCAGGCACGAATGGTTGCTACCTGACTCCTCAGACACAATGTTCCCTGCTCCCGCTTTCAAAGCGAAACACAGGCGCTACATTCGTAATAAAGCACAAACCTGTTATTCCAATTGACCTTCTTCACATCAAGCTGTCAATGATCTCAGTCCAGGACTCAAAGTTTCGCTCATTGAGGCAGACTTCATGGTAATGGGCATTTGTTTGAGTATATAGCCTTTAGGAAATGGCTGCAGCATTTGGCAAAAACGCAAATGATGTGACAGGGCATTTAGCCCAAGTGCATTTAAAAATAGTAATGGCGAGACAGCCGCGAGCGCTTATGGAAATGCTCGAATGCCGAGGCATCCGCCTGTGCCGCGACTGTTAAATCCCATTCAAACTTATAACAGCGGCTGATGGTCCGGCTCGTTCCCATTGCATGTCATTTGACCTTTAATTGCAATGAATGTTGCCGAACCTGTCAAATGTCTTGACATCCCTGTACGTGCATGCGGATACAAATGCAGCAAAAATGGTCCAATGAGGTACCCGTGCCGAATCCTACCAAATCAGGCCTAAACAAACAAGGATCAAAATACAATGTTTTGAAACAGCCTACGCAGCAAAAAAAAAAATACAAAAAAATATGTATTTATAGGAAAGGCGTCTAAGGCTGATAAAGTGCATTTTGTGGTAATGTGGTATCTCCTGCAGCTCTCTCATTATGGTTATGTCTAATGTTGATGAGATGAGAGCTACACATGATTGACTTACCCATCTGTATACACTACACTGGTTCAATACTGTAAAGACTTGCCAGTGTAGATTATTGAGACTGAAATGTTTATGTGCTAGATTGTGAATGTTGCAGTTTGTTTCATCCATAAGCACTCGTTTAAGTAAGGGAGAGCGGGGCACAGCCTAATGCTTTTTGGCTTTGGCTCTTTCATTCAAAAAATATTTAAGTTAGATTAATTTTTTTACACAATCAACACAAATTAACATTTAAAGTGTGTATGTCAGACCTACTTTTATCGTGCAATTACACTGAAAGTGACAGGAGTGCAAACATTACAACTTACCCTATAGGTGGGGCTAAGAGGGTTTGTTGTAACACCTGCTAAAATTTTTGTTTAAATACAAATAATTCAATAAAATTCTGTCTATATACTTAAAGGAATAGTCAATTTTCTTAAAAGAAAAATCCAGACAATCCACTCACCACCACGTCATCGAAAATGCCGATGCCCTTCTTTGTTCAGTCGAGAAGAATTTCTTTTTCCTTGAGGAAAACATTGCAGGATTCTTCTCATTTTAATGGACTTTAATAGAGCCCAACACTTAATACTTAACTCAACACTTAACACTCAACACTTTTTTTCAATGGACTATAAACGATCCCAAACGAGGCATAAGGGTCTTATCTAGCAAAACGATTGTCATTGTTGACAAGAAAAATAAAAAATATGCTCTTTTAAACCACAACTTTTCGTCTATATCCGCTCGTGATGCGTCAGCGTGACCCCACGCAATACGTCATGACGTCAAGAGGTCACAGAGGACGAACGCGAAACTCCGCCCCAGTGTTTACAAGTGTGTTGAAAGAGGACCGTTCCTACGTTGTTGTATGTCAACTGATACTAATTATTGTCTTTGTGTCAGTTTATTGTTTACAATGGTCTGCAAATGTGCGTTTTATATATGTAACACGTCACTACGCATTTACGTTAGGTCACGCTGGACCGGACCTACACGAAAAGTTGTGGTTTAAAAGAGTATATTTTTAATTTTTTGTGTAAAAAATGACAATCGTTTCGCTAGATAAGACACTTATGCCTCGTTTGGGATCGTTTATAGTCCTTTGAAACTCCGTTGAAAAAAACAGTTAAGTGTTGAGTTAAGTATTAAATGTTGGGCTCTATTAAAGTCCATTAAAATGAGAAAAATCTTGCAATGTTTTCCTCAAAAAACATAATTTCTTCTGGACTGAACAAAGAAAGACATCAACATTTTGGATGACATGGTGGTGAGTAAATTATCTGGATTTTTCTTTTAAGAAATTGGAATATTCCTTTAAGGTGAATATTTATGTAAATATATAATACATTCATCCATTCATTCTTCATCTAACCATCCTTGTATTTTTTTAAAGTGCTGCACAATTAAGACCAAAAAATCATAATTGTCAGTTATTTCCTCTGATATTGTATTAACAGTTATCATTTTGATTAATAGCATTTTCATTGTTTTCATTTCATTATCATTGTATACCTGAGGCTTAATTTTAACACTGTGTTACAACTTAATCCCAGCTATCAGATACTAGGATTTGCTAACATTTATAAAATGGTGTTATGTTTTTAGTAACAAGACAGTGATTAAAATAATATAAGGTTGGTGACTAACACACTCAACTCAGAAATCGAAAAAACATAAGATATAGAAATTTACTTCCATGCCTCCAAAAAATGAAAACACATTAAAACGTTTCAAGAAATTAGCAGGAGATCATCTTCTGACAGTAAGAGAAAAAGACCCAAAGCACAGATTGCTCGGCCCTGTATATGTTTCAATTAACCCCGCGTTAGTTTTGCCCTGCTCACCCCTATTATGTGTGTCAGTGGGAGAGTTAACAATGTCCATAGGATAATGTTTAGAAATTTTGTGCAAGCACTAAGTTAGCAAGCAATAATGAGTGTCAGATTTCTAAAGAAAAAATCTTCTCATGAAATGAATATTTGTTCTAAATCTTGGCTTTACATCTGTCACATACACTTTTTTTACTTCCTCAAATAAAATACATTGTAAAAATGATGTGATCAATAAGTAATGACAGTTGTTTGTTTGCAACCCATTACTAATCAAGATTTTAAATAGTAGAAAGTCAGAAAAAATTATCCCTAGCTGTAACTGGGGCGGTACCTTTAAAAAAATATACCTTTGCACCTAAAGGGTTGATATTATTAACTCAGAGGTACCTACAGTAAACAATACATATTGGTACCAAATATACTTGTACCTAAAGGGTTCATATTAAGACCTTTCTAAAGGATTTAGAGTTGAAATGACGTGTACAGTACCTTCAATGTAAGTATAGGGGAG
The DNA here is from genome assembly GCF_027580225.2 of Misgurnus anguillicaudatus. Classification (NCBI taxonomy): domain Eukaryota; kingdom Metazoa; phylum Chordata; class Actinopteri; order Cypriniformes; family Cobitidae; genus Misgurnus; species Misgurnus anguillicaudatus. The sequence continues at coordinate 28,171,880 of NC_073353.2, forward strand.
ATCAGGGGCGAAAGTACCATTTTTCAGAAAAACTTAATTTTAAAAGATAATGTTTTAGACAAAGATATGAAGAGTTTGGTTCCAAAACGCGATAAACGCCATTTTTGAAAAAAAATGAGTTACTGCCAAAATCAGTATTATATCAGGTCAGTAGTTAAAAGTAAATTCTTAATTTTACGCAAAATCCAATATCCGCCGTGTTATTCTGTCATCTTTTCTCCCTTTTTTCCCAAAATGCGACAAACGCCACTGCTCCTTTTTTACAGAACGCAATAAATCCATTTCTGATATTACAGCCTACCAGTCACGCAATGTAAACAAACAATGGCGGACGCGCTGAGTCCACGGAGTCCTAGTTTTCCTCATCTACTTTGTACTTCGTGATCAACAAACAAAACAAAATAATACTTTAATTGCATTGCTAAACATGTGATGGTTTTCTGTGATGGGAAAGAAACGTAAGCCATCAACATCTAATAATTTCCGTGAGAGGCACGCTGAGACGGGTGCTTGTTCTCCAGACAGCATCAAGCTTCTCATGCTAACACATTGACCCCAGAGGATCTTATGAAAAACTTTCCATAATTTTACTCAAAGTCAACGAAAATCGAGCAGGACCAAAAACATTTTACAGCTGATCTCTGTGAAAGACGTTAAGCGACGACGTCAAGTAACCGCAATGACAGTGATCTTAATATGACAAAGTAAGTGTTTTGATTAATGACATTAATGTTTATATTTTTAATTAGTGTGTACAACTAGTCAACTAAATGAATATAACATGGCAAAGATGAATGCACATTTATATAGGCTATTGATTCAATAGATTTATAGCATTTTGAATAAAAACTTGTCATGGATTTATTGCATTTTGTGGAAAAAATTATCCGTTTTTATAATAAATCTTTGAAAATCAACTTATGGATTTGATTTTTTTATGTTTTTATAACCTAAAGATGCTATGTGAAAGTTTGTAACAGAAAATAGTTGTTTTCATCTTGTCACTTTCTTGGTATAGAAAACACGTTTTTACCAAAATTTGTCAAAATGGATTTATTGCGTTTTGAAACCAAACTCTTCATATTTGCAATAGTTCAGCATAATCTTATATCTTTAAAATTAGTGCTGAATGATAAGAAAACAAAATATATGGTTTTCTCGAGGAAACATAAGGGTGTAGCTTCTCTACCATCTCTTTACACTCTACAGGGTAAGTCTATAGAGCTAGTCTCCTCCTATAAATATCTGGGTTTTGTGTTGGAAGAGGATTTATCATTTAAGTTACATGTTAAACATTTGTTGTCTAAGTTAAGGTTACAATTGGGGTTTTACTTTCGAAATAGTGCTTGTTTTTCTCAGTCAGCAAAGAGAAAGTTGGTGGAAGCTACTTTCTTACCTGTATTAGATTATGGAGATGTTTTTTATAGAAACACCACTAAGGCTCTTTTGCATTCACTGGACTCTGTTTATCACTCTGTTTTAAGATTTATAACTCGTAGCAATAATTACACTCATCATTGTGCACTTTATGAAATGGTAGGTTGGCCTTCGCTTCATTTAAGAAGATACAAGCACTGGCTTATATTTGTGTATAAGGCCATACTTGGACAGCTTCCTTTTTATATGAATAGTATACTAACTGTCAGTAGTCAAGGGCATAATCTGCGTTCAAGTAGATATATTCTTTTAAATGTTCCTTTAATGAAGACAGAGTTTGGGAAAACTGCTTTTATCTATAGTGCATCAACTGCTTGGAATGAGATTCAAAGATCATTGAAATTGAGTGTATTTATGTCAATGACTGAGTTTAAACTGTACCTCAACCAAACATTCCAAACTGTCTGCACTTGTTCTTAATTTTATTTTATTGTTGAGATTATTGTTCGATGTATTTAAGTTGTTTTTATGTTGTCTATTGTGTGCTGCTACCTTGGCCAGGGCTCACTTGTAAATGAGATATCTATCTCAATGTGATTTTCTTCCCTGGTTAAATAAAGGTATAATAAAAAAAAAATATATTTTTGCTGTGGTAAGTAACTCAAAAGTGTGTTCTATCAATACCAGGTGGAATTTTGAAAAAATGTAAAACGACTTCTGTATAATTTCACTTTAACTTTGACCCTAACTGCAGGGACGAAAGCAACACACAAGTGGGTCAAAAGTAACACAACAAAACAAGATATATTTTTGTGTTAAACTTGTTTTTAGTAAATATACATGACTATGACCTCGTTAAAGGCGGAGTGCACAATGTTTGAAAGCCAATGTTGATATTTGAAATCACCTAAACAAACACGCCCCTACCCCAATAGAATCTGGACCTTCTTTTAAAAGACCCGCCCCACACATACGCAACCCGGCAAGGATGTTGGTAGACACGCTCCGTACTGCTGTTTGGCTATAAGTGTGTTTTGGTAGTCGGCCCGTCTCCTTTCCAAAGCGTTTTTCACACATTGTGCACTCCGCCTTTAATATGTAAAGGCAAACTTTTTTGTCATTTATCTTTGTAAAAACGTTACTTTTGCCCCAGTTCTCCCCTGCTTTCAAATTTAGGGCAACTAAAGTCTTAACATTTTAGAGCTCTAGAGCTTTTAATTGATTCACACATCCACACAATCCGCAATCTAATGGTTAACACAATTAAGTAAAAATATAATTGTGTGAATTACTTTTTCACAATCTACAAAGCACACCCAAACACCGTAATCTATCATTAGTCCTTGTTAACAGAGTGTTAATATTCCCGCTGTTTCAAGCGTTTCTTCACTCCATTTGGTAAAAACATTATGAAGGTATTCACTGTGTCCCTCTCAGAAAATCCTGTTTAAAGCCACAGCCAATAAATAAACCATACAGAAACCTCAGCTTACAGTTTCACAGCTTGAGCCAGAGGTGTTAAGCCTCCTCTCAAAAGTGTGAATCTGCTACAACTTAGTTGTTTTTCTTTATCACTTTAAACAGCACAGCTCCAGTTCTCCCTATACAAGAGCTATACAGGGCCCCGAACTACCAGGGCTACAAGGCCCAAATCACGTAAAGCCGAACTATCCCAAGATGAACAACCCCTTTAATGGACAATAGCCAAAACCACTAGAAAATGCTGATCTGGAAAGTAAAAATCTAAAAAGTAAAAAGTTTTTTGCAAAACCTAACGTGACTATGACACATTGAAGATCTTTACTTTTAGAGCAGGGGTCTCAAACTCAAACTGGCTTGGGGCCATTTTTAAGAGAGACAGTTCATCGGGGGGCCGCAGAGCTATGTTAACATTCAAAAAGTACAATGTTTCTGTAAATGTCATGTTTAATTTCTATTATTTAATGTATAATAATACTTGAAAATATATAAGCAATGGTTTTATCTTTTTAATTATTTTATAAAAGTAGCCTAAGTAAATATTTTCTTAATCTTATCTTAACTAAGACCTATTAATTAAAACCTTGCACTAAACTAACTAATTTAATTCCTGTATACATTTATAAACTATTATAAAAATTACCACCAGTAAGTGTTTCTGTTTTGATTTATTTTGGATTGTTTTCAGTCATAGTATTGACTTCATTATGTTCTTTATTATTTCAGTTTTCATAAATTTTCTATTATATGTGGGAAAATATTAATAATTGAAAGTGATCCCATAACTTTTGAATTAGTCCATGTTATATAAGATATATTGGACAGAAAAAATAATAGTACTGCTCTATGTGTAATTGAATAGTAAGCTACATAATAATATATTATACTTCATTATATATAGCAGTATACATACTTTTATCTTCTTTACATTTCTCCTCATCTTTTCTCTTTTCTTAACCTGGGCACTTTGATGGCTCTTTTCTTATCTGTAGTTTAAAATGTGTTGCATTACATCTACCGCTCTGCCTCCATATGCGGTGTTTCCATTATGCTGTGACGTGAGGTGAACTAAGCCCACCGCAGCTCGATCTTCTCTGAGTAACAGCTGATATCCACCCGGAAGTAACAAATCTTCTCTAGACAAACACTACAAAGTCCCGACCAGATTAACTGATCGCATGGTGACAATGGTATGATTGACGCTAAGTTCAGTTGAGGAATTAAAATCCGATCACGCATTCAGTGATCCTCGACATCACGGAGCGTGCGGTTCATGGCTGCGTAGCAAACGGTGACGCGACCCACGCCCCGGAGCGCAACTTCCGCTCTCGAGCACGTTGGAAAGTAATGCTTTGACTCGTTTTAACGCGTTGTTAGACGCGACATGTAAACGAACACTTGAACGTTTAAATAAAAAATCAAACGAATATAAAAAAGTGAATAAAAATCTTTCTGCGGGCCAGATTATTTTATATTTTTGAAAGTTGACGCGGGCCGCAGAGAGGGGGAGGGCGGGCCGCAAATGGCCCGCAGGCCGGGAGTTTGAGACCACTGTTTTAGAGACTATTGTGACCTCATAATGGCACCAAGTGGAACTGCAAGGTCTGGACATAACTATTATTTATTTATTTATCAGATAAAGTACATCAGAAACCTGTCAGATGGAATGAGTTTTTAAAACTTTACTTTGCATTAAGTGCGGCAGTGGCGGCTCGTGACTGCTCTTCTGAGGGGCGCAAATTCAAAATATGCTTTTGATGCATCATGTGAACCATGTGCATCATGTTTTTTGCCAAAATAAGTTCCTGCTGCACACGCGTCAAAACCGTTCATGATAAAAGAGACGCTCATGTTCACAAAATACACGCAAGACGCTCCCTTAACAGTAAACTTTGATTACGCATCAGATTATGTGAGTATCTGGCAAACGCGAGTGTCTCTTTTATCATAAACCCTTTAGACGCATCTGCAGCAGGCACTTATTTTGACAAGGCACGTGATACACATAGGATCACTCGACGCGAAAAACAAAATTTTTGAAATTACGAACCACACGCATGAGGGGTACATACATGTTGTGATGAACTTCGCATCTTGCGCCCTTGAAAAAAGAAGCCACCGGCCCTCACTGATGTGCGGGACTTATTTTTCTCTCTTTCCACAAGATCCCAAACACCAATGATCCGGCTTGATCCTGGTAAAAGTATTTATAATTGGAGGAGAAGGCAGATAGACAAGCACAAACAAAATGTGTCAAAGTTAAAGCCAAGCAGACAGTGCTCAGCTGGTGTGCCTTAGCGTCGGCACAGGTCATCGAGTCTTTATGAAATTTATGGAAGGCCACAAGAGTTCTTTGATAGTGAACTATGGCTTAAAAATATGTCAATCATTGTCTTTGCTATATGAGCTGAGCACCACACAGCACACATGCACGCACGCAGGCAGTCACACACCCCACGTGTCGGAAGACAGGCTCATAGAGCTCCCTAGTGTCATTTCCAATTTCCTTGATCTAAATGTATAAGAATTGATGGTGCCTTCCACCAAATGCTGTTATAGGGAACCTGGTTTGTTTATTTAATGAAGACTGTGTCATTGCCAATCTGCGTCCTTGCGTTTGAAATGGTGGCAGGTGTTGGTGGCAGATTTATCTGAGACAGGGGCACTGAATTAACAAATTCAATTTACATAATACTTGCAAGGGAGGACTGGCCTCTTCCAGGGAAACTGTTTAGCTCTCTAGTGTTTGTGCGTGTGAGCGAGAGTGTATATGTGAATGTGTAACTATATCTTGCTGGGCCCAGATGTCCAGACCTCAGCAGGCTGAACCAACAGGCCAAAAGATTAAAAAAAGACATACCTTATTCTTTACAAGTGGGAAACAAATCTTTACGGAGCAAATGATGATGAATGAACACAATCTGGGTAGATTTCCTATGAAAATGAACAGAAACAAGAATATATTTTGTGAAGCAAATTCTTTTTTAAAGGTCTGCACACTTTACACACCTAGATTACAATGATGTCAGTATCAAATGATGCTAAAGAAACAGGTGAGACTGTGTACACTGCAAAAAAATGATTTACAAGAAAAACATTTCTTTTTGTATTTTTGTCTTTTCAGTAAAAATATTAAAAAATTATTGACTTTAAGATTCTTTTTCTTGATGAGCCAAACCATCCAAGAAAATAAGTCTAGTTTATAGACCAAATATATCAAATTTAAGTGATTTTGTGAACAAAACAAGCAAAAAATCTGCCAGTGGGGTAACCAAATTACTTAAATTTTATATTTTTGGTCAAAAAACTAGACTTATTTTCTTGGGTCATTTTGCTAATTATAAAAAGCATCTTAATTTAAGATTTTTAGATATTTTTACTGAAAACATACGGAGCCCCTAAGGGCATATGGAGCAAAAATTAAATAAAGTTTAGTTTCGCGCAAAAATCACTGCACAAAATCACTTAAATTTGATATTTGTGGTCTAAAAACTAGACTTATTTTCTTGGGTCATTTTGCTCATCAAGAAAAAGCATCTTAATTTAAGATATTTTAGGTATTTTTAATTGAAAACATACAGAGCCCCTAAGGGGCACATGTAGCAAAAATTAAAAAAAGTTTAGTTTCGCGCAAAAATCACTGCACAAAATCACTTAAATTTGATATTTGTGGTCTAAAAACTAGACTTATTTTCTTGGGTCATTTTGCTCATCAAGAAAAAGCATCTAAATTTAAGATTTTTTTAGATATTTTTATTGAAAACATACGGAGCCCCTAAGGGCACATGTAGCAAAAATTAAATAAAGTTTAGTTTCGCGCAAAAATCACTGCACAAAATCACTTAAATTTTATATTTTTGGTCTAAAAACTAGACTTATTGTCTTGGGGTGTTTTGCTCATCAAGAAAAAGCATCTAAATTTAAGATTTTTTAGATACTTATTGAAAACATATGGAGCCCCTAAGGGCACATGTAGCAAAAATGAAATAAAGTTTAGTGTCGCGCAAAAATCACTGCACAAAATCACTTAAATTTGATATTTGTGGTCTAAAAACTAGACTTATTTTCTTGGGTCGTTTTGCTCATCAAGAAAAAGCATCCAAATTTAAGATTTTTTTAGATATTTTTATTGAAAACATACAGAGCCCCTAAGGGCACATGTAGCAAAAATTAAATAAAGTTTAGTTTCACGCAAAAATCACTGCACAAAATCACTTAAATTTGATATTTTTGGTCTAAAAACTAGACTTATTTTCTTGGGTCATTTTCCTCATCAAGAAAAAGCATCTTAATTTAAGATATTTTAGGTATTTTTAATTGAAAACATACAGAGCCCCTAAGGGGCACATGTAGCAAAAATTAAAAAAAGTTTAGTTTCGCGCAAAAATCACTGCACAAAATCACTTAAATTTGATATTTGTGGTCTAAAAACTAGACTTATTTTCTTGGGTCATTTTGCTCATCAAGAAAAAGCATCTAAATTTAAGATTTTTTTTAGATATTTTTATTGAAAACATACGGAGCCCCTAAGGGCACATGTAGCAAAAATTAAATAAAGTTTAGTTTCGCGCAAAAATCACTGCACAAAATCACTTAAATTTTATATTTTTGGTCTAAAAACTAGACTTATTGTCTTGGGGTGTTTTGCTCATCAAGAAAAAGCATCTAAATTTAAGATTTTTTAGATATTTTTATTGAAAACATACAGAGCCCCTAAGGGCACATGTAGCAAAAATTAAATAAAGTTTAGTTTCGCGCAAAAATCACTGCACAAAATCACTTAAATTTTATATTTTTGGTCTAAAAACTAGACTTATTGTCTTGGGGTGTTTTGCTCATCAAGAAAAAGCATCTAAATTTAAGATTTTTTAGATATTTATTGAAAACATATGGAGCCCCTAAGGGCACATGTAGCAAAAATGAAATAAAGTTTAGTTTCACGCAAAAATCACTGCACAAAATCACTTAAATTTGATATTTTTGGTCTAAAAACTAGACTTATTTTCTTGGGTCATTTTGCTCATCAAGAAAAAGCATCTTAATTTAAGATATTTTAGGTATTTTTAATTGAAAACATACAGAGCCCCTAAGGGCACATGTAGCAAAAATTAAATAAAGTTTAGTTTCACGCAAAAATCACTGCACAAAATCACTTAAATTTGATATTTTTGGTCTAAAAACTAGACTTATTTTCTTGGGTCATTTTGCTCATCAAGAAAAAGCATCTTAATTTAAGATATTTTAGGTATTTTTAATTGAAAACATACAGAGCCCCTAAGGGGCACATGTAGCAAAAATTAAAAAAAGTTTAGTTTCGCGCAAAAATCACTGCACAAAATCACTTAAATTTGATATTTGTGGTCTACAAACTAGACTTATTTTCTTGGGTCATTTTGCTCATCAAGAAAAAGCATCTAAATTTAAGATTTTTTTTAGATATTTTTATTGAAAACATACGGAGCCCCTAAGGGCACATGTAGCAAAAATTAAATAAAGTTTAGTTTCGCGCAAAAATCACTGCACAAAATCACTTAAATTTTATATTTTTGGTCTAAAAACTAGACTTATTGTCTTGGGGTGTTTTGCTCATCAAGAAAAAGCATCTAAATTTAAGATTTTTTAGATATTTATTGAAAACATATGGAGCCCCTAAGGGCACATGTAGCAAAAATGAAATAAAGTTTAGTTTCACGCAAAAATCACTGCACAAAATCACTTAAATTTGATATTTTTGGTCTAAAAACTAGACTTATTTTCTTGGGTCATTTTGCTCATCAAGAAAAAGCATCTTAATTTAAGATATTTTAGGTATTTTTAATTGAAAACATACAGAGCCCCTAAGGGGCACATGTAGCAAAAATTAAAAAAAGTTTAGTTTCGCGCAAAAATCACTGCACAAAATCACTTAAATTTGATATTTGTGGTCTAAAAACTAGACTTATTTTCTTGGGTCATTTTGCTCATCAAGAAAAAGCATCTAAATTTAAGATTTTTTTTAGATATTTTTATTGAAAACATACGGAGCCCCTAAGGGCACATGTAGCAAAAATTAAATAAAGTTTAGTTTCGCGCAAAAATCACTGCACAAAATCACTTAAATTTTATATTTTTGGTCTAAAAACTAGACTTATTGTCTTGGGGTGTTTTGCTCATCAAGAAAAAGCATCTAAATTTAAGATTTTTTAGATATTTATTGAAAACATATGGAGCCCCTAAGGGCACATGTAGCAAAAATGAAATAAAGTTTAGTGTCGCGCAAAAATCACTGCACAAAATCACTTAAATTTGATATTTGTGGTCTAAAAACTAGACTTATTTTCTTGGGTCGTTTTGCTCATCAAGAAAAAGCATCTAAATTTAAGATTTTTTAGATATTTTTATTGAAAACATACAGAGCCCCTAAGGGCACATGTAGCAAAAATTAAATAAAGTTTAGTTTCACGCAAAAATCACTGCACAAAATCACTTAAATTTGATATTTTTGGTCTAAAAACTAGACTTATTGTCTTGGGGTGTTTTGCTCATCAAGAAAAAGCATCTTAATTTAAGACATTTTAGGTATTTTTAATTGAAAACATACAGAGCCCCTAAGGGCACATGTAGCAAAAATTAAATAAAGTTTAGTTTCGCGCAAAAATCACTGCACAAAATCACTTAAATTTGATATTTGTGGTCTAAAAACTAGACTTATTGTCTTGGGGTGTTTTGCTCATCAAGAAAAAGCATCTTAATTTAAGATATTTTAGGTATTTTTAATTAAAAATATACAGAGCCCCTAAGGGCACATGGAGCAAAAATTAAAGTGTAGTTTTGCGTGCACACGTGAAACTATCGCGTGCGCACGTCAAACTATAATCTGTTTTTATAGTTTAATATACAGTATGTGCGAACATAAGCTCTCTTGCAAGCGTGTGCACACACACACACACACAGATTTTTTTGCTTATCCCATTGGCAGATTTTTTTGCTTGTTTTATGCACAAAATCACTTAAATTGTATATTTTTGTAGACTTTTTTCTTGGTTCATTTTGCTCATCAAGAAAAAGCATCTTATTTTAACTGAAACCATACGGAGCCCCAAAGGGGACATGGAGCAAAATTAAATTAAGTTTAGTTTCGCTTGTGCACGTGAAACTATCACGTTTAGTATCGCGTGAAACTAAACTAAAAAAAAAATCTGTACATGAAGGTGTCACGTGAGCACATGAAAGTTAGCACATGAAACTAAACTTTAGATTTTTTTTAATCCAGTGTCACCTTAGGGGGTTGGTAAAAACAGGACAAAAATACAAATAAAATTTTCTTGAAAATCAGTGTAGGCCTATTTGTACAAAAAATAAAAAAGATAATAGCCCACATATTGCTGTCTGCACGATCTGTTTTTCATAGTTCAATATTCTGTATGTGCGAACATAAGCTCTCTTGCAAGCGTACACACACACACACACACACACACACACACACACATCAGCTGCCACACCAACTGCATGAAAGCCCTACTGTGTTCATTTCAAATGATTCAATCGGATGAATGAACATATGCTCACCCCTGAATCATAAGTTAAATTATGCATGGCGTAATTTAATTTAATCCAGTTTATCGAGTTTGAAATAGAGCAAAACGCCATATGAAACAGACTTTTAATTTATGACCTTTCCTTCAGAATTTGTTTGCGTTGGTCAATTAGGATGAATCATCTGTTCAAGTCAAAGCATTTTAAATTAAGCCAATGAAGCCTTCCAAATCACAGACAGTTTCTTGTTTCATCTGATGAATTATTTGCTTATTCTACGCGATGCACTTAATAGCTACAGCTCACCTGAACCGTAATCATACTGAATAAATGTTACATAAATCATAATCATAAATGAACACTTTAAGCACATAATGATATATGGCCATATGTTCCAACTACAAAATACATGACTAGAAACACTGTCAATCATTCGCAGCAGTTCTATCACAACACGTCAAAGAGCTGTTGACAGATTTTTACCCACAATGCTTTGCCACACCGCACATTGTGATGCACGTTTGTGATGTTTACTGCTAAATATTGATAGACATCTGGTGTTCCATTCATCCCCAATCAAAAACGGGCCACTCTGTAAAAAACCTCTCTCACCGCTCCTTTTTCTTTGCTATAAATCAAGGCACTGGCTACAAAATACTTTTACTCTCATTTTCCAAGAATAAGTGCCTTGAAGGCATGCTAATTTGGCATGTCACTAGACACATACTGTATTAGCTGGACTACTGGGAGAGGACGGATATGCGCTTGCCCGACATATTTGTTAATTCACAAGTGTGCAGAGAATGTTGGGGAGTGAAGTTCTCCAGGAGTCTAACAATAATGACCTTGTTTGGTCTACGGTCTAAAATAGCTAACACTCAACACCTCGCTTTTAGAGGAAAGGTTTTTGGAAAAAGAGTCAAGTGCCTGCCATCAAGAGACCAACTGCTTGAAAATAGATAAAAGCACAATAAAAGCAGAATTTACAAGTTAATTTACAACAAACAAACAAAAGATACAAACGATGTACATTATCTGTTTGCTTATGTTTGGATCTCTGTTGTTTATAAACAGAAGTGCCTGAAAACTCGGGTTTTCCAGATGTAATTGATCAAACTTTGTCTCGCTAAATTAGCCATGTCGGCCAGAAATCCACTCTCTTGTTGTTGCGAGATGACATATTTATAAGCCAAATAAATACAGACGGTGTGAGTGTGTATAGACATTTGCGCGAGTGACACAGCCCCAGCTGTGGAGCAGAAAGAAACAGTTTTTTGCTGGGTGCAAATCAAAGTGACGGAGAGCACAATAACCCACAGGTTGGAAATGATGAGGCTCTTTAGATTGGGGGAAAAAAAGCAACGGTGTATCCGCGACCCTGCACATGGCTCTAATCGCTTCAAATGAAGTAATGAAGGAGACACCGGCGTTGCCAGATCTCCTCTCCTGTTCTGCAAGGTGCAGTGCTTGTTTGTGTGAATGTCTGGCAATTAAAAATAATTGGGAAGCAGGTTTGCCTCTAAATCTTCCAAGAGTGCCAGTTATGATCTAATGAAGCTTCATTAGCCATGCTGAAAGCTGAGAGCTCTGTATGACAACGGCAATTAGACCAGATCATAGGCAAAATCATTAAAAAATACCCTGGCTAAGATTAGCTTTTCACTTAATGACCAATTCATTAGCTAATTGATTTCTTATTAGTTACAGGCAAAAAAGCCTGTTTGGGCTTCTGTACAGCTAATTAACAGCATTTTACACCATTAGTCAATTGCCTAATTTTCAGGAAAACCACTTTTGAAAGGAGCATGGCTGAAAGGCACTGGGCCATTTGCTTGAATGTTTTATTCTTCAAGTATTGCTGGGTAACTCATTAATGTTACAAATATTAAATGATATTATACATTTCCACGTGAACACACTTTCCGGTGGCTCAGTCCACAGAGAAGATGCCAATAATGAGAGTTTTTTCATTTCTACTAGCCAACTTTTATTGCTTGCTTTTTATTCCAATATTCTTCAAAGTATGTTATAAAAATCTTTAAAAAGTTGTTGACACATGCCTAGCTTATATGGGGGTCTCTTGTCCTTTCTTATGCTTATTTAGAAAATAACGTAAATGAAATTAAAAATGTTAAAACAACTTTCTGATTCAAAAAGTGTAGTATACTTACATTTACATTTAAAGGATTAGTCCATTTTCTAAAAAAATAATAATTTACTCACCACCATGTCATCCAAAATGTTGATGTCTTTCTTTGTTCAGTCGAGAAGAAATTATGTTTTTTGAGGAAAACATTGCAGGATTTTTCTCATTTTAATGGACTTTAATAGAGCCCAACACTTAACACTTAACTCAACACTTAACAGTTTTTTTCAATGGAGTTTCAAAGGACTATTAACGATTCCAAACGAGGCATACGGGTCTTATCTAGCGAAACGATTGTCATTTTTGACAAGAAAAATAAAAAATATGTACTTTTAAACCACAACTTCTCGTCTAGGTCCGGTCCTGTGATGCGCCAGGTTCACCTCACGTAAATGCGTAGTGACGTAGAGAGGTCACGTGTTACATACATGAAACGCACATTTGCAGACCATTTTAAACAATAAACTGACACAAAGAAATTAATTAGTATAATTCGACATACAACAACGTCGGAACGGTCCTCTTTCTCCACACTTGTAAACACTGGGGCGTTCGTCCTCTGTGACCTCTTGACGTCATGACGTATTGCGTGAGGTCGCACTGGCGCTTTCAGGACCGGACCTAGATGAGAAGTTGTGGTTTAAAAGTGCATATTTTTTATTTTTCTTGTCAAAAATGACAATTGTTTCGGTAGATAAGACCCTTATGCCTCGTTTGGGATCGTTTAGAGTCCTTTGAAACTGAAAAAAAAATGTTAAGTGTTGAGTTAAGTATTAAGTGTTGGGCTCTATCAAAGTCCATTAAAATTAGAAAAATCCTGTAATGTTTTCCTCAAAAAACATAATTTCTTCTCGACTGAACAAAGAAAGACATTAACATTTTGGATGACATGGTGGTGAGTAAATTATCTGGATTTTTTTTTAAGAAAATGGACTAATCCTTTAAGCATTTTGCAGATGATTTTATCTAAAAGCAACTACAATCCATTTCAAGATACACATATATCATCAGTATGTGTGTTCCCTGGGTTCAAACCCCTAATCGTTTGCGCTGCTAACGCAATGCTCTACCACTGAGCTATACAGCAACTGAATCTGGGACTGAATCGCCCACAGAGCTTTTTCTCTGCTTAAAAAATTCATATGTTAACTTTTGTTATGAGCACATGTAACCATCTTATATGAGAGTTTAAGTGTATGCTTCCTCAAGACAAAAACAGCATGTACATTGACAGGTGGTCTGATTGAATGACAGTGGTATCCTCTGTCACTTAACAAGGTTGTCCAATCTACATCACATTGATGTAAAGAAGAGTGAAGCATTTACTGGTCTCTTATGGGTTGCTAAGTCATGCACTCTCAGAAAAATGGTACAAAAGTTGTCACTGGGACGATACCTTTTAAAAAGGTCCTAATATGTAACATTTTGGTAAAGATATATAATGTGCAAGTATGTACATCTAATGTCCCAATGCGTATATTTAAGATACCAATACACTGCCTGGGAATTATGTTTAAGCCATGTTGGGTAAATATTGGACAGAACACACCGCTGGGTTGACACTGACAATGCTGGGTTGTTTTAAAGGAAAACACCACAGTTTTTCAATATTTTCCTATGTTCTTACCTTGACTTAGACAAATTAATACATAGCTATCTTTTTTGAATGCGTGCACTTAATCTTTGTACAGCGTGTTGTGAATGTGTTAGCATTTAGCCTAGCCGCATTCATTCCTTGGGATCCAAACAGGGATGAATTTAGAACCCACCAAACACTTCCATGTTTTCCCCTATTTAAAGACTGTTACATGAGTAGTTACACAAGTAAGAATGGTAGCACAAAATGAAAGTGGTGATTTTTTAAGCGGATAAAAAATTAGAACTATATTGTATGGCGGAAGAGCACTTAGTTTGCAGCACTTCGACCTCGGGTGCAGTAACATCCTCTCTCCTGAATACTCCTTATACTTCCCCCTATAGCACTCCGCCAAGGTCGAATTATCTTTATTCAGCCCGCTGGTCATTTTTGTCTGATTTAAAATCAGTGTGGTTACTTTTACCTTTCCACTGTACATGCCAAAATGACGCCCGATAAACTGGAAGGAGAGTCAGAAAGGAGCTGTGTGGGGTGTCAACTATCTGCGAGTGCGTATTTATCAGATCCAATGTGAGCTTTGGATGCATAAAAAAATAAACTTGTTCGAGTTCACCGCATGTGACATACTGACCGGAAGTGATGTATTTCATTGTGTTCCAATCAAAACACTGTGTGTAACACTTAAAATCTTTAAAAACGATTGATTACTGATAAGTAGATTATTAACTATAAATATATTCGTAGATTAAAGGCTCTCTGGAATGAGCTTCTCTCCCATGCTAACAAAGATTTACAATTAAACAGAAATATTATTACGATTGCCACTAGGGGGCATTTGGACAGTCGCATCCAAATGTAGTCTACAATGGAAAGTGTAGGTTTAGACTATATATCATTAAAATATTAAAAAAAGAAAACATGAAGTGCAATTAGGCGAAGAGTGGATATATGTTGTATAACTATAAAAGTATTTAAAATATTTAAATTGTAACAATGTATGAAAGTTAAACAGTTATAAACAAAAGAAGTTTAAGAGCTCTGTATTACAAAAATACATGTGTTGATTATTTCCACTTGCACTTTTTTGTGCAATGTTCATAGTTAAACTATTACATTTGGCTCTTGCAATGTTAAACTGTTTTTAAAATATTAAAAAAAGAAAATACATGTTTTACATGAGTAATTAAAAGGCAAAATACTGGATACAAGATGTGTGCATTTTTTTTGAAAATGCTTTTTTTTATATATGATCTATAACAAAAAGTAACAAAAACAACATAATTTATAACATAAATAATAATCATATGTATATGTATGCGTAAAATAATAATGTAAATGTAAAAATATATAAAAGGTAAAAACAAGAGATAAAAGTTTGGCCTGCCATCATATTTAAAATGTGGCCCTCGAAGAAGAGTAGTTGAAGACCCCTGATACAGATAAAAATACATTTTAGTAGTCCGTAACTTCTCAAGTCAAAAGAACATAAAAAATGCTATGGTCAATAATACAATAAGACGCATTTAAAGAATGAAATTTGTCTTAAACCTGTAGGAAAATGCAGAATATTCACAAAGATCTTTATCATTCGGCAAAGGTTCTTGCCACAGCTATACAAATTAGCTCTAAAGTATAGCTCTAAAAATTAGCATCTGTCCTTTTTAATATATACCAAATGCAGAGTTTCAGTGGCACAGCAGAAGGGAAGGTTCATAACTAAACCCTATGGCGGCTTCGAAGAACTTAACATTTTTGTATGACCAACAGCCATGGTCACCATAGACCAACCTTGCATGGAAAAAAGTTTAAAGATTTCTCCCTCTGTGGTTTAATGTCATGGTTACAAAATTCCCAGTGTGTATGGGCAGCAACCGGATATGATATCATGCGTTTAAGCATCATGAATTCTGATGTGCTTGCACCGCTGCATTTGCTTTTATTATTACTGCACAAAAGAGGATTCTGTGAGACCTTGAAAAGGTCATGCTGTGACATTTCGATCATCTATGGTCACACGTCTTCACGTGATACAAAATTAAGGGTCAGAGTTCACCAAGCTTGAACTTCGAAACATGTAAAATGTGAAATTCTTTTGCATGAGCTTGCATTTTCGGTCTGGCACATTCGCATGCGTATAAATAGAAGTGAATGGAAAAAAGCTAATGTGACCACGGCATTAGAAAAAAATGGCATACATGACATGGTAATTAAATAATGACATTATTTTTATTTTAGAGGGCACTATCCCTCTAATTTCCATTAGGTATATTTTTTTTTCCTTTTCTCCAACCGCAGGTCTGTTTTACTAAAGGGTCGATGTTTGTGAGCTGAAGAGC
Organism: Misgurnus anguillicaudatus; assembly: GCF_027580225.2. Taxonomy (NCBI): domain Eukaryota; kingdom Metazoa; phylum Chordata; class Actinopteri; order Cypriniformes; family Cobitidae; genus Misgurnus; species Misgurnus anguillicaudatus. Next base: position 28,188,330 of record NC_073353.2, read on the forward strand.
TCCTGATCTTTGTCCAGTGCTGGTTCTGTTAGTGCTTGAATAGCTTGGCCCAGGGGGACGGAGGGACACAGCGTGACAGATGGGGGTGACTGGTAACTCTGCTGAGGGACTTGTCTACAGATGGTGCATTCCCCCCTTCTCTCTTTCCCTACACAATCCCTCCCCCTTCCATCACAACCCGCAGGCTGCTGCAAAGAAGAGTGGGAAAGATAGAGAGACAGAGAAGCCCTAAGAGCTGCCTGCCTCACCTTGGCACCGCTGGCCTTCTCCATCTCCTCTTCATCAGCCACACCACACTGCATCCCGTCACTAATTAATCTTAATGAGTCTGCAGATCAGTGACTACTTCTTAAGATGAGTGCATAAATCACCTCCAACAAATGGACGCAGCACAAGTCTTTAGCTAAAGCCGGATGAAATTAAAAAACGTTGCCTTTTAATTGCATGATTGAGCAAGTGCAGAATGCAGTATAAAAGCTTGTCTGAATTCATGGTAAATGAGTCGGACCCAGTCTGGAATAATGATGCGGATGGCATGCATTTGACCGCCTATTTACTGTAAGCGCAATCCCGCCGGTCTACTTTGTAAGCATATCAGGGGGATGGTTGAGCAAGATGAAAATGATACATGTCCACATTAGGCAAATTAATGTGTGCTATCAGCAACTACAAGCATGCGAGGTCTTCAGCTTTGACCACAAGATGCACCCATCACTGGCTCCCCTCATAGATAATATTCTCAACACGTGCAATAAGGCCAGCTACTAAACTAGACTGCAGGCGGGATGACCTCATAAACAAGAAAAACAAATGTGTGATTTTCTTTGTCTGCCAGAAGTAACTGAGTTGAGTTAGACGGAGCCTAATTAATACTGTTTACTCAGGGAATATGTATCTAGGGATTATGCCTTGCTGTTATGTTTAATTTAAAATGGTATATGTAGATTAAACACAAATCTACAGGATTTTCAAGATGAGCTAATTACGAATGCAGGGGTTTTCAATCATTTCTGACCCAGAGAAACATGATTTTACAAATGAATCAATACAGCAAAAAACATGCTAAATACACTTTTATACCGTAAGGCTGCTGAATGCTTCATTCTGATTGGTTGACAAACCATTCAAAGGGTTTGCATGCACACCTATGAAGTAGTTCCAGGTCTGTCGATCACATTAACAGGTCCATATCACTATGCCAAGATTTATTTCATTTCAATAAAAAATCATAAATATTTATAAATACATGCATTGTAGCATTGTGTGTGCATTATTTTTGAATAATTGAACAGCCTGTCGTTAATTATTCCTGACTTAAACCATGGTACATTTTCAATAGGGGTACACACAGAGACCCTCAATATAAAAATTATGGATTTTCTCAGTGACACTGCAATAATCAATTTCATTAATAACAATTTCAACAATAACATTAATAATAATTAAAGTCGCCATGAAAATAAAATGAAAAACTCACTTGTTTTGGAATATTGTGGTGTTATTTACAAATGAATTATCTGTGAGCTTTATTATTTAAAAAAATTCATGCCCTGATAATCTTTAATCAAAAACGCAAATCTTCTCCCCTCCTTAAAATGATATCTCTTTACTTGCGGTCATATGATATGGCAGGTGGGCAGGGTCTGGGAGAAGATTGCTGCGATTAGCAATTAGCAACACGACCCAACTTCAAACGATTCAATCAAATCTCAATGGACAAATTCAAATCCACCCCTGCCTTATTTTATTTCAGAAGCTGGTTTCACTCGGATATACGTCACCAAGGGGAAAATAAGGCAATCGCTACTTACTAGACTTTGTTAAAATATGCTCATTTTCCAGCTCCCCTAAAGTAAAACATTTAATTTTTACCGTTTTGGAATCCATTCAGCCGATCTCCGGGCCTGTCGGTACCACTTTTAGCATAGCTTAGCATAATCCGTTGAATCTGATTAGACCATTAGCATTGCGCTAAAACAATAACAAAAGAGTTTTGATAGCAGGCGCCATGATATTATACAGCGCCTGAAATAGTCTCTTTGTAACTTTCAATAACAGGGGACTATTTTCCGGCACTGCAGGAGGCGTAATATCATTGCGCCTCCTGCAGCAATGTTACGGCAGCAAAGTCCTTGATTATTACACCAGAATGAGAGTATAGTTCCTAGCCATATCGACCTAGAAAATCACAACTTTTAATTTTCATTTGGTCTTAGGACACAATGTAACTACAGAAGAGTCAAGTTTTAAATAGAAAAAATATCAAAACTCTTTGTTTGTTTTTTTAGCACAATGCTAATGGTCTAATCAGATTCAATGGATTATGCTAAGCTATGCTAAAAGTGGTACCGCCAGACCAGGAGATTGGCTGAATGGATTCCAAAACGGTAAAAATTAAATGTTTAAATTTAGGGAAGCTGGAAAATGAGCATATTTTCCAAAAAAGTGTAGTGTCCCTTTAACATTAACCTTAATAACATAAACTTTCATTAATAACATTAACAAGCATTTTTTTATGCCAAATTAGTGTTGGCTTAATTTTTCAATTATGTAGCCTATCCCACATTCCCTGTGGACTTATTTTGTCAATGTATTGCCCAACAGATAGATTTACATGTATTTGTTGATGGTTTTCACTCAGCCAAATCACTAAATGATAAGTTTATGATACTCAGTTTGTTAGTTATGCTGCATTATACCTGCTTAAAAACCCTACCTGTACCATTAGGTGACTTGTTTAGTTGCATTAAAATAACTACGGTAACTGGTGGACCTGGCTGACCTCTTTAAACATGCTGATTAAACCAAACACAACACATAGTGATGAAAAGCTACAATTGTGTTTTCCGCAGTATCAGTATTCATTTCCCAGAATGTTCATCTCCAGACTTCCACATCTGAGCTTTCTCAGGTGACACTCAGCATGGCTCTTATCTGCGAATGCGCGGATGAAATACCACATTGTGCATCTTTCATAAATTATTTTTCATAGTATTGATTTGAGCTTATTGTGCCGAGGCATTTTATTTCCCATGAGCCCAGAGCTATTAACTCTGATATGATCAGGAAAGATCCTCTTACTCAAATTCCCCCGTCATATCTTGGCCAGTGTGCTACATGCACACTTGACCTCGGACAGACACAACATGGTTGTTGCCGTGTAGATCACGGTTAGCAAACACGTCTCATTACTGTAGCATAGTTTGCGTGTGTACTTTGCTTTGCTGGTGAATGGGGCATACGGACTGCAGTGTATCCCCAAGTCATCAAGTATTTGCAGAATACCAGTGCAAATACTGTCAACAGATAACAGTTCAAAGATACATTACTTGCCAACATACAGTATTTTGTTAGTATTATATTATCAAAGCATTGCAGACTTTCTCTTGCTCTTTAACATAAGGGTCGTTCTTAAAAAACATCTCAAACCCAGCTGTCCATTTAATCTTTGGTCTCTCGAGTAGATATGGTAACCCATTCCTTGCAGGAGTGCTTGCAAGTACTAAACGGCAACTGCAAAATGCCGCCGTCTGATATGAATAGAAATCTCCAGATATTCTCACATTTTTCACCCCCTCTCAGGTCTCCACAAGCTTTGGGGAGATGCAGAAATCAAATTTAAAACTGTCTCTGACCTACAATGCAACCAGTTGTTTGGCCCCCTGTTAACAACGAACCGCGATAAAAACCATACACCTTAACCTCGCTACAACAATCAGCTGTATCCAGAAAGAAAGAGTTGGTTCGAGGAAAGATTGGGGGTGGAGGGCTCGGGGCGGTAGGTTTGTCAGAGTACTCTGTGGATTATTATGTTTCAAGGATAAAGTCAATTTAATACCATCAGCCTATGGGAAGAAGGCAGCGGAGGGAAAAGAAGGAGAAGAATGTGGTCTCATGCTTCCGGGTTTTAACACTCCAGACTTTTGGATTTTAGGCATAATTTTGTTAATAATCAATACTCTTTTAGAGGTTTAAAAACATAAGAACTAGACTAGACTCAAATAACTCCTCATAAATGAAATCCATTAAGAGCTACATGTGACAGATCAGATCTAAAATTTGTGTTAATCTGTATATGATTTAGGATTTATATAATATTGCACTAAGAAGTAGCAAGAGATATTATTACTGTACATAATTATTTTCACTATACAAAGAGTACAAAGAAACACAAGATTAGATACAAGAAGATAATAAGGCAACACCTCCACATTTACATTAAATCTACATTTAACCTTGTAAATGTGTTCCTTCAAGGTTTAATGTAAAATACAGAAAGTGTAACAAGAGACAGGAGGAAGATTGTTAGGGTTAACTACGCCTCATTATCTTTTCTACAGGCATGCCTGTGCATAACATTCAAAATTGTCTGCCACCGGGGGTAGGCTGTTGTACTTAATTGGGGGTTTAAACCCTGCGGTGATCAGTATGGCTCAAAACAGCAAATAGCCACCATTTTAAATATGAATTAAGAAAGCATTGGTCTAGAAACATAAGGGATTAATCTGAGTGAACGAGCAAGTTCAAACGCTGTTATGGCATTTGTCAGAGTTAGCCTTGACTTCTTGCAAAAAAAAGGTCCCAGGTCTCTTTCCCCTTTACTTTATTAACAAGCTGCCTAACCCCAAAAATGAGTGCTGCTTGAAGTTTCACAAAACATATATGCATGGTCTGGTACCCCGGCTATTAAACTATTAAATGGCTTCCTGCCAATATAGACACCAACTCTACATTAGAGCTCTGTGTTGTACTGTTAAGAGGCCACATGGCCCCTCGCAAATGACATCAAACTTAATAAAGCTGTTAATTTGCTTATAATGTGCCAAAAGCTAATGAAAGGTAGGAAAGGAGGATGAACTTTGCCATCACACCATTATGAGCAGTAAGGCATAATTACATTTACATTTTGCATAACTTGAACAAGGATCCTGCCTGCTGTCTCTGATTAAGAGGATGCAAATAATCCAGATCAGTTATTTCTTAAAGAGACAGTATGCAGCAGCCACCTGCATGTTTTAATAGGCTGGAAAAGTGTGAAATTAATTACATTTGACGAATAAAAAAATATAAGTGTAATTGTATGCCACATTAAATCGTAATTTAAACGGACACAAATAGATTATTTTATATGTGCGTGTTTATTTTTATTTATTTTTTTTAGATATGAGCTATTTTTGTTTCTAAACAATCACAATCACTGTCGACGAGGACACCGATGTCATAAATTTTCATGCACATCGCCCGTGGCTTTAGATGTAAAATTGTTATCGACATTTCACTTGACGATTTATTTATTTCTTTACAGCCCAGATATAGACTGTAATCCATCAACCTGTCCAATCTTAATTCGGTCACTTCCAGTGACACCTTTTAGAGCTTAATTGTGATTTGATTGTGTCTGCTTACCCCTTAAAGCCAAAACAGATAATATGTGGACAAGATAGCACATACGAAATTGGCTTCAAATTATGAGATATGTAAGACGTGTATTTTTGCGAACACACTAAATTATTACTTCACCGAAGACATGAAAAATGAATAATAATGACTTATCAATAGTAATCGAGTGAATTTATATATCTGATCTACACATTAAATGTATTGATATTTTAATTAATATTTATTTGTTAATACGATTTATTCTGATATTCGTTACTATATTAGGCTATGTCGCGTTGCATTTTATGTGCGCTACTTTAGGCTATATTTTATTGTAAATTGTATTAATGCTGGTAGCAAAACAAATGAAACATTTGCTCGTCAGTAAAATCTTTCTTGGAGAATTTGGAGAAATGAGAGGGAGAGGGAGGGAGAGAGAGAGAGAGAGAGAGAGAAAGAGAGAGAGAGAGAGAGAGAGAGAGAGAGAGAGAGAGAATTCATGTGTCTTAAGAATTGATCGCCATTAAACGCCGGCGACACTACGAGTAACACTCTTAAAAATAAAGGTTCCTAAAATGTTCTTCGCCGGGCATAATGGTCTCATACACAACCTTTAACATCTGTTCTGTTGGATTTTTTGTATAGAAAGGTTTAACAGACAAAAAACATGCTAGAAATAAGTAGTTTTTAAACATTTGACTGAAGGGCTCTTTTGGGAACCAAAATGTTTTTCTGTAGCATCGCTACAAAGAACATCCAGTACATATACAGACTTGGCCATTTAGCCATATGTAGCCTATATTTCGATCCTATGGAGGCTGGGAACCACATGTGGATCTGCCGCATATATATATATATATATATATATGATACTCGGTCAACGCATTTCAAGACATCTGCAACAGCCACTCTGGAATCCCACAAGTGAACTACAATTTAAAAAAAGGAATGCATAAAGAAATCACAACACAAAGGCTGAGAATATCAAGGCCTACACACCTGCTCTAAGCTATAATAAAAACACCTGAGGAACAAGTAATCCAACTTTATAACCAGCGGTTTAAGAGAGACCTACCGCTAACTCTCGAAATATCCTGGTATCAAAGGTGCACCTGACACACTTTATCTTTCCCCTTACGTGCTGACCCTACAAATGTCACATAGTTTACAACCAGCAGCAGTGCTTAAATATAGCAAACACTATATAAAGGTGTTGAATTATGTGTTTTAACAGACGAAAAATGATTATAAGAACAATAAAAATAAATATATTGTTTAAGCCGCCGAAGTACGGTAATTTATTTAAATCAGGAAGAATTAAGAGAACATAAACCACATGGTCATGTTATAAAAAATATTCAAATACGGGGCTGTAGTTTATATGAATTTAATAAATAAAGCGCCCATCAAACACGTCATCTGTGAGGTTTACAAGAGCGATATTACACCATGGAGCTCAGTATACACAGGGGATCATAACATCCTTTTGATTCTGCCCTTTTTATGCTCGCCCTGCACTGATCTGTGCACGCAATCATATCATAGAGCCATATCCGATCTTCTTATGCATTTTTAAATATGAAATAGAAATATTGGAAAATAAATGTCACAGATGGATTGATCGATTTTCTCTCCCACTAAAATAGTTCGAGAATCATTGTTATGCCGAAATGATTAAAGACTACAATTTAGTCTTTAATTGTAAAAGGGCACTTAAAATACTCTTCTAAATTGTTCAAATAAATTAACGCCTTGCATAATTATGACAAAAAAATCACCGTGCCGCATGTAACAGGACAATTATTTTAAATAATTAATTTTAAAATCACATTTAAACATTTTAAAACATAACAGCAACGGTCTGGCAAACTCGTTTATTTAACGTAAAATAAGAAAGAATTGCATAGGCGTTTGGTCACACAATGTTTTTCTCCTTGTCAGAAATTAAATAGTAATATGGACAGTATTTGATATCAATGCTATTAATTGTACTAGAACTTCACCTATAAGACTCGCAAATAAATAAAACTTCACTTTATTTAAAATATGAACTGCACAACAATAGGACACATTTTTTCCAACTGCAATATCAACTGTGTGCGAAACCGACCAATTTACTATACCTTGTAAACTAGTACCCTAATTTACTCATAACATTAAAATATTATGGAGATTATTTATTGAATATTATTTAAAATAAATATACATTTATTTTATTATGTGAACATGTTTTTATAAATATACTTTTAAATTAGATTTTTCTTCTTGAGACATAACAATAAAAACTACTCAGAAACACTCGTGCAAAAAGTTGTGTATAAATTGGGTAATCTTGAATCACCACAGTCAATTTAACACAAATAAACATACACTAATAGAACTGATGGTAAACGTCAATATAATAGAATGCACAAAAACTGATAATGGCATTCTGTAATATTCAGTTCCTCTAATTGCGTCAACGAAATTATCACAGAATTAATTAAACACGGTTCCCATTTCCAACTGACCACAGATCAGTGCAGGAATCCTAATTAATTATAATGAAATTAACGGGACTTTATCCAGTATAGCAGCATTGATTTGAGGAAAAGCCGCTGAAAGTTGAATTCAGAACCGCCTGTAATGACTCCAGACATGATGGCGATGGGGGCCGGGCTGAGGTGGCCGTGTATAAATAGTGTGATCTGAAAAACACAGACATAACAGCAGGAGTGATCTAAACCTACTACACGCCGGTATATCGCCGAAAGCACTGTTGAGCAGACACAGATTCGCGTTAGGGTAATTTTAAAGTGGATTTTTGTAATCAGCCATGGAAGAACTCACGGCGTTCGTGTCGAAATCCTTCGATCAGAAAACCAAGGAGAGCACCAAGGAGAGCATCACGTACAGGGAAGTTTTGGAGAGTGGTTTAGCCCGAGCCAGAGAGCTGGGAAACTCGGAGTCCAGCCTTCAGGAGATTACTGAAACCAACAACAACCATTGTGCGGTACACCTTTACAAGGAGCACGCAGAGCTGGAAAAGGAGAAATTGAAGGAGTTTAACGTGACAAGGGCTAGTGACGGTAAGTTGCAGTTACGCAAAGTGTCATGTATCTATTGGACACGTTTACGCATTTAGGCGTGTAAAGTTACTGTTCGCGCAAGACCTGCTATACGTTTGACTGTTAAAACATCTGCATTTGTGAATTTTTAGGTAATGTTCATTATATTACACAGTCGTTTTGATCGTCGTAAGAGGCGTGTGTGTGTGTGTGTATGTGAAGAAATTCAGCTGTATTCATTTAATGCATTTGGCACATGTTTGTTGTTATACGTGCCTCATAGATACATTATTACTTTTGTAAAATTAAAGAAACGCGTGATAAGTAAAAACGATCACAGCAAGAGAAGTGTATAAGCTCGCATTTGAATAATTATAATCAAAACAACAGGCCCCTTCTGCTGTCACATATGAAAGTACGATCTATTAATTTTTTTCTTATTTGTAGGAGAATAGAAAATTACTTTTTTATTAATACTAAACCTTAAAGTGTTATTTAAAGAGAGAAATGTGATTTATAATTAACGAAGCCTAATAGATTTTAGTTCTAAAACTGCAAGTAAGGCGTTATACGCTCGTCAAACATTACTTGTTTTAATCATAGCAGGCCCAGCCTGTTTTTAGAAAGCATCACTGTAATAATAATAATGATAATAATAACCTTAAACAAAAGAATATTGGCGATAATACGCATTAAAAATAAACAAACAAAAAACAACATTTATAGAGACAAATTTGTTGCAGTACAATGCTTTGCAAATATAATTGCTTTCAAACACTTGCAAATAACACACTTATTTAACAAAGTAAAGCTGCTTGGATTAATGCCCAAGTTCATAATTTTTTTAACAACAACACAAGTTCTATTGAATCAATTTTTAACTTTTTTGTATGTAATATTTTGATTGGTCTAGTTTGCCCTTTGAACAAATCTGAGAATTAAATTTTATATAAACTTTGCAAGCCTTTGTTTTAATTTTTGAAGTTAACTTAGTATTTGTATAGCACGTTTCACAATATTATAGCAGTTATATCTTTATTTATAACCCATTGTACAAGCCGAATTTTACACAGGCCTAACAAAGATTGTAAATCATACCAGTAAGGTTTTCAGTTTTTTAGAGACTTTGAAACAGTGTAGGCTGTGTTGACATGCATTATGTGTTAAAATTATATATTTCGTAGTTTGCCTATTTAGCTTTATTTAGTACTTAGGTCATAAATAATGTTGAGTTTTCGTTTAGATCGAGCATTTAAAAACCATTTGAATGGAAAAGATTTAAACGAAAGACTTCGTAAATTTTTAATGTTGACGTGTTGTGTTTCCACAAAGGTATTTATGACTGCAAAGACAAGAAGGAGGACGTGAAATCAGAGGACGAGGACGCACAGAGTAAACTGAAGCAGAGACGGAGCAGAACAAATTTTACCTTAGAGCAGCTGAATGAACTCGAGCGGTTATTTGACGAGACGCATTACCCAGACGCTTTCATGCGGGAGGAGTTGAGTCAGAGACTGGGCTTGTCTGAGGCCCGTGTGCAGGTAAACCTTAAATATAACATACAAAGCATATTTAGGATTTTCCCTAAATAATCTGAAAAGACAAAGACATCGTGAATACACAACATAAATATTTTGAGTGCAATTTTAGTCACATGGTAAATGTAAAATACTGCAACTAGAAATAATAATAAGAATGTGACAATATTGGCAAATGCACACAAATGTACGCACCACTGCGCTTCCTTTTACTACAATACAAACAACCTGCTAAAAGGTTCATTCGTTTTCATTGTTTTGCTTACATTGTCTTAATGTGGTTTAAAGTGGGCATATGTGTGAAAACACAACAGTAACACAGTACCTTATCAGTGTAGCATGACGTAAAAAGGTTACTTTTGTTTATTACTGTTATAATATCGCCATTAGCAGTACAAGAAATATTGGGCCTGTAAAACAGCGGTTGTTGTAGTGTTTGGGTTAATTGGTTTACTGAAGGTTAGGCTATAACTTAACGTTAATAACTTAATTTACATGTAAAATTAAAGGTGTTTTGATGGTAGCTTATAAGGTTGGAAATAAGGGGTAAATCAATTTACAAAACATTTTTAAACCCCTCTTAGGAAGAAAAGTATTTATAAAGATGTTTACTAGTAAAAGAAAAAAGATTCAATTAACAGAAATAGTATGATAAGCAGGCTTGCATTTACTCTCATCGTTTAGTTAAGTATGCAGGATTTAATTGGAAAATCATATCATAATATGCGCTAAAGAGATGTTAAACATTTCAAGACAGTTGTTGGTCTATTCACGTGTACACCAATAATTTATTTTATATCTAGCCATTTACAAGGGATCAGTTTCAGTAGTGGGTGTGTATGAAAAATCCTTTTAGGTCCTGCAGCAGCTATATTCAAAGGAAAACTTGCTTATGTGCTGCAGAAAGATCTAACCACATCATTAAAATTAATGAAGAGATTGAACCGCTGCTGCAGGGGATACCTTCTTATGTCACTCACCTCATTTTCTGCAACCTTATCTTTGTAATATCTGCCATTGGCTTGATATACTGTTCCTATAAAAATGTATTAGGAATAATTCAATTCTGTCTTAACTCCTACAGACACATACCCCGCGTTATACAATTTAATGGGAAAATAAGTAACATTGTTTGCCGGTGTGACAGCTTGCAAGCACGACATTTTTAATGTTTCAGAGGCGGAGGCGAAATCCGATTAAAGAGAAGAACAAAGAATAGGTCGTTTTGCAAAAGCTGTGATTTGATGTAGCAAAAAGAAAAGAAAAAAGCATGCTGCGTAAAATCTGTATGAAGAGTACAGTAGGCGCATTATGACATTTTATCACTGGTATCAATTTTTTATTTTTCATACAAGTCAGATTTAAATGTTATAGACGTGAGGTAGACTAGCAGATATTAACCTGTTACTATAGTGTTTTACAGAAACCCCACACCGACCAGCTGTCAAGAATCTAATTGAAAGTTATGAGACCTCAGCGAGGAGAAGGCAGTAATTCAATTACGACTAATATCTTTCGGTTTTTTGGTGCAGGGCTAAATTAAATGTCATTATTCACTGTCTCTAATAAAAATCAAAAGGAAATCAGATTAGGGTATTTGTGAACCGCATCATTGAGTGGTCCTTAATGAAGAAATAACTGTCGAAACCAGTGTAGCTCACATTCCCTATAGCTGGTAGCTGGATAATTACAATCGATCAAAGATTGAAAAATGATCCATTAATTTGGCATACTACAAGTCGTATATTGAACAACAACATAATACTACTACTACTAATAATAATAATAGCATAACAATAATATTTTTGATATTGAAAACAACGTGTCTGACACAGACCTTTGCTTTTAAATTTTAACGAGCGATTACATTGTATTGTTGTTGAAAATAGCAACGTTAATAGCCTGATCTAACTTAGTACTGACCAACGCGGGTAATAATGCGCAACTGTAAACCAAATGCACATTGTTTACAACTTGTGACACATTTGGTAAGCACACTGAATAGTTTATTGAATACAATTAAAACATGAGAAAAAAATTAAATAAACAGATAAAACATTTGCTTAGGCTTGTACACGACTCTATATAAAATAATATGCATTTATTTAGACCAAGCCGCAAAATAGATATCTAGTTCATTTTGCATTGCTTTTTCAATAATTAATTAATATTTGTCAAACAATGGATATCAGGACTTGTTTTTTCAAAGGTGTTTTTCATAAAATAATTAAAGTTAAATTGATGATTAAAGGCACAGCTCTTAATGTTTTTGTGATGTATGTTTTGTAATATCGATTGGAAAAGGAATTAAGAAAAATAAGAACTTTGCTTTTTTTAAATAAGATGAAAAGTTGATGGTCCGTAATCGTGACTTATTTCTGTGTTTTAGGTATGGTTTCAGAACAGAAGGGCGAAATGCCGAAAACAGGAAAATCAAATGCACAAAGGTAAACATGTTTAAATTGTCTTTTAATAAATGGGGCAGATATATTGTTAATATACGCTTATTTTGTTTAATGTGCAATCTTTCGTTTAAAAATATTTTTTACATAGCAATTAAACTTAAATTTGCAACATGAATAATTTTGTCGATTATTATTTTGCTCTTTCAGGCGTTATTTTGGGCACCGCGAGTCATCTGGACGCATGCAGGGTCGCTCCTTACGTGAACATGGGCGCACTCAGAATGCCATTTCAACAGGTAAGACAAAAACGAAAAACTCAAGTCATACTGTTCATTTTTAAACTTTTCTTTCGATGTGGCTATCTTTGTGATATAACTAAAACGCGACTATTAAAACGGTCACGTTTAAAGCCCAAATAAATGTCTCATCTAACAATATCCCCGATCTAAAACGTCGCCGCCGTATGATGTGTAAGCTTGACCAACAATCTGATTTGACGCTAGTCGAGATGCATTATGGGAATTGGGGAACCTTTCACCTCTGGGTTCCGATGAGAGACGAGTGAGATGAGAGAGACCGAGAGACATTTCATCTGGTGTCCGTTTCAGAAAGAAGCACAGTCTGCATCAGCCAGACGAGAGAGAGAGTAGCAATAATGAAGCTAATAGCACAGCAAGAGGAAGGCAGATAAAAGAGATTATGAAAGAGAGAAATAACTCACTGATGGTTATTGGCACTGAGAGGCATTGGCAGGGCCGAGGCGTGAGCACTGCATACTGAACACACAAATGTCCACCACCTGTTGTTCTGACTGGCCCGTTGCACAGTCCAATCTGACTGATCTGTGGAGACTAGGAGGCAATAGGCTCCTCTAATTTTGATGAATATTTTTACACAGTGTTAATTAAAATGAGACGAAGTGCCAAAGATTAAGAAAGAAGGCCTGTGGTTCGAACTTGTGAGCACCAAAGCAATTCAGACGAGACAGGCTGTATTCATACCTTATTATTTTCCAAAAATAACAGACTACCAAGTTTGACATTATTTATCCTCTTTTCAAAGTAATCTCCCTATGCTTCGTATGCTGGTGGAAAACAGAAAAAGAAACATTGGTTAAACATTCTTTCCCTGTGTCAAAAACTTGTGCAGCTTGTCAGATGTTGTATTTTGGTTGGACTGCGAAATGTAAAGCTTTGAAATATTTATGATCCCTTGCGCAGAGTAAGATACATGAGAAGAATACTAGCAAAGAAAATAAAAAATAAGTCACTTTTAAAGTCAGCAGATGTCTAATTTTCACCTCATCTTACTGAAATAATTGCTAAGAATCTGCAACCTGATATTTTATGCTGCCTGCTTACATCTTTTTCCCTTAGGAAATATCCGAATAAATATTTATATATATGAGAATGAATATTTTGGGTGCGAAATTGTTTATTTATGCCATTGAATATATAATTAAGATTACATGATGTTGCAGCTTAAAAGGTTGCGTGGAAAGTTTCTGTGCGGATCAAACTAATATGCTGAGATTTTCAACTGATGGAACTTCTTTGGCTATTAAGCTGTCGGTGCACACTGCATAATTCAGCCAAAGATCAGATGAAAAGAATGCAACGAGTGAACTGGCACTCAACTATTTTCATTGAAAACATTCAGTACAGGAGAACCGAAGGGAAGGGGGGTACCGAACGTCGTCCGAGTCCTGAAACCAGATCCCTGGCTGACCCCACGGCCGGTGACTAACTCTTGTGTTTGTTTTTGCTCGACCCACAGGTCCAAGCACAGTTACAGTTGGAGGGGGTCGGAGCGCACTCTCATCCTCACCTGCACCCACACCTCGCAGCCCACGCTCCCTATCTGATGTTCCCGCCCCCACCCTTTGGATTACCAATCGCGTCGCTGGCAGACTCAGCCTCCGCGGCCGCCGCCGTTGTAGCGGCTGCCAAGAGCAATAGCAAGAACTCCAGCATCGCTGACCTGCGACTCAAGGCAAGAAAACACGCCGAGGCGCTGGGACTCTGACCCCCATGGGCTTCTCTGCTGCTCTGAACTGATAATTGCTTCTAACACAAGACTAAAGCCTGTGAAAGGGCTGTGACACTCACAGTTAAAACAAAACAAAATAAAAACAAAAGAGAAAAAAGTGTACTGACGAGGGGTGTAAGGGGAGAGAATGAATGAAAGACAAAAAAGTCACAAAAAACCAGCTGCCAAAACAAACCACTTGTAGAGAAAGGTAATTAAATACCAATGAATCACCTTTTACTTTTCGCCCAACAGGCAGGACTTCTTGGAGGCCACTGGCTCAGCCCTTTCCAGGCACAGATCACAGCCCCAGGACCATACAAAAATGTCTGGATGTCTGTCTGAAAACCAGCGTTTAGGAGAGAAGACTTTTGTAAAAAAAAGCAAAGGCAGACACAAAGTGAGGCTAGAGGTCGAACAAGTGCGTTTTATGGACAGACACTGAGACTTTGGAAGTTCAACCTCAGAGCAAAGAAAAAGACGGCCATATTTGCCTCCTCCTACCACTGTGCCACTGCCTAGTGCACATGTTCAATTGAAGATAGACCTATTGGGGCTGGCCTCCATTGTAACTGACATACATCTATGTTGATCACTGCCATGATAACCCACCACTACAATTCATATCTAAAGCCGTCGTTTGCTTTTTTGACTTTTTCGTTCTGCTGTGGACAAAGACTGGAAACAGCAATAACATCAATGGTACAATCGCCTGGTTTTTAGTGGAATTCTTATGATTATTTCTTGTTTTGGGAGGAAATTTTGCATTGCTGTTATTTCCTCTGGGCATGTGTATGGACTTTAGCTTTCATTCCCATATTTTGTGCTCTATATGTGATGTGTCCGGGATTAGAAGTGAACCTAGCTTTTGCACTTCAGGTCTTGTATTAAGGAAGGTGTTTACCATCCTTAATGCGAGATGTACTACTTTTAGAAACTATTGAAATAATTCGGCTCAACGAAATGACTTTTTTTCAAAAGGATAAACAGTAACTGCAATTTTGTAATTTAAAAATGTAAGAAGCATCAGTTAAACTGAAATGCAATTATGTGCAGTTAAGTGCAATACTGTAAATATGGAAAACTTAATATAGCGGTTGATGTTTGCTAATTAAACAAACGATGATTTTAACTTGTTGGATTTTTTTGGCACTGATGTTGACGTGCTGAAGCTCTACAAACACATCTTTAAAAGCTGTGTAAGGGATAATTTGCTAATTCATTTGCAATGTGCCATAACTCCCAGAGGTACAATGGTATTCGAATATAGTTTTGTACACATAAAGAGAGATAAATTGATATCACCCTAAGGCACACAAGGAAAACTCATTTGACGCTCTACAAATATAATACAAATGCTCTAGGTTCGTGGGTCATAAATATCTGTCTGGTTTTCAGTACTGTATAAAAATCCACCAAAGACGGCAATTAAATATCATGAATCGAGGTAGTAAAACTGCACCGAAAGTATTTTTCCCAATATAGAAAAGTTAAGTTGCTGACAATATGAAATTTAATATAATACGCTCAAAAATTTCTTACCAAAACATTATTTTCATGACCACAGTACGAAGACTTCGAACTAACAGATCTTGCATGGTCAGGTCCACCTCTAACAATAAATGCGTGCGTTGTTTTGTTGTTCTCCATTTTTAGTAATGCTTCTTTAATTAAGGTCATAGGTGCTTTTATTTATTATTTTATCTGAAAGTTTATAAATGTTAAATAGTCAAATTTCAAGTGTACATATTTACATGGCTTTGCATTTATTTTTATATATTTTTTAAATGTTAACATTTGCAACGGTTTTAAGCAAACGTGTGACTGCAGTACATTTGTTTGACTAAAATGTAGCGTGTTTGAGTTTACAAACATTTCAGGGATGGTGGATGAAACCATAATACTTTGTGTTGAGATTTTGTTGTATCCCATTATTGCATATGCAAGCATGCCCAAACATGATTCGCCATCGAGTTTTTTTCTGTTGTTTCACAAAAAAGAATGTACATCCTGTACAAGTAATCTATCAATAAAAGTTATAAATATTTGTAATAGAGTTTGTAAAGCTTTGTGGCCCTCAGACATTTTATAAATAAAGGTTCCAGAACGAGAACTGGGTATGATTTAAAATATTATGCAACAATTTGATTCATTTTTCAAAAACTTTATCGAGGTGCCACGTTTGATTAAATGTAAAACATTATTACACTGGTAGAAGAAAATGGTCAAAATATGTACCACATGTTTCACTAGTCCTAAAATATACCATTAGGTACAGATATGTATACACTTGGTAACAATATAAGCAACTTTGAGGTACTAATACAGTAAGCGCTCTTTGTTACCAATTTGTACCACTGAGGTACTAATATGAACTCTCTAGATGTGCTTTTGAAAGGGTACAGCCCCAGTGACACCTGGGGTATAGATTTTGACCATTTTGCCTGTTTCATATGAACCAATATTTGCTAGTCTGAATACAGACATTCAGCAAATACAAATTTAAGCATGATCTCTTCTAACATTACCTTAAACTTAAAATGGTTTGCCATCCAAATGGCTTGGATGTAATTAATAAGTTTGTGCTCTTTGATATTTTTGGGTTGCAAATGTAATTAAAGAAAGCATTGCTCTTTGTCGAATATAACAAGTGTATAAGGTGCAGTTGTGCCCTAACTAAACTAACATCACAGCCACATCTGACTCAAACATTAGCAAGTCTTTTGTTGGATGGCTTGTTGCATCTGGTAACCCAAACCCAGATGTGTGTACACAAAGTAATTGCAGCAGGCAACATAGTGGCTTTTTGTCTAAATCACATTGAGAAATTAGTCCAAATGGCGTCCTGTTGAGCAAGTTCCCCCTTAAAAGGCTGGAGCAAGTTTAATTTGTAGCTTAGCGCTCATACATCAAGATGAAGTGATATAGGCCGAGGTTGATACCCCCATATTTAGGGACTGACCTCTTGCCGGGGTCTGCTGGATAGAGCAGAAAATAACAGCATCCTTTTACATGCTCTAATAATTGGCAAAATAGTAGCGCCATCAATCAACTTGCACTACGTTGTGATTTTGTTTTCAACATGCGCAAACACACAAAGGTATTTGTGTTGGCCGCAAGTCACAAATAAAGAAAAAAGGCAATCAAGTGGCCTATGAAAAGGCTTAATTAAAGTAAACCAAACTTTTTATTGAATCAAACGTTATTGCTTGCATTAAAAGTGACTTGCAGTTTATTGCGTTCATATGGTTGGGGCTACAACCGACAATATCAAAGTAAACATACAATGTAAAAAAAAAATGCAGCATGAAGTTTAAAAAACTTGATTGTGCAAGTCAATTCAACCTACTAGTTTAAATTTGACTTGTTTTTATAAGTTATAAGTATAAGTTTTATAACTTATCACAAGTTAAAATAGTTTAACTTAATTTGTTAAGTTAAAGTAACAAAAATATATGCTGATTTAATATAATTTTTTAAAGTGTATCTTTAATTTTTTGTAGAATTAAATTATAAAAAAATGATTTACCGTAAGGAACGTCTTAAAGTAGAGCATTAGACAAAGCAATGCGAGCGTATTTCAGCATAAGCTTCTTAAAAACATTTGAATTAGATTAAATGAAAGTCAATTTGTATTCTCTGTTTACAGTATATCCTTCTGAATTAAGAAAAAAATGTATATTAGTCTAAATTCCAGCCCAGCCATTTTTGTGCCATCCATATTAAATTAAGCAAAAATGTATCAAATATTTTCCTCTGCAAGAAAATTAACTATAACTACAAAGTATTTTTTTCTGGTTAGATTACTGGTTTGAGAAGTTCTGAACCTCCACTTCTGGTCTCTGGGAGCTTGAGAGCATTTTTAATTTTAAGACATATAAAATGAGTCTTTAACATCCTCTTTCATCAGCAATTGGCAAAAATGAACTTTGGGCTAGAAATTTGGGCTAGAAAACATTATCTGTCATTCTTCTATTTTGAAAAATTAATGAGAATGAAAACTAGGGATTGTGGATTAGGATTTTTTTAATGCTTTAATATTTACAATTGCTCATTCGAAAAATGTTGTATTGAATTTAGGGTGAAAACAACAACAAACACTGCCACCTCTTGGGTGGGACATCAGCAGGGATAGATACAATATGCTACACAAACTCAACATACTGAGAATACATAGAATCACTAGATCTAATGGACATCTGGGAAATATCAGATCAGATCAGAAACCATGGTCACTAGAGCTAGTTATTTAAATCTAGAGCTAGTTATCTATCTATGTTCAATCTAAGTTACCAATGGTTTAAAGTAAAACTTAATTTTTTTTAAACAAATGCTGGCAGCAATTTCTCAATCTGGAACAATTTTTGTTTTTTCAGCCATTAAATCTCAACCAATAAGCTAACTGCTTTCTTACTTGCTATTGCTTTTTCAGTCTAGGTCAGTTGCATTCTGAAGTATCAAACCAAGATTCCTGGATCTAACAGAATAGTAAATTAGCAAGACCCTTTAAGTGCCATTTCTCTTGAAGCAAAAAAAGTTACAGTTCAAACTCTGTTAGCCTCCACTTTAAAAGACACGTTACAGCACCTTAGTGGTTTACCTGTATGAAGTAAGCAAACGTTTGAAAAGTTCAAGAACCTTATCTTCTCAAATCAGTGTTAGAAAGTGCTCAAAAAAGGCCTTTGGTAAAACTGACTTTTTTAAAGGGATATAAAGCGATTTAACGAAAATTGTATCGTGAGAATACACACAAAACAGACAAATTCATACCTCAGATAAAAATTGCAGTAGCAGTTTAGCCATTGATGGTTACTCTAAACCCAATGCTGTGTTATAATGCTGTTTAACTTAACCATTGCTTTTAGAGAAAATAAATCTGTAAAGCAAAATAACATTAAAGGATACTCACCACCATGTCATCTAAAATGTTGATGTCTTTCTTTATTCAGTCGAGATGAAATTATGTTTTTTAAGGAAAACATTCCAGGATATTTCTCATTTTAATGGACTTTAATGGACACCAACATGCAACAGTTCCAATGCAGTTCAAAATTGCAGCCTCAAAGGAGTCTAAAAAAAGACGATCCCAAACGAGGCACAAGGGTCTTATCTAGGGAACGATTGTCCTTTTTGGCAATTAAAAAAAATGCACTTTTAAACCACAACTTCTCGTCTATCTCCTGTCCTTTAATGACGTGGAAAGGTCACGTGTAACACATATGAAACGCACATTTGCGGACCATTTTAAACAATAAACTGACACAAAGACATTAATTAGTATCATTCGACATACAACAACGTCGGAACGGTCCTCTTTCTCAACACTTGTAAACACTGGGGCGTATTTCGCATATGTCATCCAGGACCTCTTGACGTGATGACATATTACGTGAGGTCGCCCTGGGGCATCACAGGACCAGAGAAGTTGTGGTTTAAAAGTGCATATTTTTTATTTTTCTTGTCAAGAATGACAATCGTTCCCTAGATAAAACCCTTATGACTCGATTGGGATCGTTTAGAGTCCTTTGAAACTGCAATTTTAAACTGCATTAAAACTGTTACGTTCATTAAAATAAGAAACATCCTGGAATGTTTTCCTAAAAGAAAAAAAAATTCTTCTCAACTGAACAAAGAAAGACATCAAAATTTTGGATGACATGGTGGTGAGTAAATTATCTAGATTTTTTTTAAGAAAATTGACTAATCCTTTAAACCACACATACCATAACAAAAACTTTCTTATTGTTTATAGAAAAAAAAAAAAATTCGATCCACTTTCACAACAAAACAAATATATTGCTGTATACACTCTGTGAAAGCTTTCATTGAATAAATTAAATCATGCCTTCGGTTCTACATATACAGTAACTACAACATATTGATTCTGAGATCATGACCTTCCAGACAGAAAATCAGATAAAACCAAACATTTATCTCTTGATGAGAGTGATCATTTCGTAATGTTGATTATTGTAAAATATTATACTTGCTGAAATTTAAGTGACAATCTATTTTAGGAGTTATAGGAATCCTTTGATTGGAATTACTGTTAACCCCCGTCATGTCCGACACTAGTTTACTGTTTTGGCTTGTGGCCAGCGTTGCTTTCATTGCTGGGTACAAAAAGCAATAAACATAAACAAATCACAGTTTTTCTGTTATTCCCATGACTTTCTGACAAGCTTTACGAGCGAATAGCGGCGACAGAGTAAAAATATTTTCAAATGATTGCGAATCATACTGGTGGAAATCAAAGTCAGATGTTTCAGAAAGCTCCTCGTCTATCTCCCTCTATTGGGAGGTAAAAATATTATTCTCATGTGAATGGCAGCAATGCAATATTGAATGATGAAAATGTTCGAAACCCATTTCACTATTTACAACATTTGTGTCACAACATTTGACCGAAGTTTAGAAATCATTTATGTTTCACATTCTCTGCACATTAAGTATTTGCCATTTAAGATGTAAATAAAGCTTCATAAAGCTGAGGCTTGTTACAAAAACGCCAATTACAAGACCAGTTTTCTCGAACACTTTGGAAAAAGTACAAATTATTTGGTCCAGCTATAACAAAGAAGCACAGCGGCTTTAAGCCAACCGATTTGTAATGCACTTTGATCAATACACGCCTACTTTTTGCAACAGCAGGAGTTGTTTAATGTCCATTTTCAAAGCTTGTTTGTGTACACAAAGACTCATAATAATGGAATTAATACACGAAATTGATCTGAACTGTTTTATAACCTTTATCATAACCCTATTTTTTATTTTACCAGTATTGGAAAACTGTTGAGACAAATCTACTGTTTCCAACTGTTTGTTCATAAACAGGCCAAACTATGTTTGTCCAACAGTTTTGATAATCTATCATGACTTTCTGCTGTTTATAATCTAAACCACACTCTAAGCTTTTTGTAAACCATGCATGGCCCGGTTCCTTTAGTTTCTCAGTTCTCACTGTCAATTTGACTCAAACCCCAATGTGGACAACTGCAAACCACATGTAAATATAGAATTCACCAGAGGATCAAAATTAAACTGAGCTTTACTATAGTAACATTTTTCACAGAGAGCTAATTGATATACTGATTTAAGCAATGTGTAATGTATAAAAATGTGCATGCATAAATAATATTACAAACAATATTCAATCCACTGTGAATGAACATAGACATTTGTTTAACTTAATTTGCTAAGTTAAAGTACTGTAAAACAAAAAGTGAATTTGATAATAAGGCAAGGATGCTAAGTTACAAAATATATCAATGTACAGTACATGAAGTCCTCAGCATATAATGTAAATGTTTAAAAAAAGCTTTACACGCTAACTTGGCAGTCACAGTTAGTACTGCTGTGAGTATATTTACTAAAGCTCTCCCTCTGCACCTACAGATAAAAGCAAGACTATGATCATATGCCAATTCTTACCAAGAGTCAAATCCATTTTAATGTAGACGCAAAACATTTTTTTAAACACCAAAATGTTAATGAGGGCAGTGCCTGAAACGATACGATCTGATTAATATGAGTCGAAAGTTTAACAAATAAAGCAGAAATTGTTATTCATGCATTCACGTGACATGAAGCTAATGTGAAATTTCACATTCAGATTGTGGGTATTGTCAAGGCGTCAAAGGATTTCTTACGGGATTACCACAGGGCTACCGGGCTAAGCCACAGTTTCACACCCTACATTCTAAGTGCAGGGGGTCAAAGTGGGCTGAATACATTTCAGTGCTGTCCTGAGGGGAGCGTTAAAATCAAGCATTCAGAAAATGCATTATAAACAGTCTATTGTTTTAGCTATCGCATAAATGACTGACGTTGTTCATCAAAACGCTGCTTTTAAAATTAGTGTCATATTAGACATAAGATATGTGACCCTGTCTGTGAAATCCAGCCTAAAGTATCAATCTAATTATGAGATTATAGTAGCATCAAAGTTTGATCTTACTGTAATTTCAAATTTTGATATGACTTTACTCAGTCAATATTAAAGATATCAAGGTATTTTCACAGAATGTATATTATATACAATGATTTTATGAAGAAAACATTAAATCACAAAAAATTACTTTAGCTGCATTTTTACAAACTTTGTCACATATATTCCAATAATTAAGTTAATAACAATGAAACAATGAAATCCTTTCCTGTCTGAAACAACCTCATTCCCCTCACCAGAACTAGTTATTGTTACACTGAAATTATTCATTGAATTTACTATTTTTTAAGGTAAGAAGCAGCAATCAATTTATTTAAGCTACATTTAAACAAAAACGATTACACTGTAAAAAAATTCTGAAGAAATTACAGTATTGATATTACTGGCAACTAGCTGCCATTATACCACGGGTCTGTTGAATGCTGCATTCTGATTGGCTGAGAAATGTTCTATAGGTGTTGATTATTTTTCTGTAAACCGCACACCTAATTTTTCAAATGTCTTAAAAATAGGCACCAGAGCAATGTTTGTGGTAACCGTGGTATAAGCGGAATAATTGACTCCGGTCCTTTGAATTATTTGAAAATAATGCACCTTGGTGTGCATTATTTTCTTATAATTCAATGGCCCGTCGTCAATTATTCCTTACGTAACTTACTGTAGATTTTACATTTATGTTATTTTCTGGCAACGTTTGTTCAAAGTTAAATGAACATGAAACATTTTCAGTCCTTATCTTCTACAGTAAGTTACTGGCAACCAGCTGCATACAGCAAATTTTAACAGTGTAGTAAAGTAAAGTAAAATAAAAAACTTTTGTTTAAATGTAGCTTAAATAAATTGATTGCAACCACTTACCTTAAAAAATTGAGTAAATTGAATGAATCATTTTTTTCAGTGATAGTTGCATATTTCACATTGGTAATACAGTGTACATAAAGTTACTGCACTGTAAAAAATGCAGCATGAACTTAAAGGTGCCATGAATAAAAAAAACTGATGAATATTAAAGAGTTCTGTACATGGTAATGACACATCATGAGCCTCAAACGTGTTTGTTTCCTCATTTTTATGTAAACCTTGTGCAAAAGACTGCTGGAAAACAGGCCAATCTTAACATAACACCGACTGTGATCTCACAATCGAAATGTACGCCCCCAACATTAAATTACACATTAAATGAATTACAAAGTTGTTAAAATGCTAAAAACAAAGTAGTTACTGGAGAGTTAGAGCTACATGCTAGTTAATGTTATTTTCGAACGTTTTAGCTGAAGTTCTATTGACTTTACAGTTACGTTTGGCAGGTCCATACTGAGAAAAAAAAGTACCACTCAGAAACGTCCATTAACAATCTCCAAACAGTTAGTTTCTCAAAAGCATTTTCTCAAACATATAAGGTCTGTTTACTAATGTGAGCTACTAGCATGAGCCTCAGAGCAGAGCAATCATATTATATTATTATTCATGACCCTTCCAAATAGGGCAAAAATAGACCATTTAATTCAAAGGACAAATCCTAGGGTTGTAAATGGACATGTAAAAACTTTTCTGGATATTTTTTGCACTTAATAAAGTGTAAATAGCAAAAAACAGTTTAACATATTATTTCAATGCATTCTTTGGCACCTTGGTTATGCAAGTCAACCTACTATTTTATGTTTTGATAAGTTGATATGTTGACATAACTTAATAAAAATTTGTTAAGTTAAAGGGGACATATCTTAAAAATCTGAATTTTTTCATGTTTAAGTGCTATAGTTGGGTCCCCGGTGCTTTTATCAACCTAGAACAAGGAAAAAAGATCAACCCAGTAACTTAGTTTTGGTAAACCGTTCTCTGCAAGCATGTGAAAAAATATGTCATTGAAATTTGGTTCCCCTGGTGATGTCAGAAGGGGATAATACCATCCTTAATCTGCACTATCCAACCACGCCACTGCCATTTAGTACAAAGATCAGCTCATTTGCATGTTAAATGACACACCCAAAATGGCAAATTTTTGCACAAACCTACAAATTGAAATTTTTTACCTTAACTTTAATAAATGATCTATATGATAGTTTGAGCTAAAATTTCACATATGTACTCTTAGGACACCAAAGATTTATTTGACATCTTAAAAAAGTCTTGTGAAAAGTCCCCTTTAAAGTAACAAAAAATATATGTTGATATCATTTTTTATAGTGTGCATAATTCAGGAAAAATATGAGATTATGGATTTTAAACAAACACAAAAGTATACACAACGAAAAACAACATAAACTTTTTATGGAAAAAATGTGGGGCACTAATGTTGCTGCAATATCGATAAGGTTCATAATAAAACAATGCAATAAACCAAACCAAAGCACTCACAATTAATCATAGTTAGCTGGGGGCTCTTCCAAGAAAAATGATTTCATTTCTAGGGGCAGTCTCAAGCGCTCTCTAATGAGATTGACTTCTCAAGCTGTTCATTTTGCTGTAAGTTGGCCATTTCGATCAGCTTAGACGTTTATGAGTACTGTGAGAAAATGGCTGATGAAAGACAAAACAAGATTTCGGATTCTGCTAACATTAGCCGCCAGTTCGGCTTCTTAGCCACAGCTCGACCGCATCAATTTAGACCAAAACCAATTCACTAGCGCATCATTCTCCGTTTCAACTTAACGCGATTTCTGCAAATATCCTAAACGTTATGTTGCATTATGAAGTAATATATTATAAAAGCAAAGATTCCATGACAAAAGACGGCCTTAACAATATTCAATTCTGTCAGATTACAAAACCCTGCATTGCGAGTCAACTGAACGGATGATCTTTGGCCAGTCAATGTGAAAAGCGGCACCCTGATGGTGCCCACCAGCTCACATTTACTGTAGAGCTCAGAGATGCTTCAGAGGTAGAAATGTTAACTTTCTTAAGGCTGAGGGCACTTGGGTCTGTAAATAGCCTGAGGGAATCTACCATAGCCTGATTATAGCCCATCTCTCCATTTCCCATATGTTTTACAGTTCCTGACCATTAATCAATAACACAAAAAAGCTGCTCCAGCTAGTGCTACTGCGGTGGTGGTTTTCTAAGAGTTGTTAAAAGTTCAAGATCTAACCGTGACCCATTCAAGACTTCAGAATGCAACTGTATAATATTTCACAATGAAACAGTTTGTGTGCTTTTAGTGCAGCTATAATCACACATTATCAATTAATCAGATTATAGCAGTGGCGGCTCGTGACTTCTCATCCGAGGGATGCAAATTTAAAATAAGTGTTCAGAGTGTCATGTGTGTTGCTTGTGTTTTTAAAATATGTGTCATGTGAACCATCACGTGTTTTGTCAAAATAAGTGCCTGCTGCACACGTGTCAAAACCGTTTATGATAAAAGACACGCTCACGTTCACAAAATACACGCAAGACACTCCCTTAACAGTAAACTCTGATTACTCATGAGATTATGCGAGTATCTGGCAAACGCGAGCGTCTCTTATCATAAACCCTTTAGACGCGTCTGCAGCAGGCACTTATTTGGACAAGACAAGTGATGCACATCGGATCCCTCACGCGCAGAACACATATTTTGAAATTACGAATCACACACGTGACGGGCTACATACATGCTGTGACGAACTTCGCCACTGGATTATATCCATGTAAGTCTAAATCGATATTGAAGAAAAATCTGATAACTAGTTGTATACGATATGATAATTCTTTATTCTATTTGTAAAATAGATTCAAATATAAAAAACTAAAAATTATATTAACAACATACATGTTTCACATTCTTACTAGAAAAAAAGCATAACTTCTCTGTCTTAAAAGCATAATCTCTCTGATGTATGCATCACAGGGTTTCCCGCAGCACTTTGCAGTTAGGGCGGCCCGCCTAAGCTGGGAAACGCTACCGTCTTAACTAGGTCGTCCAAAAAAAAAAAAAAAAAAATGCTGCACAAAAGGTCGTCAAGTGCATCTCGGAAAAGAGCACGGACACGCTTCACACTGTGAGCGGGCATGCGCACCACATGGCCAAATAAGAGAAAGACATGGTCCGTCACTGTCTGGAGGATAACTAGTAGCCAGTTGATAAAACATCTTGGAGAATAGCGTAAACGCGCTTCACACCGCAAGCGTGCACGCGCGCCACGTGGCCGAAATGGTGGAGGATATTTGGAGGATAGCCAGTTGATAAAACGCGTGTCCGTGAGAACTGTAAGTGGACTTATGTTTTGGTTTTTTTTAAGCCTGTTATTGTATTAGTCTATGATTCTTGCAAATTTAAAGGAAATTAGCTGGTGATTTTTGTTGTTTGAGCAACCTGCTAGCTGGTTGCACGTGCCTGTTGATTCAATATAATTGTGGAACGCTCTGGCTCACTTTATTTATGTGCATTATTTACATGATACAGTTGTTAGACTCTTCAAGATAATGTAATTAATAGTGGGAAATAATCAGTTTGTACAATCTTCGCGCTATCTATCATCGTTCGCCATACGTTCTATAAACTTTGATTGCCACGCCCCCGGTCACGGCCACCCGGCCAACCCTAGCACCTTAACTAACAAATTTTCTGCGAGAAAACCTGCATCAACTAACTTTTTGAAGTATTAAAATAATTCACTTTTTATTTTCTAAAACTTCAATATATCATACATGCCAACCGTGTAAATTAAATTGCTTGTGAATGTTCTAATTTGTAAGCCTTTTTGGTTGAAAATATCTACTACTGTAAATGACTGAACGTGAATGTAAATCAAGCTATAGCCTTTATACAAATTACAAACCATCACACAACGAATTCCTTTGGCCGTCAGTTAGCCGTTAATAATAAATCGCACCTTTCCAAGATCCAATTAAATCAAATAAGAGTGTCTTGTGTTATAGTAACTTTTAATGAAAGGAAGACAGCCCGACCCTTTGAAGCTTAGCCTCCGAAGTCTATTGTGTTCTGAGCGAATTGACAAAGTAGAAAAATATCGATGCCTTTAAACCCACGGGGATGACAAGAAAAGGCGAATCTTCACAGGGCATAATAAACATTAGCTCTCAGCAAAGTCTCGACCGGAGATTCCCATGCATAACGGGAGTTACTGTACTGTACACGCGTTAAAAGACTCTCTGCTTTAGCAGCCTCGTAGTAAAGCTAATAAATGTCATAGGTACATAATCCCCTACATGT
Source organism: Misgurnus anguillicaudatus (assembly GCF_027580225.2). Lineage (NCBI taxonomy): Eukaryota > Metazoa > Chordata > Actinopteri > Cypriniformes > Cobitidae > Misgurnus > Misgurnus anguillicaudatus. The sequence goes on from NC_073353.2 coordinate 28,215,833, forward strand.
TTATGGAAACAGATCTCTCCTGTTAAGTTCTTTTACACTCTGTCCCCGGGGGCCAGATATGCTATATTGATGAACAGATTAAGAACGCGTGATTTGACTAGAGAAACGCCTGTATTAGATGAAGCCGTGAAAGATGAATTCAATTGCAATTTGAATAACGCAGCCGGGACCAGATTACTCAAAATGGGTGCCAGGGAATCATCCGCTCGGAAATTGAGTTGCGCTTGTTAAGTCGAGCGCTCATCACCGAAAATAGCATTTGCTATCATATCTAGTGTTAATACAAAGACTCATTGATAAACCACTTTAGAGGCAAATCCTGTTTGCATGGCTAACCTCTTTAAACCCTCTTAATTTCATCCTCTCATTTATCATCATGCCACCGAGCACATTTTCAATAAGTTTGTCAGATAGCTCATAAGAGCCTTTGTAGCTCACCGCTGAAGGGCTACAGACGATATCTCGGTTAGCATTCAAAATTGCATCCTAATGAACACGCGCTTGCTTTCCAAGGCGTCTGGCCTGACCGAGTTTCTGACAGCTGTTTTCAGCATGCGTATCTGTATTAAATCCCATATTATGGTGTAGACGTTGAAAAGACAACGTTGTCAAAACGTCTGAAGGAATTTATGGCATACACACAACAGATGCACCAATATGACTGACAAACTGGGCTTAAAAGCGCTACGGCTGGTCCTCATCCAAGATGGCTGATTAATGGTGGTCTGCCTTGTGTAATATGAACGGGGGTCTGATCGCCCTTACTGCCCGGCAAGACACTGAATCCATCCGCAATTATCGCATAAGGAGTGATCTGACTAAACCGTTGCATGCAAAACCTTGAGTACGGCCAGCATATTGCGATAGCGAACAACAAATATTGATAGTCTCTACATAATGGTTCTTGTCACTTTTAAATGCCTGTGCCTTTCAGATACACGCTAACTTTCCTATTGTGCAACTTTCCCGGTCCTGCGTAGCATCCAATTATAGAGCCGTTCTGTTCTCCATGCCAAAGTTGAGGGTCAAAAAGCCCATCTATATCTACAGCAGAAGTGTGTGGGAGAATATACCGTCTACTGCACCAACCCCTCACTGTTCATTTCAATATACAGACACAGAATACTAGCTCCAGGTATTCTACACATCTGAGGAAGATCAGTGCAAAGGTTGTTTCATCTTTTTATGGATCCTGTTTGAAATAAGAAATTGCCTCGGAAAGTGCGAACGGAGGAAGGGAGGTTTAGGGAGCGGGAGAGGCGGCGGCCGCCGAGCAGCGCTGCTCGCTATGAGGCACGGCTCTTTTGAAAATGTTTATATGGGAATAGATCCCCATGGCCGGCTAATCATACGGTTTTAGCAATCCCTGCGGAGGCCTGGGCTTTGTGAAGCTTCTCTTGTTTGCGATAGCCTCCTGTGATATTGCCCAAAAGGCTTGAGAACTAAGGAGTAATTTTCTGGATAGATGGTGTCATAACAGCAAACAATTATCAGACAGCCAGTAAGGTCTCTTAGGGTTATGGTTTTAGTCAGATTATTTGTTTTTGAAGCATTAGCTTTTTAGTTAAACAGCTCAAGGGTCCCGTCTTTCTTTTTGCACACACTATGGGGGAAAAAACGTTACTATAATCATTAGCTGTTTGTGGGCACTTACAAACTGCTTTTTTACTCATGACACAGATTTGGAGTTTATTCCGTGCCCGTATGCGCATTACAAAACAAAGACTATCGCTGCACTACTATACATAAGCCAACAAACACAACCGAAGAGAGCAGGCAGAACAAAGGAGATGCTCCAGAATCTTCATTAGGAAGCATCAAGGGAATCGAGCGCCTGCCCTGGCTGGTGACTGTTGTCGATCAATAGAACAACAAGTCCTCAGGAAGAGACTGGAACAGATATTGTTGCTTAAGGACTTTCCATAAATCAAACTCACTAATAACCGTCAGCCGAATTAGGCGGTGGTGAAACAAAATGCTACTTCATTGTCAAAAATAAGCTCCATAGACCGTTGCCAGTCTGATTGGGCTAATTTGCTCAGAATCATCCCTGACTTGGATAAAGGCGCCTGCCAAATGCAAACATGCAATTAAGATATTAAGCAGTAAATATATCAAAATTAAAAAATGGATTGCAAAAGTCTCTTTGCAATGCATTATGTGCCTACTGACCACCTTCTTGCCACTGGAACATTGTGCAAATTATGGGCTAAAGAGTTTTTGATGGTCTGTTAAAAGAGTGAGTTCCTCTGGGCACTTTCATGTCAATAAAAGTCAGTTGCACGCTGTAAAAAAAATGCAGCATTTTTGTCAAATCAACAAATTAATTTAAACAATTTCAACTTGTTTTGTCGAAATTTAAAATAGTAGGTTGAATTGACTTCAAGTTGTTTTAACTTCTTGCTGCATTTTGTCTTACCGTGCACAATAAATTGCTCTTTTTAGTTTGTTTTAAAACTGAAGAGCTCAGATGCAAAACGTGCAAAGTGCGTCTGGCATGATTTCTTGTTCATTAGCATTTTTATCAGACTCTTAATGGATTTTGCCTAAAAAAAACAGTATTTCTGAATGGCCTGAGAGCAGGATTAAGTGGAAAGTATTTGAAAAGTTTGGTTCCAAAACGCAATAAATCCATTTTGACTAATTTGGGTAAAAATGTGTTTTCTATACCAAGAAAGTGACAAGATGAAAAGGATTATTTAACTTTCCCATAGCGGGATCATACACCCGGCGCAATGCAGCGCAATGCACGACGGACGTGTCTTTTGCTAGTTTCAAACCGGCGTAAGGATAATTTTCACGTTTAGCGTCATGTTGTTTAAATAGCAAATGCATTTGCGCCCAATTTTGTGCCCATGGTCTCGGTGTGTTCAGGCGCATTGTTGGCGCTATTTTGAAGCAACTAAAATAGACTACGCCATTTACCAACTAAAACCTGGTCTACAGTCCAAAGTCAATGGCGAAATATGTTTTTGTAATTTAAAGAGCACATTAGTAATATGCGCCTATAAACGGGACAACAACGCAGGTTTGCTTAGCACATACATGGATGCGCACCAGCACAAAAACTATAAATCTATTGAATCAATATACAAGTTATTTTTAAAGTAAGTTGATCAACATATGACAGCCTCTGAACTTGGTCAATACTAATACTAATATCATATATACAGGCATTGGACCAAAAATACATTGAAAATGTCATTAAGAACATGAACAACAATATCACATTAGATCACAGAATGTCCAAAAAGATATTTCCCTTACATTTAACTTCCAAATGTGCTTTCATCTTTGCCATGTTATAGTCATTTAGTTGACTAGTGGTATACACTGATTAAAAATAAACATTAATGGCATTATTCAAAACACTTATATAATATTAAGAACATTGCCATTGCTGCTGTCATCCTTGGGACGTCGTCGCTTAACTTTTTTGACAGCAATCAGCTGTAAAATGTTTTGGTCCTGCTTGATTTTTGTTGACTTTGCAAAGATAATGGGAAGTTTTTCATAAGATCCCCTGGGGTCAATGTGTTAGCATGACAGAAGCCGACATTTGTCCTTCGCCTGAGTGCCTCTAACGTAAATTATTAGATTTTGAAGGCTTACGTTTCTTCCCCGCCACAGAAAACCACCAAAGGTTTATCAATGCCATCAAAAGTATTATTTTGTTTTTGTTTGTTTGCTGATCACGAAGTACAAAGTAAATGAAGGAAACTAGGATTCAGTGTGTATTCAAAGCGCCGGCATCATTGTTTACAATGCGTGGAATGGTGCGCTGTGAATTGTTAAGCAGATGTATTGGATATTGCAGAGAAGGAAGAGTGGCGTTTGGCGCGGTTTGGAAAAAAGGGAGAAAAAATGACAAAATAACACAGCGGATATATCAAATTTTGCGTAAAATAAAAAATTTACTTTTTAATACAGTACAATTTTGGCGGAAAAACTAACTTAAATTTTTTTTTATTGTTTTTTGTTTACCAAACTCATTTGAAGATTATATTTTGTGTCGTAAGCATACAGTTACAATAATTATCTTGGCTTTTGCATCTGAACTCTTCATATCTAGTACTGCATTAACTCTTTCGTCGCCACTGACGAGATATCTCGTCAATTAAGAGAAAACGCTTCCCAGCCAATGACGAGATTTTCCGTCTTTCCGCAATACCGCTATTATCCACCTGGTGGCGCACTTCCGCAACTTATACAACCCAGAAGTAGCGCCTCACGTGAAAGAGAAAGAACTCCGTGTATGTTTTAAAGATCGCTCTGCATCTGATCTCTATCAAAAGTCCTTCGCAAAAATGGAATTATCTCAGCTTTTTGCTCAAAATTGTGTGCTTTTAAAGAAACCTAACCATGTTTGAGAGATGATTACAAGAGAACTAATGAAGGTAGGATGAAACGGTTTTTTTTTGTTTGAAAGCAGAGGGTCTGTTCTTTCATCTGATATATTGTTTGTTTATATATTTAAAGAAGAACATTTTCTGGAAGGCATTAAACTTTTGTAAAAATCATTAAAAATGCTGGCGCTGGCTGGCAACTTTTTTAAAAAACGCTGGCGGGGAAAGAGTTAAGCAGCAACATGACAAAAAGATTTCAAATATATTTAAGTAAAAAAAATAATTGCTTAAACATTAGAAATAATTGCAGCTCAGTAAAAGTTTACATTTACTGCTTCGTTTTAGGCCGTAATCGATTTGCAACGCGTACATACAGTAATTAGTAAAAAATGGTCAATGAAATCGTTGCTGTTACTGCCTGAAGGCCAAAGAAGGCCGGTTTTGGTTTATGCAGTAAAGTGTGGCTTGAAGCAAAACAGCAGAACGTTATTGATTATGAAAATGCATTTATTTCTTTGAACTACAAAAACTGATGATACGCAGTGTGACCCGTGTGAAGTCAGAGACTATAGAGTTATTCCGCTCACTCGAGTAAATGAATGATATCATTTACCACAATCACGCAGGAGGAAAAATCAATCAATCTAGGTAATTATATTCAAATTGTGGCCCTCTGGATCTTGTATGGATTTAATATGTTTTTTGGGGCTGGGTGGATTCTTAATAAATGCAGTGACTTGCTTCCAGTTAAGCTTTGGGAATAATAACATTTCCTGTGCAATCAGCATAGTAACTTTCTCAGTGAGTGCCTGATGTCTGCCGCAATTACTGTGTCTCTCTATAATATGCATTTCCACAGAAATGGAATCAAGCTGAATAATTCGTCAGAGATGCAGAAAAATGAAGAAATATAATGGGGGAAATCCAGTTTGTTTCGACATTTTTTAACGGCAGACAGCCATGAGCAACGCTTCCCAGCATTGTTGTGCCCAGATAATGATATTTACCAACTGCTGTGCATATGAAGAGCAAGCTAAACTGCAACAAAAAGATGATAATGACAATCTCGAACATTAATCCGATTCTAGTAATTCATTCTCGGAGGCACGCGTTTTACATCTGGACTGCTGAGTACCTGTGACGGCGCCCGAAATTAGATTTATTCAAAATCAAGACTTCTCCACACTGCTGCCATTCCTTACATAAACATAAAACCCAACCCAATTAAACACCCCGTTCGCTTAAGCACGCACGTATAGGTAAATAATTAGAATCATATGGTGAAATAATCGGTTTTATTCCCCTCAAAACATTCCTCGGCTCGGGGCTGTGCCGTGGTCTGACAGGCTCTGTTCTCAAATTGAGTTTGTACTAGTGCTTACTAACTGAAATGCCCCATCAGTCTTTTCCTTTAAAGCCCTAGGGATGACTAAACAGGCCTACTGAAACATGAGTGCTAATTTAAATCTGATACAAAGGATTTATGAATAGCCAGATTTATGGATAAGCAACTCTCAATCCGTAAATATTTCCCTGCACAGTTTTACAGACAGAGACCTACTTTCATTATTCAATGACCTTTCATACTACAACATGCTAGGCTAGTAGAAATGATACAACAGTTGTGGCGGTGATGATGGATTGTACATGTTATTTTTGGATTAGTACAACAGCAGGTTATGAAAGCGCAATAATGAGCCTAACGGTACATTCGGCTGCATGGGAAATTGCTCATGTTGTACACAATTTATTCCCCTAAAGTGTTTTGTTAGCCATGCGATCTAACACGGCTGTATCAGCATAGCAATGTGCACCTTTGCCATGCACTAATGCTAGATCTGTCAACAAAGCATGGCTTGTAGGATAATGACCACATCGTTTCCAAACGCAAAATTGTCTTCGCTATTGCATTCAAGTGCGAGGAAAACATCATTTACGGCATATTGTGCTAGCGGCAGCATCGCAAGCACATTGACAGTGTATCGGCAAATATTATTTGCCCCATTAATAAGCAAATCAATTTAATGGAAAGAAATATAACAAGGCACCAGGGGAGCGAGGAAGGGGGGGTAAGCATGCCAAGGGTGTGATGGACATTTTGTACAAAACAACCCAATAGTCCTCGCAATGTTTCCTAGCACACTTGTGATCTTGTCCCTGGAAGTACATAATTACAGTCTGTTAGTGCTGACTGCTGCTTTCTGAAATGATAACAGGACATTCATGCTCACTTTCTGGGCATCACACAAGACATCAGTGTGCTTAGGAACAGAGCATGGAGAAAAGCATGTTGGGAAATGCTAATTATTCTGCCACATTCGAGATGTCTATCAAACCCCTGCACCTAATATATATACCAATAAAGACCAACCAGACACCAAGCTCACTCTTTGTAAAATCAAAGGTAATGTAAAAGGCTTCTCCCTTGTTGTCACAACATATGGATGACATAAACGTTCATTTATTTAGCCATTAACCATGCAGCATTTTGCTGTGAAGAAAATAATGGTGTATAAGGGAGATGAAGCAAAAAGCGACTCTGTGAGGACCATGGCATGGCGGATATGAACGTGCTTTCACCGCCATACAAACATGGAGACAGAGACTCCCCCAATATTTCTCATGCTAATGCCTTCGCAAATGCTCTTGAGACAGAATAAAAAAATCCCAGTGAATATTCAATAGCAGACAATTCTCAGTTATATGACAACAGATCTAAGAAGATCCCTGAGAAGAGAATTTTGAAGGCTTCTAATATCTTTGATAGTCTAGTTATGGTAATGACAAGAGGTAATGTAAAATTCATGAAGTGTACCAAGCAATACATAGTTAGTAATTGTTTGGCAGGCACATGGAGGAGGGGAATACAGCTGTGTTCCTAAACCTAGTGAGCTGTCTTGCTGCCTACATAGGCAGCTGCCTTCTAAAATGGCAACTCTGCCCAAACAAAGTGTTTCACATAGGAAATTCAAATAATTGTAAAAAAATACATTAACAAACTATGGGCCCTATTTTAACGATCTAAGTGCATTGTCTAAAGCGCACGGTCTAAATGGCTCTCTAAATGGCGTCCGATGCCTCTTTTGCTAATTTAACGACGGGAAAAATGGTTTGTGCGCCGAGCGCACGGTCGAAAAAGATTGTACCTATTCTCATAATAAGTAATGGTTGTGTTTTAAAAATAGATGGATTTGTTTAAAGCAAAGCATTTATTTACTTACAGGCTACAGGTGAAGCAGCTCTTTACGCCTTCTAGGCGCATATTTCTAACTAGAGCCCTGCACGGGCCAAAAACTCTAGCCCTAACCCGGCCCTGGCCCGTAGTGTTCAAGCCCTACCCGACCCCAGCCCGACAATGCCTGCAATTTTTTCAGCCCGAACCCGACCTGACCCGAGACCAATATCAATCACTTCTAAGCTCTCTCTGACACGCGCACTTTTTGATGCGCCCTTTCTGTCTCTGCTACACACGCAAACACACACACACAATGAGGAGAGACGCTAAAATAAGCCCGACCCGAGCCCGGTCTGTAAAAAAAGAACGGCCCGAGCCCGGCCCAAATGGGCTTAGCCTGTCAGGCCCCGACGGGCTTGCAGGGCTCTATTTCTAACGCGCTCTTTAAATAACAAAAAACATTGACTGCGCCATTGACTTTAGACCAGGTTTTTGTTGGTCAATGGGGTAGTTTATTTTTGTTGCCTCAAAATAGCAACGCGCCAACAATACACCTGAACACACCTCGTTTTTAGATCAGAACGCCCATGGGCACAAACATGGGCACAAAATGTGAAAATTATAATTGCGCCGGGTCGAAACTAGCAAAATACACTTGCGTCGCGCTTTGCACTGCATTGTGCCGCATTGCGCCAGGTGTATGACGTAGGTTTACAGTGTGATATTCTTAGAAACATAAATAAATAAAATACTTTTTACAAACCTAAGCATTCTTTTTTTAATTTTTCAATGTAACTATTAAAGAGCCCCTATGACGTTGTTAAAAAGAATGTTATTTGTGTATTTGGTGTAATGCAATGTGTTCACGTGGCTTATGGTTTTCCACATGCCGTACATTATTGTTGCTCCTCTATGTCACGCCTTTCTGAAACGCGTTGATTTGTACTAAAAAACGTGGTGTGCTCTGATTTTGCCAGCTATCCAGTGTGTTGTGATTGGCCGAATACCTTAGGCGTGTGGTGGAAATGTGACGCTCCTTACCATATTTGGAAGATCAGCTCACAACAGGAGATAATATCGCTTTTACTATCTTATCAATATGAGCCTGAATCTGATCCAACTTTGCCAGCACGGCTTGAAAAGAACGTAACAGATTGGTAAGGTAAGGATACTAAAACATAAAACCATGTCTGCATTTGTGATCGTGGAAACGATAAACAACAAGCGCTACACAAACCATAGGTTTGTAAAGAGTTTTTTTGAAGCCGATAGTTGGCGGAGCCTGACCTCGCCATCTTGGTAGCGCGTCACCGTGCATAACTCATGGATAACGCGTGGGTGAAACTGAAGTGGCTGAAACCATGCCCGGCTAGCTCGATGGTATTGACAACAGTGGCAGTTCACTTGTCATTCAAGTGGCCACACCTTTAATTATGTAGAACTTTAAGGCTTAATATAATTTAGACGAATGAGTTACAAATGATTCATGGTTTGAATAGTCACTAGTAAACTCTTTAATTATGAAAACATAGGCTACTTACAGGCTGTGAGACAGAAATGGGTGGAATAATGATAATGTGGGTGCATCAAATCCACTAAAACTTTGTGCTTCTGTAAAATAATATTTAAGACATGATGCGCTTTCTGCTGGCTGCGCATCATTTTCTGTCTGTTTGTGGAGCACGTCACAAAAAATTACTATATATCATCATATCATTTTAAATTTGTTTATATGCTAATTATTTAAGGGCAATATATTTCGTGTATGCCTATTAATTTTGTAAAATTTTCTCAATACACAAAAGAGCTGCAGGTGCGTAATGCGACCATCATCATGTTCTTTTGTTTCTAAGATATTTGTATTGTATTTATGAAATACATTGTATTTATGTATTTAAAAAATGCATTTATAAAAGAGTAAACAACGTGAATCAAGCAAGGAATTAATCAGAGGTGTAAAGTACTCAAGTAAATGTACTTCGTTACTGTACTTAAGTATTTTTTGGGCTACTTTGTACTTGTACTGAGTATCAAAAATATAAGCAACTTTTACTCTCTACTCAATTACATTTTTGATTGGGTATTTGTACTCTTTACTCCACTACATTTGAAATGACACTTAACGTTACTCGCTACATTGTTTATTCGTCAAATAAAAACGAGACGAAAGTGTCAGAGGGTGATGATGGATAGAGTCTGTGGTCGCGAGGTTAGACGCACACACACAACTGAGGGACCTCATGTGGCGCCACGCAGGGCAATCGTATAAAATCAAAGTACTGCGAGAGCGAATCAAATGCATATGGAGAAGTCTGGTCTCGCGGTACTTTGATGTCAAACGCTGAATGGCTTGCGTTGAGCCACCGTAGCGGGACATCTGCGTGCTGCGTATGTCATAAACTGTAGAGAAAAGTTAGCGAGAGAAGAGATAAAGCGCAAATATGGATGCATATCACATTTGCTTCTGTCAATGCACCCTTTGTTAAACATGTGATGCTGCAATCAAAACAAAAGTGATGCGCGATTGCAGGAGGGTCATCCCGCAACTCAAAGGCAAGCACAAATGTTTATATACTCTGATGCTACTTTATCAGCTAACCTGAGCTGGTTGATATAACTTACTATATAAGCCAAAATAAACCAGCGATGTCCTGTACTGATTGCCTAAGATTGATAATAAGTGTACAATTTCACTGTCCTCAAGTATGCTGTAATGTATTTACTGTAAAGAGGAATGCATGACTGAAGAAATGTAGTGCACTTAATGTGAAATAGTGCTTACGTCTACTACATGTGTTTTCAATTAATCTTTCAAAAGAACACCTTCACGTTTTTAATATGCACATTTCTGTTACTGTATATTAACTGTAACAACCTACTCTAATACTGGAATTTTTGATATATTTAGATTATAACGTTTTTAGGATTGGCCTATAAGAATATTTGGTAAGACTCTACAATAAGGTTGATTAGTTAACATTAGCTAATGTATTAACTAACTTGAACAAACCATGAGCAATACATTTGTTACAGTATTTATTCATCTTTGTTAATGTTACTTAATAAAAATTTAAGCTTCAATTGTTTGTTCATGTTAGTTCAGAGTGCATTAACTAATGTTAACAAGATTTTAATAAAGTATTAGTAATTGTTGAAATTAACATTAACAAAGATTAATAAATGCTGTATAAGTGCAGTTCATTATTAGTTTATGTTAACTAATGTAGCTAACTAATGTTAACTAATGAACCTTATTGTAAAGTGTTACCATATTTATATAACAACAGTTAGGCTATATATTTGTCAGCATGGCACATTTAAGTCCACAATGACACTAGACTTAAATTATATGGGTTTAAATTAAATTTAATGTAGACTAAAATCTCGTGGCATTTAGTTGAATAAAATTAGACTAAAACTAAATGAATTCAGATGACAAAAATAACTAAAACTAAATTAAATTTTAGTCAAAAGACTATGACTATGTTTAATCTGTGTTTGTTCCGCCAGGTCAAAATTTTGAGGTGTTAGATTTCTTTTCTATATTAGAAAGTAAAACCTCATAAATAAACTTTCTTGGTTTTCACTGACCTACAATGTCTCTTTGTGTTGAGGACTAGTGCATCTTTGAGCCAACATTCAGTACGAGTAAAAATACTTAAGTACTTTTAAATTGGGTTACTTTAATACTTTTACTCAAGTTGTATTTAAATTGGTGACTTGTAACTTGAAGTGGAGTAATTTTTACAGTAAGGAATCTGTACTTTTACTCAAGTATGGCTTTCAGCTACTCTTTACACCTCTGGAATTAATTTCACAATTTTAAATAGTCTATCTGCCAGGGCGGTAATAGAAGGGTATGCACGTGACGTCGCCTTCGGCGAAAGTGACTGCGGTTACGCCCACTGAGTGGCAAAAGACAGAGCAGCAGAATGAGTGTACAGTGTGAAATCAGAGAAAACACGGTGAAAATGCGTCTAAATGGGAAACACCTGTTGTGTGATAGACTGTACTAACAGATTAACAGGAATTCGGAGCTATCGTTTTACAGACTGCCAAAAACACCAAAAGGAGATGAAAATAGACTCAATACAAATCGGTAGTACAAAACAGACCACAGGTGGGTTGACAAGTTGCTAGGGTCACTATCAAGCAGAGGTTTTACTTTCTACTTAAAAATATTTGTATTTTATTCGTGTTTTTCTTTGTAAAACATACATTACAAAGCATATTATCATAATTTTTACTATATTACATTTCATAAATACAAGTTTTTGTTTTACATTTAATATTTAAGTACATACTTAAGTAAAATTACACCATTTTAATGTCATTAGGTATTAAATACATTTTAATATGCAATATTAAAGAATACGCAGTATGATTTTATGCTTTAGAATGTAGTAAAGTACATTTTTACCCAAGGCAAACACCCTAATAAAGCACAAATGCTTGGAAAATGTAACTAATGTAACTAAGTATTGTCCACCTCTGCTATCAAGTCCAACTAAATTCAATTTAAGCTAATAATAGTCAGTTTTACTGGCATTTTCGCAGCAGTCGCTATGAAAACCAGCCATTTTGTTGAACGTTTGCCACTCAACAGGGCGAGTTCCGGCGTGGTCATGTGGGAAAATTACATCAATGCATACCCTTTAATAAATAAAAGTAAAAGTAGAATGAAACCTTGACTTCCACAAACTGTTTCCCTGGCTGTGCTGTCTACCCGTACAGCAGTTTGTTTCACTGTACATATTACAAAAGCTGTCAATCATCTATCTCCGTCTCTCACTGACTATTGTGAAAGTACTGATGTAATTATCCCGATTCAAATCCTAGATATCAAACATTTCTGATAAGATCAGGGCGGCCCGATTTGCTTGAGAGCATATCGAAAGGTGTAAGTTTAGATTTTTTACCGTCTTACATTACAGGATAATCTGGGCCGAACTTCGGAGGTCCATGGCCCGAATTTCTCTCAGAATCTCAGGAGGGGTAAATTCGGCCAGATAATCCTTTTGTGTGAGCCAGGCATTAGTTGGAAATGATAACTTGTGTCATCATACTGTAGCCTTTGGAATTTGTAACTTTGCAGATCATTAACACGTACTAATAGGGGTGTGACGAGACGCTTAATCCACGAGACGAGACGAGACACAAGAGACGATATTTTTACACTTTTTAAGAAATCCTCAATGATAAAATAAATGAATAAGAAACTGAAATCACGTTATTTTTAACTAATCAGGGACTGACCCTAACAATTATTTTGCTAACTGATAAAGAAGTAATTTGTTATTTTTGGGTAATAAAAACAGACCCAAGTGAGCAGTAGCCTTTTAGAATTACATAATAACGAAGATGAAATAATAATTGGTTCAAATAAAGTATGAAACCAAGTTACATTAAACAATATTAGATTAACAAACACATTACATTTGTGGCCTATAAATAAAAAGCATTATGTATGTATTATAACAAATGCCTGCATGGGGCGATAGTGGACTCGTCTCGCGGACGCTATCTTCACCTTCACTTTCGACGGAGAGATACGCTTATTTTAGTCAAACAATGTCTGAACCCATTTGAATATTTAATATATGTCCATTTCTTTACAATAGAAATAATACAGCCACTGTCATTTTTTGCAAGAACATGCAGAGATTAAATCATGTAAACTCTGAGTGAGGGTTTAATCTGCCGAGACTTCACATCTGACACCGATCGACAGACAAACACAATGCATCTCAGACTTCACACGAGTTCCCAAACGAACATTATTGGAAACCCAAACAAAAAAGCATGCGCAGTAAAAGACAGAATATAATGCACGCACTGTAAAAGGTTCAAACAGAAAGCTGCATCCTCCGAAGGTCGCATTTGCAGGCTGCAAGGTTATCAAGGTTTATTTCAGTTAATTATCTGAGCATTACATTTGCAAGTCGTGAGCATATTAGCTACAATTATTTGCGATTAACTCTTTCCTCGCCATTGACGAGAGATATCTCATCAATCAAGAGAAAATGCTTCCCTGCCAATGACGAGTATTTCCGTCTTTCCGCAATAACGCTATTATCTATTATACTAGGTGGCGCCCTTCCACAACTTTTTAAAACCGGAAGTATTGCCCTATGGCAAGCTGCTGCATGTCCGTGTCTGTTTTAAAGAACGCTCTGAATGGGATGTCTATGAAAAGTCAGTCACAAAAATGGAATTATCTCTGCTTTTTGCTAAAAATGTGGTGTTTTTGCAGAAACCTACCCATATTCAAGAGCTGATTACAAAAGAACTACTGAAGGTAGGATGAAATGGGTTTTTTCTTTAAAGCAGAGGGTCTGTTCTTTCATTTGGTATATTGTATGTTTATATATTTGAAGAAGAACATTTTCTGGAAGGCATTAAACTTTTGTGAAAATCATGAAAAACGCTGGCGCTGGCTGGCAACTTTTTTTAAAAACGCTGGCGGTGAAAGAGTTAACTAAATAATTAGTAAACTTTATAATTGAAAATGTTCTCTAATAAGACAGTCTTTATGAAGTAAATGCAGTTTAAAAATGCGACCTCTGAAGGATGCAGTCTTTTATTTGAGAAACGCCAGCATTTCACCTCCACAAGAAACCTCACGAGACACATTTAATCTCACAAGATCTCGTCGCACGAGATCTCGTCACACTCCTACGTACTAACACTTACACACCAAAAGAAATGTAAAATCGTGTAAAGGAAAATAGGGACTCTTTAAATGAAACACGCTTATTTATTATCAATATTTCTTGCCTTGTCTGCCATCTTGGATTTATCACAATGCATTCTGGGATTGCCTTCTCCGCCAAGGAGATGAAATGCTACCTTAAAATGTGACCTTTACCTGACATGTATCTGTATTTGAAAATAAAAAACATTTATTTTAGGAGGCAGCACAAATAAAGATGCCTAATATACTGGAAAATGCCAGAAAATGGTCTCTAGTTGTCACTGGGGCGGTACTCTTTCAAAAAGTACACATTTGGACCAAAAGATTATATTTTAGTACCTCAAAGGTACATACTGGTAGGCAAATATATACATATCTTGACCTAAATGGTCCATTTTAGGGTTTTTAAAGGATACAGCCCCAGTGACAGCTTGAGATCATTTTTTATCATTTTTCAGTGCAACTTGGAAGTATATATAAAGTGCTCCAAACAAATGTCTCTGTAGACAGCTCGCTACATTTTGAAATGGAGAAAAAATGTTTCAGAAGCCACTGTTAAAGACACCGGTGCATTTTACGGTAATTGTTTATAGACAGTTAAGTGCAACTAAATTACTTTCATCTGTTGGAACATGTGCAGGGGACGAGTTTAGAGTCTTACCTTTCCCAACAGCTGTTTGGCAAGAGCAGGCTGCGAGCTTGTCATTAATCTCCAATTACAAAGAACCTTTGTCTTGTAATTGCTCTACCGATTAGACCTATTCATTTATTCAGTGACAAAAGAAAATAAATTACACTAGGAACCAAACCAACATGATTCATAGAAGTCACTCGATATCCACGGTAATACCTTTAGAACTTACAATGAATCTGTAAACCTGGTTTGGTCTAACTTATTCCATCAGTAGATAACTTCAGAAGTATCACTGACTTTTTGACTTCTTCTGTGATAGCTTTCTTTATGAGCGCACGTGTGCAGTTGATTCTGAAAAGAAATCTGTCGAACACAAATTACCAGCAGCATTCATCAGAACACACAGGAGCTGATTTAAAAACAGCACAAGGCAAGCCTGTCCGTCTTAAAATTATGTTTCACTCAGGTCCTCTCAGCTATCTTAAAAGCATGGAGAATACACCAAGGTGTCCAGATTTTAAACAAATTACCACAAAATGTGCTGTTAGCTTGCGCTACAACTGCTGAATGGTTATCAAAACATGACTTCTTTGGTTGACTTGTACGCTGTGGTAAAGATTTTACAGGTCCTGACCTTTTCACATTTTGCCCGTTTCAGCCTAAAGCATCCCATGCTCCCTGTGAACCCCTGTTGACAGCCTGATGTCTATCTACAGTTAGAGACGTCTGTGGTCCAGACCTACACCTGTGCACCATTTCACAACACAAGATCTCGATCTTGGCAAGCACCGACAGACAGCTGCAATTCAAAGATCTGAGCGGTAGTTTTTCTCCCAGGCATTGTCTGCTACGGTGGGGGGCTCGGTAGCAACGGGGCCAATTTGGATGATTGGTCGTCAAATCTACGATAAAATGAGTTTCCCTGTGTTCTTTAAAAGTGACCCATGCCTGCCGGAGTAGTGTAAAATTAGACACGCCGTGTTTGTGTTGTGTCAGATGTGGTGACTGGCAGAAACTGTTAATAATTGCCTAAGTGCTCTGGCGTGTCAGAGCTGTCCATCAATCTCCGTTTCCCTCTTTCTTCAAGCTCTCAAAACATTTTTCCTGAACTGTGGAGGACAAACTACTTTCATTGATGGACTTGTCACTTTAGAGCTTCAAGTTGTGAAAATATTTGAACTCTGCGCACGAGACAAAAACACTGTGTCGGAGAAGGCAATTCAGAGTTTTGACTAAACCAGATCTTCTTATAAACACACAAAGTGTCTTTTAAAGTATAAGTTCATTTTCTTAAAAAAATCCAGATATTTACTCACCACCATGTCATCCAAAATGTTGATGTCTTTCTTTGTTCAGTCGAGAAGAAATTATGTTTTTTGAGAAAAACATTCCAGGATTTTTCTCAATTTAATGGACTTTAATGGACCCCAACACGTAACAGTTTTAATGCAGTTTAAAATTGCAGTTTCAAAGGAATCTAAACGATTTCAAACTAGGTATAAGGGTCTTATCTAGGGAAACAATTGTAATTTTTGGCAATTAAAATAAAAAATATGCACTTTTAAACCACAACTTCTCGTCTTCCCCAGTCCTGTGATGCACCAGCGCGACCTCACTCAATACGTTAAGAGGTCACAGATGACCTATGCGAAACTACACCCCAGTTTTTACAAGTGTGGAGAAAGAGGACCAATCCGACGTTGTATGTCGAATGATACTAATTAATGTCTTAATGGTCTGCAAATGTGCGTTTCATATGTAACACGTGACCTTTCGAAACCATTACACAATTACGTGAGGTCGTGCTGGCTCGTCACACAGCCGGAGGAAGACGAGAAGTTGTGGTTTAAAAGTGCATATTTTTTAATTTTCTGGCCAAAAATGTCAATCATTTTGCTAGATAAGACCCTTATGCCTCGTTTGGGATCATTTAGAAACTGCAATTTTAAACTGTAAAAGTATTGGGGTCCATTAAAGTCCATTCCATCCTGGAATTTTTTCCTCAAAAAACACAATTTCTTCTCGACTGAACAAAGAAACACATCAACATTTTGGATGACATGGTGGTGAGTAAATTATCTGATTTTTTTTTAAGAAAATGGACTAATCCTTTAATGTCATGTGGCTGTGAACGAAAAACAGCAAAGAAAAGTAATAAACACGAGATGTAGGATTTTCCTAAACATACCTAAATATAATCAGACGGAGTTAGTAGTAATTCAAGAATTTTACTGTGGATTTATCCTCGGGTAGATTTACAGGTCAAGCTATATAACTGCTAGCGTTTATTTCCCAATTAACTATACAGTAGATTCATACATTTAAAAGTGCAGAGTTAGTGCCGGACGTTGTGACATTTATCAAATTACGTCCCAATTAGCATGGACTACGATGTCATTGCCGATGGCCCATAAACAACGTTTTTAAGTATTTGAATGTGGGCGACCATAACCTATTGTGCACCCTTATTCAGCGGAGTAATTTGTTATGTCAGTTTTGTATTACTATGTGTTACTTTAGGGCCCCCGCCGGGTTTCTCTGAAAGAACAGCGTGAGGCATTAAAGGTCCAAATAGAGTTTCCTTCACTTCTTCGAGGGAGCAAAAACTCATTCATTATTTTAATGGTTGTCAAATTTGTTTTCCAAATCTACTAAAAGGTTATCGTTGTTACATGCGGACAAGTGGTTATATCTGAATCAATGTTAACTTTGTTACCAGGGTAATTTACTGCTCTCCTCTGACCACACTGTGCAAACTTAATCTCTATATTTTTACAAAGCACCAGGTGAGGGAGATTTATGCCTTCCATACAAACTGACCTTTCTTTGATTAAAAAAAAAAAAGGAATCGGGCTGGGGTAACTTATCATAAAAGATCGCGAAATGCATAAATTACGGTTTCAGACTGATTAATATGCCACATTATTACAAGCTCGGTAAAGATTGCGGTGTATATGATACTATAAGGCTCCCTGTGCATGTTTCCGTGCTGTAACTGTTACGGCGCTAATGAGTTTCCAGAGAAATTACGTTTCCCCACTACGGCTCATGCAATCCCTACAGACTCTGTGGTGCTCAACATCTAAGGATCAAATTATGAGGGCACATTCATTAGCATGTATAATTGCCCGTGATTGGCTGAGCTCCTCTGTGACACGGCACCACGGGCACTCGGACGGAGAGCGGGAAATGTCACAAGATTTACAATGAAAGACGGAGGCTGCGAGAGTTAAGAGATCTCATTTTTCTCCAGCGAGTTATCTTTATTGAATAAAACGTCCTCTATTAAGATGGATTCTGCGAGCAGTCTTTTGTTTACACAATAACTGAAAGGGAGGAAAATTCTCACATTTTGCACAGGCAATTTATTATTAATAAGCACATCAGTAAGCCAGAGATGACCCAGGGACCAAACCAGTCGTGGAAGGAGCATTTATCACACATTCACAAATAATGCCCAACACAAGATACACTGCTTCCAATAT